>NC_081426.1:9972020-10285755 GCF_949786415.1 Peromyscus eremicus | reverse complement strand
AAAACACCATATACTGTATCACAAAGTTGTAATTCCAGTTACTTGGGAAACTGAGGCAGAGTTCTAGGCCATCGTGGACTATATAGGTAACCCCCCACACACACACACACACACACATAAAGGCATTCCATTTGTTTGTAGAGTTGGTATTTTCTACATACCATCATTAAGATGTGTAATATGTTAAAGAACCGACGACTTCTGAACGTTTCCACTAAAGCCAGTGACACTTTGTCATCTGTTTCATTCATTCCTTTTTTCCCCCCTTCCACTTTCAAGATGCAAGGAACTTGCTTACTAGCTAGTGCTTTAAACATAGTTTACCCTGACACCTGCCTCCCGAGGACTCCAGCTAGAAATGAAAAAGTACCGAGGTATATGACAGATCCTACAGCCTACATAGAGAATTCTTTTTCTGTGCTTCCTTGGGGGACCTTGAAACAAAGTACCTTTGAAGTACTATTCTTTGAAGTTTGGTTATTTGATGTCTCAATTCTTATCAGAGTAAGTGGTTGGAGGAGAGGCTTGTTGCTAAGAACAAGCACAACCAAAAGCAAACACTGACAGCTGCTAACCTAACACAAGAGGTGGGGAACTGTTAGAGCAAGGCTGTATGTACGGCCATTAACCTAACACAAGAGGTGGGGAACTGTTACAGACTCAGAGCAAGGCTGTATGTACGGCCATTAACCTAACACAAGAGGTGGGGAACTGTTACAGAAACTCAGAGCAAGGCTGTATGTACGGCCATTAACCTAACACAAGAGGTGGGGAACTGTTACAGAAACTCAGAGCAAGGCTGTATGTACGGCCATTAACCTAACACAAGAGGTGGGGAACTGTTACAGACTCAGAGCAAGGCTGTATGTACGGCCATTAAAAGGATCAGTGTTCGTGTACAGCTTCTGAACACAGCAGCAGTTTAGATTTATTTAAATGATGTTCTGGAGTCATCATAAAAGATTGTCATGTTCAGTGTATTCTGTTAAGGTGGGGTAGTATATGGTAGATATACTTCTACCTTAAAAGGGTTAAAGCCTAGGCCACCTAAGAACCTTAGCCACATTGGATTCTCTGTTCCCTGAGGGTCTCAGAAATTCCATCATAAGTTCCCACTTAATTCTGTACTCCAAGTGACTGCTGTATCAGAGTGTGACAGATTAGTTTTCAAAGGTGTAGATGTCCCCAGAGTTAAGTATTTTAGTTTGAGCTTTAGAAATTTCAGAGGCTTAATGTTTTTATCGTATCCCTTTCTTAATGGAGTCTCCTGTGTTCTTTGAATTAAGTTATATGTTCTTTTTTTTCCCTTTAGATTGGTCGGTCAACTGAAAGTCCTATTGATTTTGTGGTAACTGACACAGTCCCTGGAAGTCAGAGTAATTCTGACACGCAGTCAGTACAAAGCACTATCTCAAGGTTTGCCTGTAGGATCATATGTGAGCGCAATCCCCCCTTTACAGCTCGGATTTATGCTGCAGGATTTGATTCATCAAAAAACATCTTTCTTGGGGTAAAAAGCTTGTTTTCCTAATACATTCTTTTATCCAAGTTTCTATGTCCAAATTACACATGAATAGAGACTCACTCCACTGTCTTTACAGGAAAAGGCTGCCAAGTGGAAGACATCTGACGGGCAGATGGACGGCTTGACCACTAATGGTGTTCTTGTGATGCATCCCCGCAACGGATTCACAGAAGACTCCAAGCCTGGAATATGGAGAGAAATATCAGTATGTGGAAATGTATTCAGTCTGCGAGAAACCAGATCAGCCCAACAGAGAGGAAAGATGGTAAATACTTCTGTGTAGCTTCTTTTTACAGCAATAAACATAGGATGAGTTGAACTGGACTCGTGTGTGTGTGTGTGTGTGTGTGTGTGTGTGTGTGTGTGCACGCATGTGTATGTATTAGTTTTTGCAGCTCTTAGACATATTCCTGACACACGAAAACTAAGACCATCAAACACTGACTTCTAAACACTAATTCTAGAGGATGGTGTTTTGTTTCAGTTAGGAAAGATTAAACATCTGTTCTTTGTGTATGTCTTTGACTGTATGTAACTAATTAAAAATAACTAAGTTTGTTGATTAGCCAGATAATTAAATCATAAGTTATCTTTTGGCTTGAAAGAGAGAAGTTACTATTCAATGTGTTATTATTGATTTTCAAATTTAGCATTTTTCCTAACTTCTGCTAAAATTTCTATTTCCACATTCCACACAGATAGAAACTTCCTTAAGTCTAGCAGGTAACCCTGGAAGGTCCCTATCTTGTTAGGACTTCCTGAAGATCTAGTGTAAACACAATAGTAAATGTGGTTTGGATTCTTGTCTCCTTCAGGTGGAAATCGAAACCAATCAGCTACAAGATGGCTCCTTAATTGACCTTTGTGGTGCAACCCTGCTTTGGCGCACTGCAGAAGGCCTTTCCCACACGCCTACTGTGAAGCACTTAGAAGCTTTAAGACAGGAAATCAACGCAGCACGCCCTCAGTGCCCTGTAGGCTTCAACACACTAGCCTTTCCCAGTATGAAGAGGAAAGATGTTGTAGATGAAAAACAACCGTGGGTATATCTGAGCTGCGGCCATGTTCATGGTTATCATAACTGGGGGAACAAGGAAGAACGTGACGGAAAAGACCGTGAATGTCCTATGTGTAGGTCTGTTGGTCCCTATGTCCCTCTGTGGCTTGGATGTGAAGCTGGATTTTATGTGGACGCCGGCCCTCCCACCCATGCCTTTAGCCCTTGTGGGCACGTGTGTTCCGAAAAGACAACGGCCTATTGGTCCCAGATCCCACTTCCTCATGGTACTCACACTTTTCACGCAGCCTGTCCCTTTTGTGCACATCAGTTGGCTGGTGAACAAGGCTATATCAGACTTATTTTCCAAGGACCTCTAGACTAACAGCTGTCTCTAGGACTACATTATAAGTTTATAAGCTAAGTGAGTTGGGTTTTCCGACCCATTGTCCATGTAAGTTTCTCTGCTCTGGTCATTTGCATTAAGATGAAGAATTTTTTAAATATTTATAATAGCAATTTCTGAGAAAAATCTGGGAAACTCAAGCAAAGGAATTTTTGAAAGTTCCAGACTTCTGAATTCTGAGTTTTGAAAATATATTTTGAGGAGAAAAAGACATAGTCTAATTTGATGCCTTCGTTTTAGTGTTTTTGAATCACCATCCATCCTCAGTGTTGAGTTGTTATGTATAACTGAGGGTCTGTTGGTTCAAACTATGTTAGTTTACAATTTGTTGCAAACATTGTAAAATACAGCAACATGTATATTAATTTTTTTCTATTTATCTTTATCATAGAAAATACCTTAGGATGTCGTGATAGAATAGCATGGTATCGATGGTGTCGCACACTTCCGGTGTGAATGGTAGTTTAGTGGGCACATCGCTCAAGGATTTGCAAAGTTAAGGAGAAGACAAGAGAGCTTCCTTCCCCCGGGCCCGTGTGAGTAGGGAATTTGATGAATTAGAGTATTTCATAAAACCAGATTCACATTAATTACCATTGTCTAAGAGGTGTTTGTTTTTAACCACATTGAAGTTCATCGGAAAACATTTTTTTTCTTAACGTTTCTCTCAAGTGTAGTACTATAACAAAAGCTAATGCTAAGAGACATTTTATATGCTCCTTTGAATATGCAATCTAATCTAGATGATCTATTTTTCTCCCATGGTAACTGATCTGTTTTTAGTGCCAGCGACATTTGGCAAGTTTATTTTTTTGGATATAAACTGTGGTTCATCTGTTCACTGTTTCTAAAAAAAAAAAAAAAAAGAAAAAAGAAAAAAATCCTATGAGAAAGTACATAAATTAACAAGAAATTAACAAGAAAAGAAAATTACTTGATTTGCTTTTAGAAAAATGAAATAAAAAGTGTTTTGTTAATTACTCTGTATTTGGATTATTCCAGACATTAGAAACCTAGAGCTACAGAGGGTTGAGTGACAGTAGTTACCTCCTTTTAACCTGGCAGACCAGCCTTAACTGTGGGCCTGACTGCTGAGGGCAGTGGCCACAGTGTGACTCTGAAGTGCTGGGTTGTCTGAAGGCGAGGGGCAGCAGAGGAGGACGCCCCGCAGGCCCTCTTGTTCTCTAATTCCAGTATGTGCTTTGCAAGACAGTTTCTTCTCACCCCAGCCTTTGTTAAATGCAGCAGAAGTACGAACAGTTGCACTACACCAAACCCTTGTAACACTCGTAGAAGTCAGTATCCATTAGATTAGACAGAAACGTCTTTCAGCCTTTTGATTTCTTTTCCTTTAGTTTGAAAAATTGTATAATACTTAATTGACTATTGTCAAATTTTCATATGTGGTAGTATAGCTTTAATTTATCTTACTACATCAATGTTTTGATTTGGGTTTTTTTTGTTTTTATTTTTTGTTTTTTTTTTTTTTAAGTAAAACAAAAAAGTCACTTAGAAGCCATGAACTGTTTTACTTTATTTGATTGTCAAAATTCTTTGTTTTGAAAATGATCATTTGGGTTCACTCAGGAAATGCATGTCAAGAAATTTGTATTATAAGTTAGCTGTGATGTATCAGTAACTGCTGGTTATTACCCTTTTTTCAAAGAAGTTTAATTGATTTTGAAGTCTTCTAGTCACATGCTTTGTGACTAATGCAAGGAAATGGAGTCCTGTGTTGTGTTTGTTCTTGTTATTTCTGTTGAGGCTATATATTGTAGCTTAATTTTTATTTGCAATTAATTTATTCAAACTAAGTAAATACTTTTCAAAATAGATATTTGAATTTGTCTCTGTGGGTTCCTTTTTGTACAGTTGAGAATGGGAAGCCAGAAGTGATAAATCTACTGCGGACTAAACAGATCTGCCCCACTCTTGTGACGCAGTCTTGTTACATACGTAGGAGTTTGCATTGGATGGACACTAGGTCTCTGGCTCTCTAGGTTAGGCCTGTTAGAGAGCTAGCCAATGAGCTACCTGAATTGTGCTCCTGATGATAACGGTTCTGTGTTCTTCCCGGAAGCCATGAATTTTCCCTCCTATCAGCTAAGAAATAAAATAAAACATGGCTCATTTTCTATGAAACTCAAGTCTTTAAAACTCAGGAAATAAAAATCATTAATCAGGTATTTTTGTTTAAGCACTGTGAATGGTAGTTCTGTTTCTTTGGCGATGCCATACTTACTCATCTGTATTAAAAGAATTTCAGAGCTGGGCAGTGATGGCGCATGCCTTTAATCCCAGCACTCAGGAGACAGAGCCAGGCAGATCTCTGTGAGTTCAAGGCCACACTGGTCTATAGAGCAAGATCCAGGACAGGCACTAAAACTACACAGAGAAACCCTGTCTCGAAACACCAAAAAAACAAAAAAGAATTTCAGGGACTGGACAGGTAGAGCAGTGGTTAAGAGCACTTTTGCTGCTCCTGCAGAGGATGGGAGTTTCACCCAGCACTCACGTCAGGTGGCTTACACCACCTTTGACTGCCTCCAGGGAATCCAGTGCCCTCTTCTGACCTCTGCGGGTGCCTGCATATGTTCAAACACATGCACATAAAAATAAACCTGGCCAGGTGGTGGTGGCAGTGCACAGCTTTAACCCCAGCACTTGGGAGGCATAGACAGGTGGGTCTTCTAGTTCGAGGCCAGCCTGGTCTACAGAGTGGGTTCCAGTACAGCCAGGACTACACAGATCTGCAAAGAAGTAAAGAAATGTCCATATTTTGGGCAAGGGAAAAACGGTTATGTGTACATTTCCTAAATGAACTCTCAAGAGGGTAACCCCTAAGTCTTGTTGCATCCAAGTGATCTTCATATTCAGAAGGCCCTTAATCTGAAAGGCATTCCATTCCCATTCATGCAGCACGTTCTGGGTCATGAAGGGCGGTTAGGCAGTTGTAAGTATCTTTGCCAGGTTACCCCGTCCTTCCCGTTTCAGATTACCCTGTCCTACCTGTACCGGGTTTATCCATCCTACCTGTACCGGGTTTATCCATCCTACCTGTACCAGGTTTACCCATCCTACCTGTACCCAGGTTATCCCGTCCTACCTGTACCAGGTTTTTCTATCCTACCCATACCAGGTTATCCCATCCTACCAATTCCAGGTGGTACTGGAGATCAGAAGTTAAGGCCTACACATGCCTGGCAAGCATTCTCCCATGAGAACTGTATAATACCAACTCCTTTTGAAGCTATAATTGCTTGCTTTGCTCTTAGAAAAATCTTCTGGAACAGGGTAAAAATAAATAATTATGCAAATAAATAATTACATCTAACATTTGAGTATTCCCCTCAGGCTATTTTGGGATCCATGAGTAATAATGACTCTCTGACATAGACTGAGGGCGCCAGTAGGTATCCATTCAATTTTCCTTTAAGTTTATAAAAACATTCAGAACTGTGGCTCTTCACCTCAGTGCATCTTGTGCTGCCAGCTTTAGAGACAACTGGCCACTCCCACTGCTTTTTCTTTATGCTGGAAGCATTAGCCCTGTAGCAGATCAGATCAGCAGGGCTCTGGACATCCACACTACATCACTGCACCTCACACTTCCTTTCTGAATCACTCGAGTGAGTGCGCGCTAAGTCTTTCCCCACTCCCGTCACTCATCCTTACAGAACATAGACTTGGATGCCTGTGTGCGAAAGCTGTGTGCTAAACATTGAGTGATGGAGCGAGGACAAAAGAGCCCTACCTTGATGGGATTTATAATCTGGTAGGAAAGGCAGATGTGAGCGAGGGAAAGTCAGAACCATACCGATAGGACAAAGAGCAGAGAAGGGTAGAGTGGGATGTGGGCTGGGACAGAGGATGTCTTACTAGGAAGGAGGGGTTTGGAGGAGCTGGAGGCTGTTGGTACTGTGCAGAAGAAAGGACAGACAGACAGACGCCAAGCGCCCTGAAATGGGAGCGTGCCTGGATCTTCAGAGAGTACTGGAGGTCAATGTGGCTACATGGTGTGAGAAGGAGGAGAGCAGCGGGTAAGAAAAGAAAGCCAGGTGTTTAGGGGTGGGACTAGAGCTAGATCATGAATGTCTCCTGAACTAGGGGCTCTTGATTCTGGGAGAATCAAGATGGGAGAGCAGGGAGGTTGGTGTAATCCTAGAGAGAAGTCAGTGTGTAAGTGCTGGTGAAGATGGGTTGGATGTGGTTTGAAGGCCCAGCTGACAGAACTCGCTGGCAGATGGAGAGTGTGAGTGGAAGGAGATATGAAGAGTAACTGCAGAGAGTTGTTCAGTGGTAGAGGGGTCATGGGTTCAGTCCCTAGGATGTGGACATGCATGTGAGTGCACACACTTGCACATGTGTACGAAAGGACTCAGTTCCATCAGCCTCGGCACCTGGAGAGATGGACTTGCTATTAATCAAAGTAGAGACTGTGAGGAAACAGTTTAGGAAGACATACTAACGGTAAATAAGGACTGTAACCATGGACATTAAATCAAGGCCACGAGACTTTTGTCGAAGGTGGATGTTTCCACTTTGTTCGTGCTGCTGGGAGTTGAAGGTGTAGCCTCACCGGTGCAGGGGACCCAGTTCTGTGTTTTCATCAGGATCTCATTCTCTAACCCAGGCTGGCCTTGAACCCATGATCCCCCCCGCCTCCCTCCTGAGCATTGGGTTACAAGCATGTGCCACCACACCCAGCTTCCCACCTTTTTTATATATTGCCAAAGTTCTCAACCATTATAGTCAGTGTTGTCTGTACACCCCATGCTAGCTTAGGAACAGATTGAGAGGAAAAGTATTTCTCTTGGTGGATGTGGGCCTCCTTTTCCTGAGGTAGAGCTGGCTCAGCTTTTGGTGCATCTCTCTCTGGCCACCCTCTGAGGAAATTCTTTTCAATGGCAATGACTTCCTATTCCGATGAATTTTCTTACCTACTCATATATACTTTTTTTTTTTTTTTTTAACTTGGCTCTTGTAGAAAATAGTCCTCAGAGGCTGGCAAGATGGATTATGGAATAAAGACATATACTATCAATCAAGCTTGGCAGCCTGAGATGATCCCCAGGATCCACATGGTAGAAACAGAACCAACTCCCATAAGTTGTCCTTTAACCTCCACAGGCACTCCCAACATACAAGGACACGCAATAAGTAAAATAGGCTTTTAAAATTTTACTTTTAAATTAAAAAATAAAGTGCAGTTTTCTTAGGTTAGCAGGAATTGTCTGCTTCATATCTGTTCTGACATGCTAGCACTCTTTATTTTCCATAAAGCTTTAAAAATCATTAAAGTGACATGTTGGGAAGAAAGTAGAGCTCTGAAGATTGTTTTATGGATCTAGATTTTAAAGTCTGCTTCCCTGAAGGAAGCATGTCTCTCTCGGGTAATTGTCCACAGAAAGTAAAATCAAGGGTTTTCCCAGGAACTCAGAGCACAGCGTAGGAACGCTGGTCTAGACGCTGTGGCGGGAAAACCAGGTTCTTCATGTGCTTAAACCCAGCTGTGAGAGTCCAAGGTAAGCTCCTGAGTGTTTGCTGTGTGCCAGTCATCGTTACCAACACAACGGTGAGAAATTGGTGTATTCAAATCCACCGCATGCGGCAGGGACTCATTGACACCCATCCCAGCAATGTGACTTGCCCAAGGCTCACGTGGTTCACCTGAAGGACTCTCAGCTTGAACAGATTCTCAGTTTTCGAGTGTTTCCCCGTTTTATTTAGTGAGAACACATGGAAGGATTCTTACGTGTCAGTGCAAGTTAATGAGTTAAGTAATTATGGTCACAACATACTTAAAACACAAGGTAAATGTTCAAAAACTATTTCTCAATGATCAGAGAAAACGGATACCCTTTCAGTTCTCATCACACACTTAAGAAACACTAATAAAGATAACCCAAAAAACGAAGGCTACAGAAGCTATTAATTCTATCAAAAACCTGTTAACCTTGGCTGCAGAGGCGACTGCACAGCACGGCACTAACTTGAAGTTTGGTGGGATAAGAAGAAAAAACCCACGAGGAGAGCACTTCAAGAGAACTACAGAAACTAGCCTGAGACAAAGAAACGCCATGTGTCACAGATACTCAGCTTCAGCTGTCAACTTGACAAACCTAGATTCACCTGGGAAACGGGGACCTCTGCTGGAGATTTGACCAGAGAATACTGGCCTGTAGCCATGTCTGTGAAGCATTTTCTTACTTGCTAGTTGATGTAGTGGGCCCCGTCCACTGTGGGTAGTGCCATCCCTAGGCAGGTGAGCGAGCCAGGAGAGTGGGCCTGTGCGTTGTGTTCCTCTGCTCTCTGCTTTAGTTCCTGTCTCCAGGTTCCTGCCTTCAGCTCTCCTGTCCTGGCTTCCCTCAGTGATGGGCTGGACCCAGTAAGCTGAACTGCACATCCTACCTAAGCTGGTTTTACAGCAGCAAACTAGAAAGTCAAGTGTAACTGAGATATTTGGTGCCCAGACGATGAAGAGCACAGAGGGCAGCCGACACTTGTAGGAAAAAATAAGACTATGCCCTTTTAGATGTACCTGAACTTCTATTACATTACTGTACAATTAGTGATTTTCCAAACTGGAAATAGACCAAAAGGATCCTGGCAATCATGTTGCAGATGAGGAAACCAAGTCCTATCCAGGTAAGGCAGCCATCCACTGATGATGGAAGGACCTGTATTAGGTCCTCAGCCTCCTGTATCTACCTTAATCTGTCTGTCTGGTTTGTTGAGGCAAGCTCTAACTCTGTAGCCCTTACACTGCCCTACAACTCACTGTGTGACCACGCTGTAACCAAGGCTGTCTGAGCTTTCAGCAGCTCCGCCTCCGCCTTCGGAGTGCGAGCCACCGTGCCCCGTTTATTCCAATACATTTGGTTATCATAAATTCGAGTCACCCAGACTTAGTATGTTCTCGTGTTTTCATTGTTGACACACAGGTAATACATTGCATTTACTAGCTTCATTTCTAAATTCTGAGTGTCGACAGAACGGAAATGGCTTCTCATGGGAACAGAGGTTCCCACGTGTATGGAATGGTCTGCTTCAGATCTGGTTTCTTTAAAACCACTAATTTGTGGCCAGGTGTGGTGGTGCACACCTTTAATCCCAGATCTCAAGCATGTGGATCTCTGTGAGTTCAAGGTCATCCTGGTCTACATAGTGAGTTCCAGGACAGCCAGGGCTCCACAATAGATCGTGTCTCAAGCAAACAACAACAAAAGCTACTTGGTTTTAGAAATGAAAGACACGAGTATATAGAGAGAATCAAGGGTTCCACCTTATGTGGTGACACATGCCCACATGGTGTGGGGGCACACGCCTGTAGTCCCAGATCCTTGGTGGGCTGAGAAAGGAGGACCATGTGTGCTCATCTGGAGCTCAGATGGGATTGTAGGGAGAGCCCCCCTCAACCAACCAAATAAAAAAACAGGTCCACCAGTTTCACTTCGGGGCTCGCCATAGGTCACGGTAAGTCACTCAGCAAATGGTGTTCACCTAGTAGAAGGTTCAGTTTGTTTCATCCACACAGGATATTAGCAGTTACTCAGACTCCTCATCTTCAGTCAGATGCTTTATTGAATTCCTGCTGAAAATGTATTACTTGAAATGGAGATGGTAACAATTATTGTGTGGTCAAGTAATTATTGACCATAAAAATATCTCTACTAAAAATGTCTCTACTCTACTCTCAATATAGTTAGAGGATAATCCTCTGTATGCCAGGTGCTCATACAGTGCAGGTACCAGCTAATGGGCAGCTGTTCACTGGACAGGAACGGGAAACTGAGTGAAGGGGGTTGGTTAGCTGAAGATAAGCTGTTCAGGGACCTATGCAGTCATACTCGGTAGCTCTGTCCGTGGACTTGAATCTCACTACCTGGGGTTCTATGGAAAAAAGTAACCTTTGGTAGCCATGGTTCGATGGTCATTATAGTTCATCCTGGTTTCTTAGTTCAGAGTGAACAAATCGTGAGGGAGAGATGCAGGAGTTGAGTCAGACTGGGAACACAGGGTGAGAGAAAGGCTGTCGGATTTCCACAGCCAGGAAACGACAAAGCTAGCTTGGGCTCAGGGGGGCAGCTGAGGAGGAGGTCGGAGGAATTCTCTGTGGCGGGTGTCGATATGGTGTGAGGACCCACGTGAGTGTGTGTACCAGATAGTTGCTCCCAATTTTAGGGTAAATGTTGCTTCTCAAAATGACTAGTTAAAAACAAGAACTGTTCATTTGAGCGTCAATCTGACAAGTGTGTTATTGTCATTTCTGGATCAGTCATTCTGTGTGACTGCAAATGTTGATGTACATTTTTCATTGATCTCATTCAAAGATCTAAACTGACAGGAATCACTAAAAGTATACTGTGCAAAGTTGGTGTCTGTTTGCAGGAGTGATGTAATAAAACAGGACACAGGACTTGTCTGATGGAAGTCAGGGATACTGCTCTGAGGATGTGGCCTTGTAGACTGACGTCAGAAGAGCTGACTGCTCCAGGGTCCCTCCAGACTTCACAATCAGGAGTTTGTTTCAAGATGCTTTTATGGTTTTGTTACTGTTCCTGACTTCAAATATGGCAATACTTATTTCTGAGTGCATTTTAATACCTCTTTAAATACAAAGGGGGCGTTGAAAATATCTGGGTGGGATTCCACAGCCACAGGGAATTCTTCAGACAAGGCACAAATCCAAGTCTGAGTTCAGTTTGGCCTCATATAAGCAGTCACTGGACATGAGTCTCATTACCTGTGACTGTAGGAAAATAACCCAGTCTGTGGTAGCCGGGGTCTGACGTTCATTCTATTTCACCTTAGTTCCCTCAGTCCCTGGAGCTGATCTTGTGTACAATTAGATTGTGCAGCAGAGGTACCCAGCTAACACCTCTGTGATTTTATATTTCAGATCTCAGTCGTCCCTTTGATACAACAAAGTCAAGAGTATGTTGAGTGTGTTCCGATAGTATCCTTAGTCTACAAAACCTTTAATCATTTAATGGTTAATGGGTAAGATAATTGAAATAGGTCATACTTCTGAAAGAGTACTAAGAAGTTTGGGGGTGACAGCACAGAGCGGTGACCCCAGTACCTAAATCAAGTACCCATCCCCAGTAGCTTGTTTTGTACCAGTTTGAACATCTTTGTGTGTGAGATATGCATGCATGTGTATGTGTGTTCACGTGTGTGTGTGTGTGTGCGCGTGCGCGTGTGTAAGCCAGAGATTGATACTGAGTACCTTTTCGGGGTGGGGGGGAATGCCAGAGACTGATGTTGAGTACCTCCCCTGGGCCTAGAGCAGGCCAGTTTAGCTAATGTAGCTAGCCAGCTTGCTCTGAGAATCCTGACTCCCAAATGCTGGGATGACAGGTGGGCCGCCAGGCCTGCTCAGCCTTTCTGTGGAGCCTTAACGCTTTGTGGCAAGTACGTTATCCATGGGTCTAGGCCTTGAATAGTTTTTTGATCTGAAAAAAAATGGTTTTATGCTTCACTTAAGCAAAATTGTTCTTCAGCATTCTGTGACTGACCTCATTGTGGTGAAGTAAGCCTACATACCAAGCAAACATACGATGACATGGAGGAGTCATGAGTGAAACAAGATATAGCATGCAGAGAGGCAGAGTGTGTGCTTGCACTTGAGAATGTGAGTGAGCTGACCTTGGTCATTATCGCACTTCACCATGATGGCATTTGAAGCCTCCCGTTAACATGGATTCCCAAATACCTGCAGCCTAGGTTAGTCAATATCTACAAGGGAAGGTTTGCACATAAACAAGAAGTCCCCGCCTGTGGCTGAATTTCTATGTGGTCTTATTAAATAAAAAACACGGGGCCAAATATAAGGGTGAAAGCCTTAGAGATCAGGAAAACCAGCCAACCTTACCTCACCAGTTCTGCAAGTTCCAAAATGCCACGACTTCCAGTCTACCCAGGCTTTTAATGCCTTGCTTTTCTGCCCTCTCATTGGCTCTTAGCCCAGCTACCTCACTTTCTTGTCACTGCCTGACTGTACAGACCTCCAGGCCTCTATGGTTGGTACTGGGATTAAAGGCGTGTGTCACCATGCTTGGCTGTTCCCTAGTGTGTCCTTGAACACACAGAGACTTTGCCTGCCACATGGTCGGATTAAGGGCATGTGCTATCACTGCCTGACTTTTGTGTTTACTTAAAATGGCTTGCTATTTCCTCTGATCTCCAGGCAAACTTTATTTATTAACATACAAATAAAATATCATCACATTTCAACACAAATAAAGTATTACCACACCCGCCTCTGAGTGGCAATGGGGCAGCAGCGAGCCAGAAACTCATTTTCTTCCTCTAAATGTTTTCTCTTTCTAGCTGAGTGAGTTTGGTGATTCATACCTGTAATCCCAGCACACAGGAGGCTCCTACAGAGAATTGCCATGAGTTCTAAGCCAGCCTGAGCTGTAAAGTGAGATCTTGTCCCTAAGTTAAATAAATTAAAAGCTTCTCTTTCAGTGGACTAGAGATGGAGACTGTGGAGGAGTATACCTGAAGGCTCTTAGGAAGCATCAACAGTGTCCTCCTAGCTGTAGAGAGCAGGTCAGTCCTTAAAGGCCGGATTATGTGCTCCTCTGGCTGGTTTATTTCCAGCTAACAGCGCATTTCAGAAACACCAGCATTTCCTTCTTGTTTCCAAGTGTTGTACGTAAGCAAACAACTCATCACCTATGAGGTGATATCATGTTTTTAATGGATTTCTAGATGATCAGTTCTCTTTCAGGTAGAGTTGAAAGCTATTTAGTTGGTCTGTTATAGCATTAAGATTTGATCCTGTTTCTTGGCCAGTTATTTTCTCTGGTGTGCGAAGCCATCTATGACCAGTCTCAAAAGCATGTTCGGGGACTCAGATACATGGAAAGGATAAGAGAGTGGGAATGGTGTGCTGTGTGTCTATCAGTATTAGACAAAATCATGACAGCTCAGGGCAAAATCCTTTTTGGAATCTTAGGAACATGATCCAATCTTGTGTGACTAGAACTGAAACTGTCTGATTTTTTTTTTTTAATGTGTACAGTGTTCTGTCTGCATGTATGCCTACAGGCCAGAAGAGGGCACCAGATATCATTACAGATGGTTGTGAGCCACCATGTGGGTGCTGGGAATTGAACTCAGGACCTCTGGAAGAACAGCCAATGCTCTTAACCACTGAGCCATCTCTCCAGCCTGAATGTCTGATTTTATTATGCTGATTAAAGGCTCTGAACCTTTAGCAAGAGAGTAAAGGTTTCCTGTCTCTTGAGGAGAGGTCTGTGCAAGAAAATAAGATACAGTCTAGAGAGATGGATCAGCGGGTAGTGGGCTTCAGACACAGGGTGAGGCCTGATAATCTAGTACAGTAATATGCAGCTGTAATCCAGTGCTCCTGTGATGTGATGGGAGGCAGAGACAGGAAAGCCGACAGAGGCCCGCAGGCTAGCTAGCCCAGAATATACAGTATGACGGAAGTGAGTATCAACAGCCAGAAATGACCTCTGAGCTCCACATGAGCACCATAACGCGCACACACACACACACACACACACACACACACACACACACACACGGGGATAATGGAAAGAGGGTGTCTTGCTTTTTAGCCTGCAGTTAAATATTCATCAAACACTTGAGCAGAGAAGAACTGGACCTTTCATCCTTCATATGTTGAACTATTTTTAATTTCCTAGCAACCTTGACATCAGAGGAGAGAGCAGAAAAGAAGGAAGCCATGTTTCTCTGGACAGCTTGGGACGGGTCATTCTCTCTCCTTGACTCAGCAAACCTCAAGCAAGGAGGTTTGTTGGCTCAGCCCAGAAAGCAAGAGTTCATCTTCATTCCTCTCTTTTCATGAGTACCACAACTTAGAGTGCTCTGTGAAGACTGGTGACTGAAATGCTAGGGTATCTAGAGGGCGTCTCTTGTCTTTCTTCTGCCTGGAGGTGGTTGCTCACTGAACATCCCGAATTGCCCAACTAGTCAGACATGTTTGGCCCCGAGAAAGAAAGTAGATGCATCACACCCAGATTTTTATTTTGATAAATGACACTGAGCTAGGGAAAGGCATTGAAGATGAGCAAGTTAGTAAGACAGAATTGCCCAGACCCTCCCAATGCTGAGAGCATCGGAGGGGCAGCTGGCAGTTACAGCACGGGGTAAGTGAAGACCCTTGGAGAGCATGTACCTGGGCTCTAGGGCAGACTGTGGAAGTCAGAGAAGACACTGCAGAAGTGGCAGGAGTCAGGACCTGAAGGAAGAGGTAGCCGAGAGTCAAGAGCATCCCAACAGAGGCACCAGCATAGCCCTGCAGAGGCTTAGTGCCTCAACAGCCCACATACTTGGGAGACAAATTGAATGAGGTTAAGTGGAGAATAAAAGTAAGGAGTTGTGGGAGATTCCAAAGACCCGGGCAAAAAACATCAGAAGGGGCTTTGGGTAGTCGTGTGTAAGAAGTTAAGCCCGTCCTAACGGGTGTGGGTTCTTGAGAGCCACAGCCTTTATTAGCTCCCGGTGAGCTAAATTCATGGAGCTAGGGCACCTGATCATTGCTAGTTACTAATGCCACCCTAAGCCATGGCTTCCAAGTTCATTGTCTCACACCCACGAAGAGTAAGAAAACATGTACAAAGGGTGAGCAGAGAGAACCAGGTTGAGAAAGGCTGCAAGCATGGTGATATTAGGATCCTGTTCGCACTCTTCGGGGTCTGGTGTCTTTCGTCATCAGGGGATGCAGGCAACTAAGCACCCACCGCACCCACCACATGGTCACGCAATCCCTGCCTTAAAAAGCCGGACATGGACACCCCCCCCACCCCCCTCCACCCCCGCTTTCTCTCTGCTCCCTCCCCCACCAGGCCTGACTTCCCACTATCCCCTCTTTCTTTCTTATTTATTTATTTATTTTTGTTTTTTCAAGACGGTTTCTCTGTGTAGTTTTGCGCCTTTCCTGGGACTCACTTGGTAGCCCAGGCTGGCTTTGAACTCACAGAGATCCGCCTGGCTCTGCCTCCCGAGTGCTGGGATTAAAGGCGTGCGCCACCACCGCCCGGCCCCCTCTTTCTTTCTAATAAAGCTCTAAAAGGTACTACTGGGTTCTGCCATGGCCCATGACTTTTCCACCGACCAACCAGTGCCGAATAACCATCACTGGTGCCGTGAAAAATTAAAATAACAAACTGGGATCCTAGGCTCCTATCTCAAGCATACCTGAGGTAGAGGAAGGATCTATGAATCAACACAGGTTACTCAAACAATTGTCACAGTGTGAGTAAGGACTGGGAGCATACGCAGCACATGGACCACCCGGTGGTCCGACAGCATCCTATACTTCGTCAAGATAGAATGTGTCCTTGCCTACACAGCCCAAAGACCCTTGGGAGGTCTGGCACAAATAATATACCTCAGGCTGCAGGTGAGAAGGGACTCACCAATAGCACGTGTGGTGGAGATGCAGCAGCGAGAGCCTTGGCGGTGGCAGCAGAACCCGCAGCAGCAGCAGGTCCAGCAGCTGGGAAAGTGAAAAGCGGATCTGGCAGTCACTGGGCAGTCGTAGGTCCTTGGCTAGGCTTCTGGCATTCAGCCCCGGACGCTGAGTGTGCAGAATTTCCTATCCGAGTCATGGTACCAATGATGGGTATATGGCGCTGGTTTGTCAGCAGAAAAGTCACAGGCCACAGCCACGACTACTAGAGTTATAAAGAGCTTTATTAGAAAGAAACCAGGCCTGGAGAGACAGGAAGATGGCAGGAGCAGAGAGAGAGAGAGAGAGAGAGAGAGCAGAGAGAGCGTGGGGGTCTGTGTCCAGCTTTTTAAGGCGGGGATTGCGTGACCATGCAGTCGCCAGCGCCTGCTGATGATGTAAGATGTAAGACACAGGACCCTGAGCTGCACATGTACAGAATCCTAACAGGTGATGCAAGGGATTAATCCCAACACTTAGAAGACTGAGGCAGGTGGATCTCTATGAATTCAAGGCCAGCCTGGTCTACATAGCTAGGCCCTGTCTCAAAAAACCAGTGTCAGTGGTTAAGAGCACTGGCTGCTCTTCCAGAGTACCCGGGTTCAATTTCCAACACTCACATGACAGCTCACAATTGTCTGTAACTCCACTTTCAGGGGACACAACACCCTCACAAAGACATCCATTCAGGCAAAACACTGATGCACATAGAATAAAAATAAATAAATCCTATTTTTTTAAATGCCAAACCCAAAACAAGCAAACAAACAAAAGAAAGGTCTTGAGAGTGGGAGGGGCTGTAAGGGGGGGACACCCTCCCCAGTGGGTTTTCATGGTTTTTTTTTTTTTAGCTCTATGGCAGGAAATATATGGAGATGGAGGTGCATTTTATTGGCGTCTGTCATTTTTGAACATAGCTCCCGAATCAGTGAGGACCCACATGCCCTGTGCATGTTCCCTTGGCCCAGTTAAGAGGTTTCCACTCATCCAATCAGGGAAGTGGACACATGACCTAAGGGCCAAGTTTATGGCCCACCAGGCACCAGTTCTTACTACCTGCAGGAAGCTGACTTCAGTCCCAGAGGCCCTAGGAAAAATCAGCTTTCTGCTTTTGGAAGCTCACTTCAGCTGCATTGTGGGAAATCGGTTCGGCAGACTAAAGGCAGAGACAGCAAGCTGTAGAACAGTCTGAGTAGGCGCAAGGGAGGCAGGGCATCTGAACCTTATTTAAACAGCTTAAAGGCAGGGTTTTGTGAATGAGTGGTCAAGAAGCCATGACTGGCTTGGGCAACTGGTGGGAAGTTTACAAGAAAAGAGAAGAGGATGAATGGAATCCTGTTGGTGCTTGGATACGTGAGACTGGAGTCCCCCCAAAAGAAAGCCCACCTTAGAAATGTGGATTTGGGGTGTTCTGGTTTTCTTTCTGTTGCTGTGATAAAACACTGACCAAAAATGAATTTAAGGGATGAAAGGGTTTCTTTGGCTTAGACTTCCAGGTCATAGTCCACCCTTGAGGGACGTCGGAGCAGGAACTCAAGCCTGAAAGTATGAGGGAACACTTCTGGCTTGCTTGCCAGCTCCTGCTTAACTAGGTTTCTTACACAGTGGAGACCGCCTGCCGGTGAGACGATCCTGCCCACAGTACCTGGGCCCTCCTGCATCAGTGAAGAAGACGATCCCGTTGGCACGCCCTGACACACTGATCTGACTTGAGCAATGCCAAAGTCGCCTTAGGTGACTCCAGACTGTCCAGGTGACAGTCAAAACTATCTAGGACAAGGGTTCACCAGCCTAAGGTCCTGCAAACAAGGAAAAACCCCTGGCAACCATCTTCTAAATGGACTGAGAACATTGGCATTTTCAGGGTAGTATGGAAGGAAAGAGGCCCCCAGTAAATACTAAAGGAAAAATCAGGGTAAAAAACCAAACCAGACAAGATCAGTGGCATGGAGGCCGAGAAGACAGTGAGGGATGTGGTCTACAACCACATGTTATTATGGAGCAGACGAAGTTGAGGGTTGAGACCTGTGCCCTGGGTTAGCTGAAGCCTTGGTGGACAGAAGACTTTACCCAGAGGTTCTGAGAAGACCCTTAGGGAAGAAAAGGAGACTCAGCAAACCAAGAAATCTGGTGAAAAGAAGGGGAATGAAAAGAAGGCAGGATGGAGGGGAAACAGGAGGGAAGGAGAGAGGAGGCGGGTTGGAGGGGGTAGCAGAGGGGACGCTAGCTAGCCGTGCGTTTCTCAGATTAGATCTACCTAAGGAAACAAAGGCTGAAAAGAAGGAGCCAGGGGATGGGGGAATACAGGGCAGTCCCTGAGTAGGACCAAGGAGATAGATGAACAGCAGGAGAAGAGATTAACCTACGGTTATAGCCACTAACCCTGAATAAAGGAGAGAAGTGATGCCACAGTTGTCTTGGAGGTGTGGAGTTGAGGGTCATATTTAAGGGGTTCTGAGGTAAACAGAGGCCGTCTGCTGAGAGAGAAGGGGAGATGAGTTAGTGCTGAAGGAAGATGAAGAAGCTTAAAGTCTCTGCTGGAGAGAACATGAGAAACAGTTGGGCAGTAATGAGGCCCACTGAGGCTGGAAAGAGAGCAGGATGTTGATACTGACTTTTTTTTTTTTATCAAAAAGCCCCACCCCACTCCCAAAAAACAGTTGCTTAAACATTAAAGAAGTTAATTTACCTCTTCTATCAAAGCCTACGTAGATAATAAGGGTCAAAACAGAGTTCCATGGTATCAGGAATCCAAGTTCTTTGTAGCTTTTTTTTTTTTTTTTTTTTTTTTTTTTTTTTTTTTTGCCATGCTCAGGATTTGGCTTGCATGTGATGGTTCAGTGCGGTTTTCTAGCCCCGCCCATTTTGTTTGCATTCTAGCAAGCAGAACGAAGTATCAAGAGAAGAGGTTTGGCTAGTTCTAGAACCCATTGGCCATAGTTTAGTCCTGTGGCACAGCTAGCTAGCTACAAGGGAAGGTGGTAAATCTAGTCTTTATCACAGACGTCTATGTTCCCAGTTAAGTTTCAGGACGCCTTTTTTTTTTTTTTCGAGACAGGGTTTCTCTGTGTAGCTTTGCGCCTTTCCTGGAACTCACTTGGTAGTCCAGGCTGGCCTCGAACTCACAGAGATCCACCTGGCTCTGCCTCCCGAGTGCTGGGACTAAAGGCGTGCGCCACCACCGCCCGGCTCAGGACGCCTTTTATCAAGGGAGTCCATAAGAGATACTGACAGCTACTGCCACAGGAGGTTAGTTCCTTAAGCTAGTAAACCGCCTTACTATTTAAAGCAGTTGGACTTGAGTTTCGTGTTACCTACAAAAGAAAACATTAATTATTCTAAGAAGCCAAGTTGAACCAAAGGAGTGAAATGCATACTGAGAAGTGTGACAGAGAGAGCAAAAGGTCTGATTGGTGCGAGGAGGGGCTTGTGCCTCAGGTGAGGGAGGAGTGCGCTGAGTTGGCCAGATGTAACATTTCACAAAACGTAGTCTCTGTTCTTTTGGACTGGAGGATGGGGCACTTAAAACAGCTCTAGCATTGCGCTAGGATAGCTCAGCGATGTTTCTATTACTCCAGTGTGCAAAGGAAGAAACTTGAAACTCAGGTCCTTCAGTGAGTGGTTGGCAGACATAAACCCTATTGAGTTTGGCTCCCAGGCCAAAGGGGTGCACACGACCAGAGTGGGGACAAGCTCCTTATCAGTCCCTCCCACACCTTCTTCCTGCAGCAGGGAAGGGTCAGCAGGACAGTTTCCCCTTAGAGAAGGGTGGATGGAATTGTGTTAGAAGACCCAGCACAGATGGGTCACAGTTGGAAGGGAGAAACAGCTCACAGAACCATTATCAACACAGGGAAAGGAATGACCGAGTGGGAGACTGCAGAAAAGTGACGGAGATTCTAGTGGGATGAAAAGAATGTACTGTTCCTTGTCGAACAGCATGCCAGTTTCTGTGTGTGTGCCCATTTCTATTGCAGAAATTCACCTTTCCCGCTTTAGCTTTTTGAATAGCTCATGCATGCATTTGGAAGAAAAGACATGAAAGATGAACAGGACAAATATGTCCTTCTTCATGCTCTGTCCCCAGCTACCTTTCTTGAGGCGACTGCTGTTGACAAAATCTATCCCTCTGCCCTCACTTTTTGCCTCTCACCCTGCTACAGGCAGAGGCTGAATTCTCTTTGCCTAGTAATAATGCAGACCTTCCTAATGTAGCAGGATTGAAATATACACACCAAAAATCAAAGATAGAAGATAGATGATAGGTAGGTAGACAGACAGATAGATAGATAGATAGATAAGTAGATGGATAGATGATTGATAGATGATAGGTAGATAGATAGATAGACGATAGATTGATAGATAGATAGATAGATTGATAGATTGATAGATAGATTGATAGACAGATGATAGACACACACACAGAGAGGATAGTTAGATGACGGTTGACAGCTGACATTTTTGTTGTAAGACTTCCTTCTGGAAAGCAGTTGGAAATGCTTGATCTGCCCAATTAAAGATTCGTTTCTTAAGAAGCTGGGGAATTTCTCCCTTTAGGAAATCCTTCCTCTTCTCTTTTCCAAAAATGTGATCCAGGCTCAGTGAAAAATCTGATTTTTCTCTCACTGACCTTATTGAGAAAATGGTTCTCTCTTTGCTTTTGACTTTCATGAGTTCAGCTACTTCCAGCGACAGCTACCACAGTTACAGCCTTGTGTAGTAGAGTGTGAGTCTTCCTTACGCTCCTCCCATGTCTCCTGTCTGTCTCCATCCTTCACCCCCTGGGCCTCTCAGACTAAGGACAAGCCCGAGGAACTGGAAACACGAAACAGGCCTTGGTTGCCAACTCACAGTTTCCCTTACTCTGTAGTTGCCTACTTCCTGGGGGGGAGGGGGGTCCTCTCCTCCTCTGATCAAGGGCCCCTCCTTCCCTCCTCTGGGGGTAACTCTGTGCTCATTCTTAACCTCCCAACTTCCTGCCTGTTGCTCAAACTTCCATCTCTCTTTCCAGCCATGGGGGAGTTGGTGCAGGAATCAGCTTGTGTTTGGCTCCACCTGTGACCTACACAGGGAAAATCCTCCAAGCTCTGCCTTGCTGGGGCATATAAATACGCTTTGTTTGTTTCAACAGCCTGGTTTTTGTTGATCAAAATCACTTGGTTTCAAGCTATTGTCTTCCTCTAAACTAGAAAAAAACAAAGTCCTATTTTGAAATCCCCTAAGTGATGACTTACCCCTTGGCTGGTTTTCTCTCAGTGCATGCCACCGACTCAGTGAGTCAGGAACCGTGGGGACAAGAGTTTACTGGGAAGGTAAACACATTGGCTTAATGTGTCACACGTGCTATCTCCACGCCTCAGCACATGTCCAGTGCCCACAGAGGGGAAACCAGCATCCTCGTGGACGGCTGCTTAGTTCTCAGATACAGAGAGCCACACTCGCTGTGAGCACAAACTTCAGGGGCCCCATGCGCATCTGACCAGAACGCAGCCCCCAAGTCAGCCTCTCCCAGCCCAGCTGTGGTGATGTAAGATGGTCCTGCTGCCTTGCCCTGTCTTCACGCCCCACCTCTCAGCTGTCAGAGCCGCTCAAGGGCCCTTTCTAATTCCCACAAAGCCGCCATCTGGGCCAATGTTAACCTTGCTACTACAACCCTAGGCCACACTACCTGTCACCTGGACTTGTGCCCCAATTGCCTCCCTGACCTCCTACTTCCTTGTTTGACCTCCTCCAGAGTACCACAGTTCTCATTGTAAAACTGTTCAGTGTCTATCACTTCCAAGTTTCCTTGCTCTTCTCTGCGCATTGTCCCATCTGCTTCGGTGTGGCCCTGCCTCTCCTTCCCTTCTGCCGCATTTCCTCTCTCTCTGCCGCAGCCACACTGCCTGTGAACCACGAGGCTCATTTCTCCCAGGAGCCCTTTGCACTCAATGTACTAACACAGCACTCCCTCAGACTGTCCCCCTGCCAGATCCTTGTCTCCGTAGGTTCCCTCTGCCATACTGCCCCAGTCTCCTCGGAAGCCCTTAGTTACCGCAACCGCGTGCCTTATTTGTTTATGTGTTTGTTGGCTCTCACTTCCCCACTTGGAAGGCAACCTTCTTAGGGCCTTGGCTCGGCCTTTTCCATGTCGTATTCCTAGCCTGGCACATAGTAAACACTCAGTAAATGCTTTGGACTGAAACTAATTACAAGCAGCGGAGAAGGACAAGCTGGGAATTGAATCCAGGGCCTTGTATATGACAAAACTCCACCTCCGAGTTATGTCCCTACCTGAAGACAATGTTTTTTAACCCCATAAGACTGGTGTTTTATTTCTCTGTTCAGACACACTAATCTCTGTGTAAAGGAATCATGGGGATGATGTGCTCTTCTAGCAGGGAACTGAGCTAGGAGACAGCTTGTCATCTACATATGGGCTGCTTTTTAAAATAACCAGCTCGGATCAAGTAGATGTTGGTCATCGTAGCTGTCGACTTTCTTGGCAAGGGTAGAATCTGAGTGGTTTGTGTGGGCTTTGGTGTGGACTACCGCTGTTTTAGGGTTCCCTGATTGCTGGGAGTTATTCCTTAATGTCTCTCCTCTTGAGCAAGGCTGAGGAGGCAAAGCCAATGAGGGACAGGAAGTAAACAGAGGCTCTGTTCGTGATTTCTAAATCCCTCCTAACACTCACTGGTGATTTCTGGGTAGTTCTTGCTTCTTCAAGTCTGGAAACTGAGCTCTCCTTGATATGTTATTTGAATGGCTGATAGGTACACTGGGAAGTCCCAAATGAAGGACAGTGGCAGCCAGGACTTTATTATCAACTTGTTAATGTAGCTGGGAACAGGATGTGATGGCAGATCTTGGTTGTCAACTACACACACTTGGGAAGAGGAAACCTTGCCTGAGAATTGTCTCCATGAGATTGGTCGGTGGGCGTGGCTTTCAGGGCATTTTCTTGATTGCTAATCGCTGCGAGAGGGCCCAGCCCGGAGTGGGTGGTTCAGCGGCTAGTCAGGGGGGCCCAGCCTGTACAAGAACGACAGCTGAGCAAGCCAGGGGATGAAAGCCAGTAAGCAGCGTCCCTCTGTGGCCTGTGCCTCACTCCCTGCCTCGGCTTCTTTTTTGATGGACTGTGACCTACACAGTACATAAAACCCTTTCCTCCCCAAGTTACTTTTGTTCAGTGTTTCACCACAGCAGCAGGGAACGACCTAGAACAGGGTCTCACTGTGTAACCCAGGCTGGCTTGAAACTCAAAATCTTGTTGCTTCTGCCTTTTAAGTGCTGAGATTATGAGCATGTGTCACAACGCTTGGCTTTAAAATTTCTGTCTGTCTTAGTCACTGTCCTGTTGCTGTCAAAAGACACCATGACCACGACAACTCTTACAGAAGAGAACATTTAATTGGAGGCTTGCTTACAGTTTCGGAGGATTAGTTCATTACCATCATGGGGAGGAGCATGGCGGCAAGCGTAGCATTGGAGAAGTGATTGGGAGCTACATCTTGATCTGCAGGCAGCAGGCAGAGAGAGAGAGAGACAGACAGACAGACAGACAGACAGAGACTGGGCCTGCTGTGGGCTTTTGAAACCTCAAAGCCTATCCCCAGTGACACACCTCCTCCGACAGTCACACCTCCTAATCCTTCCTTGACAGCTCATCAGCTGGAGACTAAGCATGCAAATACACGAGCCTATGGGGGCCAATCTCACTCACCGTTCTTAGTGATGATACATTTTGGAACAAAGATGTGGAAACATTGATGGCTGTTTTGTTAATGTATCAGAATAGATGAGGTCACATATCTTTTATACCTGTGTCGTGACGTCCACTGTTTCCATCATTAGAACTCCATGTTTTTCCCTAAAGTTCTCTTTTCAAAGTGAACATTCTTGACAATATATCATACTGATTCAGAGAACATCGAAGCTTATTATATCCGTATTCCTCCCTATGGAAGAAATCTCCAGTAAGAGAGCCCTAACAGAGAAAGAAGGCACTGGATGGTGAGATGGACCAGATCTGAGTTTTTCTGAACACAGGGCGGACCTAGTACAGTAATTGTTGATTCACATTGGGATAATGTGTTATGGGATGAATGAGGAATGGGTAAATGTGTCATGACAATTATTTAGTCTAAGAAAATTCATCTTTTAAGTATAAGAGCTATTATCATGCAATATGAATTTTGATTGATTTCTTTTTCAAGTTAGGTTTAAAAAAAAGGGTGGGGGGATAATTTGAGGAAAGGTCCTTCCTTCCCTGGCTGCTGCTTTTTATTCCCTCCCTACCTCCCTTCTTTTCTTTCTTCTGGGCTGAGGATCAAACCTGGAGCCTTGTGCCTGCCCTTTACCACTTACTCTGACCCCTAGACAGAGGTTATTTTCAAAGGGACTGTTTATAGAGCAGTTGGGGGGCGGTTGCTGGAAGTTGAAGGGCTAGTCTGGGAGCTAGCCCTCAGAAGCCCCAGACTGCCAGATTCCCTTGGGCCCTGAGGGTGGTACTTGAATGTGAAATGTCCCCCACAGGCTCCCATGTTGAAACACTTGTTCCCCGGCTGGTGGAACTGATTTAAGAGGTTGTGGTGTCTCTTGAGCTGGACCAGTTAGCAGCAGTGTCTTGCTGGGGCTGGCCCTTCAGTGTGATATTTGCTCCTAGTGCCAGCCCCTGCACTCTGTTTTCTGATTTACTGAGATGTGAAGAAGCCTCGTCACCCCTTCCCAGGGCCATGAGCTCAGCCATGCTTTCCCTGCCGTGATGGAGCAAGCTGCAGCTCTGAGGGAGCCTGCATGAAGCTTTCTAGCTTAAGCTGCTCCTGGAAGGCATTTGTCACAGTGATTAGAGAAGAATTACAGAGAGTGATTATACAGCCTGGGAACGGGTGCCACTTGGAGCAGACCACCTTAGAGGAACTTACTCAAGGGGCACGACACACACAAAACACACAACACGGTTTAGCTAAGAAAAAAACAAGGTCCCCTGGGTCTCATTATTCTCCCTTCTCTGGTCTTCAGCCAAAAGTTCCATTGGCTAAATCCAGCTGAGAACCACAGAGAAAAAGAGGTGCAATCTTAGAGATCAGCCTCTTAGGGCAGAGGAGAAGGTGGAGTGGGGTTGAAAGCAGATCTGGAGGAATGAATGGAAGCCCCCTGGTGTTGCAAGATATTTGATTACACTGTGTAAAGATATGTCACTGTGATTGGTTTAATAGAAAGCTAAATGGCCAATAGCTTGGCAGGAAGTATAGCGGGGACTTCTGGACAGAGAGAGCTCTGGGAAGAAGAAAAGTGGAGTCGCCAGCTGGTGCAGAGGGAACAAGACATGCAGGAGGAGAGGTGAAAGCCACAAGTCATGTGGCAGCACATAGATTAATAGAAATGGGTTAATTTAAGTTATAAGAGCTAGTTAGAAACAAGCCTAAGCTATAGGCCAAGCTTTTATAATTAATAACAAGTCTCCATGTCATTTTTTGTGAGCTGGCAGCCCAAAGAAAAATCCAGCTACACTGTGGCATGAGGATGCCCCCATTCACTTGACAAACAGGGTAAGGGAAAAGCCATCACCCCCTCCACTTGCTTCTGCAAGCTTTCAGTACCCCTCACCCTAGGGCAGGCCATTGTATGTGGGGGTGAAGACTGATGGTCGGTGGCAAGAAAGTGAAATACCCTGAGGTTGGTCTACTGAAGGGCTCCAGTACACAAACAGGCATGCAGTTTCTACTGCAGAATTAAGGGTAAAGGGTGCTGGTGTTGGGAAGGGAGAAAAAGACCTAAAAAAGTCTCTGTAGGAGTCAAGAGTTGGAAAAGCTGAGGAACAGCGGTCTAGAAGTCTTAGCTGTCCCCGTTCTACCCATATACTCTGAAGTCCACTTCCTATTAGCATTTAACCCTATTTCTAGTTAATACATTTCATATGACTCTTTGCCTGTTCAAAGCCAAACACAGTGTCATGTATATTTAGCCCCAGCTACTTGGAGGCTGAGGCAGGAAAATCAAGTGACCTAGGAGTTCAAGGTCAATCTGAACAGCATAGTGAAACCCCATGTCAAAATCAACTACACAAAGCTTTCTCTGTTCAAATGTCTGATTTTGTTTTGGTGCTGAGGATCAAATCCAGGACTCTGTGTGTAATTGGGTGTTTCCTGTCTGGACCACCTGTTCCCAAATACCCAGCAGCTGATTCCCAAATTACTGCACAGAGGCATACATTAATTATACATGCTCAGACGATAGCTCAGGCTTATTACTAGCTAACTCTTACACTTAAATTAACCCATATTTCTATTTATGCTTTGCCATGTGGTAGTACCTTTATTAGCATGGCACATTCATCTCCTGCTCCCTCTGCGTCTGACTCCTCAAATGCCACCCTTCTCCTTCCCATCATCCTTAGTTTGGCCACCCCACCTGTACTTCCTACCCAGCTACTGGCCAATAAGTGTATTATTAAACCAATTCAAGTGACAAATTTTTGCAATGTACAAAAGGATTATTCCACAGCATCTGTGCATGCTGAACAAGTGCTCTATTAGGGAACTATACCCGTAGGGTGCTCTACTGTGGAACTACACCTCTAGGTCTCTGTTTTTTGTCTTATGGCTCAACCTGGACAGATACAGGGCACTTAACTTCCATGACAAGAAGAAAAATAATTACTAAAATTATGTTAAAATCAGGGAGCCATTTTTTTTTTAATTCCAGGATACATCATAGGGCACGTGGAAATCAGTCTCCAGCTACCCATATCTCAGACAGTGATTTATGGTCAGCATGGTGCTGGTGGGCACCATGGCACAAAAACAGCCACCAAAGTTGAAGCAAGGTTTTCTGAGCAGCCTTCAACTAATGCAATGCAGAGCAGGACCCTGAACTGTTAAGAACTAAGTGCTGTTTTTTTAGTGATTATGATAATACTACCTTTTTTTTTTTATTACTCTGACAAGGCTTAGAATGGATAAGAAAAAGTCAAGAACACAAGCCAGAGGTCACCTGGGAGGTCTGTGAGTTCAGGTGTGAGAGGTCTGTGAGTTCAGGTGTGAGAGGATGGAGACTCTGACCAAGGTGATGGCAGTCTTACTGTCTGGGCTCTTGAGGGTTTGCTTTCTCTGCCAGTTAAAGAATTAAAAGTGAGGAAAGTCCCCAGGCACAGCAGGTAGCAGTGGGGGGAAACTTGGACATGAGAAGCAGAACCAGCTGTGGGAGAAAGGCTGTTATTAGAGGTGAGGAAATGCACACAGATCATGGCACACAGAGAAAGACCCTCTGCAGTGCAGATGGAAGACTCCAGAAGCCCACACTCAGCCTTTCCTTGAGGGTCTTTGAGGTGTCTTCTCCCCCAAGTTTAGGGCTGGCAGTTTGAACAAAGGCAGGGAGGAGGCTGATAGGTCCACAAGTTTGGGGTTAAAACATCCTGGCCTGGCCTTGAACTATCCACAGGCAGGGAGAGGGTCTCTACTGGTGAGAGAAAAAGCCCACTAGGTGTAGCTAGAGTTTTCCTGCCTGGCCCACAGTCAGGATAAATCTCTCTCATCTACCAGTCCCACAGCCTCTCAGACCCGACCAAGTAAACACACACAGAGACTTATATTGCTTTCATACTGTATGGCTGTGGCAGGCTTCTTGCTAACTGTGTTTATATCTTAAATTAATCCATTTCCATTAATCTATACCTTGCCACATGGCTCGTGGCTTACCGGCATCTTCACAAGCTGTTTCTCATCGTGGCGGCTGGCTGTGTCTCTCTGACTCAGCCTTCCACTTCCCAGCTTTATTCTCCTCCTTGCCCCACCTATACTTCCTGCCTAGCCAACGGCCAATCAGTGTTTTATTTATCGACTAATTAGCAACACATTTGCCATACAGAACTTCCCACAGCACTTTCCCCCTTTTTTTTTTTTCAAAAAGGAAGGTTTTAACCTTAACAAAGTAAAATTACATATAATTTGGGAATTTGGGCGTAGCTTCTCTTACTACTTCCTGCTGGAGGGGGGCGCTGTATCTTATGGGGATACAAAGAAAATTTTAGAATTATGGAATAGTCCATGAGGGTGTATCATCTGAGCCAGTTGCCTTCAAACCATTCTGGATGTTGGATCATCTGGGCCATGGTGTCATCGGAGACCTTTCAGGGGGTCTTGGCTGGTCAAACCTGATGTATCTTAATCTTGAACAAATCCATAGCCTCTGACTTTCTGTGGGAACAAAAGCAGAGTCTCCTTTCCAAAGTAACATATCCTTACATCGAAATTTTGAAGTCAAGATATCTTTAAAATATGCATATTGGTTTAACTCAGCTTCCTTTACAATCAAATATCTCTCTGCAGTTAAAAATCCCAAAGACAACACAATCCAGATTCTCTGTGTAATATTCATCTTTACGTGGCTTATTTTTTATACTACTTTTACTGTCTCTTTAAAAAAGACTTTATTTTTAAAAACTATTTATTTCTTTATATAACTTTATATATCACCTTTTTTGTCTCTTTCAAGCCTACGTATCTTTTACACACATTGTAAACTATTACATCTGAATCTGTCTTATTGTGAATCTCTTGCCTTAAACTGCAGCAGCTGTGGCTGCTGGCTCCGCCCACCTCAGCTTCCCAACATGGCTACGTTTACCGCCAGCTCTGGGAGCTATCATGGGTCTATGCTTTTATCCAAGCAGCGTGTAGCCCAGAAACCTCTTTTTTTTGTTTTGTACCTGCAAAGGCTAAATCCACCACACAGCTTAATGTGCCACTTGCAGAGGCCTCATTCCCACCAAACTGCAGGTTGAGTGCACACGCTAGGAACCGGCCTGTAGCTCAAACCGGCAGCTGCCACTCATTTGAGAGAGACAATTAGGAACTGTTTTTAGCTCCGTTTTAGAATCTTTTTTTTTTTTTTTTCAGGTTTTAGGTGGAAACTCTTGCCCCACGTTGGACGCCATTTGTAGCTTGAGTTTTCCTGCCTGGCCCACAGTCAAGATAAATCTCTCTCATCTACCAGTCCCACAGCCTCTCAGACCCGACCAAGTAAATACACACAGAGACTTATATTGCTTTCATACTGTATGGCTGTGGCAGGCTTCTTGCTAACTGTGTTTATATCTTAAATTAATCCATTTCCATTAATCTATACCTTGCCACATGGCTCGTGGCTTACCGGCATCTTCACAAGCTGTTTCTCATCGTGGCGGCTGGCTGTGTCTCTCTGACTTTGTTTTAAGCTGACGGGTTTTTGTCTCTGGTCAGGAGGATGAAGAAGGCAGCCATCTTAGAAGTTCATCCTCTTTATTATTTATCCATGGCTGGTCTCCCTATCTGTCTTCCTGAGGAACCTAACTTCTGTCTTTCAGCAGGGCATTTATATGCCTGGGTGCTGCTGATGCCCCTGACCAGAGAACCTCTTGAGCCTTCTCAGTCTCTCCAGAGTCCCCACCAGAGGAGTCCCCCATTTCATTACCAAAGAAGCAGGACCAGAGGTGGAAGCAGACGTGAAAAGGACTTACTAAGTTTCTAGAATGTGTTAATGTCAGAAGCATCCAGTAATAATGTTCTCACGTTTTATTTATTATAAAGCCATAAAATGATAAGGCTAGTAGAGAAACATGCAGAATGCATGTTTAAGACTTTGAGGCGGGGAACTTTGTTAACTGCATTCAAAAAGCACAAGCCACAAAAATAAAAGCTTGAAGATTTGGCTGCAGCAAATATTAAGATTGTGAATGAAGACCATCACCAACGGAGGCAGACAGAGGACAGCTGGAAAGGAATATTTCTAAAGTCTCAAACCAATGAGGAGCTGAAGCCTAGCTTGCAAAGGAAAAGGAGCTCTTGTAAAGCAGACAAGGCACAGGACAGAAATGCTGCCAGAGGTCAAAGCAGCCAGTTCTCAGAAGCAGAAACACAATGCTTAACGGTGAAGAGAAGTTCGGAGTTGGCAGTAACCCAGGAAAGTGTTTGGCTGGAACCTCCACTTCGGTCCCGCAGAAGTCCCATTTCTCTCTCTCCAAACCCTGCACTCAGAGTCTCTAACAGAGAAGAGCCACTGAAAACCCAGCCTGCTTTCTTGGCAACAGTGGCAGCTCCTCCCCGAAGCCGCCAGCGGCCCAATCCCCACTGAAAGCATTATAATTGGGCACAACCCAGCTGATGGAGGACACGTCATCACCCCCTCGCCTACAGGGTATTTAAGTTCCCTGCTTTAGTTCAGCCCTGTGATTTCCCCTGCTCCTTCTCCTGCCTCTGTCTCTGGGGACTGGAGGACTCACCTGGGAGTGGTTTTGTCCAAAAGAAACCTGGTCTTTTATTTTTAGTTCGGCCTGATGTGGCTTACTGTGTCAGTGGAGAAACCTATTATGGGGTACAGAAAACCTATTAGAAAGCAGTTAAAAGTATCCAAGGTGCCACTTAATGCCTATTGATTTGTAAAAACTGGAAAGCTGGATAATCATGACAGTTCTTGGAAAATGTGTGAAAACAAAACCTCTTGTTGGCTGGTGGTAGGAGTGTGTATGCCTACAGCTATTCTAGAGAGCTCTCTGGCCTCACATGAGTGTGAGTAAACCCATGACTCAGAGACCCCCTCTGCACAGGGCCGTGAGGAGGCAGGCAGAAATATGTCCGTCATGGGGCATCTGTGGCAGAGGAGAGTTAAAGGCAGTCTGTGTGACATCACTCAGAGATGACATAGGATAATCATACCTACGTGGCTTTGAGACTTATACACCGGTCAGAAGACAAGAGAGCTAGACAAGCGTAAGAGAAAACAGAAAGGACTTTAAAACAGTCCTGCACACACACACACACACACACACACACACACACACACACACACACACAGAGAGAGAGAGAGAGAGAGAGAGAGAGAGAGAGAGAGAGAGAGAGAAATGGCCACATGTGGTTGCGAACATCTCGGCACTCAGGAGGCTGGGAAAGGGGAATCACCATAAATTTGAGGTCAGCATGGACTTCTTAGTTTCAAGCCAGCCTGGCCTTAGAGTAAAATAAATAGAATGGAAGCCATTGAAGGGTATGGAACTTTAATATCTACGTTCATGAAACAACATTATACATTTTTAAAAATACAAACTTGGGGAGAGTAGCAGGGCCCCAGTTCAGTAAGCAAAGTACTTCGCGTGCAAGCATGAGGATGAAGACCTGAGTTCACTCCCCAGGATCCGTGCTAAAAGCTGGGCAAGGTGGAAATCCCAGCACTGGGAGGGTAGCCAACAGGTAGTTCTCTGGGACACAGCAGTCAGCTAGATTAGCCTATTAGGTGAGCCCCAGGTCCCAAGAGGGGAGACTCTGTCCCCAAAACAAGGAGAAGGGCCCCTGAGTTGTCCTCTGGCCTCCACATGTACAGACTTCCATATGTACGTGCACACACACACATGAACACACATTCAGGGGGACATTCCGTACTTAAGTGTATTTAGATACATTAGAATGCTGGCTGCAGAGTCAGCCTTGACACGCTGTTCTCTAATGCTGATGATGAAGGAGGAAAAGGAAGCAAAATAAGACAGGAAAAAGCCCAGGCATGGGCAGTCACAGGCTGGCATCCCCAGAGAGAATGAAGTCTTCTTGGCACTCAAGTGTCCAAAAGAGTTGGAGGAACAGAGATCTAGCCCTACCTCTCTCTTTTGAAGTTTATCCATCCTGTGGGTGAGATGTGGTGGCTACTCCTCGAGGCAATCTATGTAAGTAGGTGTCAGAGTGGGAACCAAGGCTAGTCCTTCTAAGTTTCAGAGACACTTGAGCAAAGCCCACATCCGCGGGATGCCAGAGAATGGGAATACAGGATCAAATGGATGCTCTTGTAAAGCCACATTCATCAAACTAGACCTGAAAGGGGGGGGGGGGGGTGCAATTTCCTATCATCAGCAAACCCAGCTTGGTTATTTCCATCAAGCAAAAAGACAAGTTCTTTAAAATAATATTCACTATGAGAAAAAAAGAATACAGAAGAGAAGTTGGTAACTCCAAGGCATCGGCGAAGACCATTAGTTGGTACAGGTGTGTTATTTGGTACTGTCGGGGAACAGAACATGCCTGTAGGAGAATATATGGCCTCAAGGTAGGTTTCTTTTCTTCTCATTTTTAAGTGAACTGATCTAAGATTTGTTTGTTTCAAGTTGGTCCCAGCCAAACAAGAAGCACAAGGGGCCGATCCGATTCCATCTTCCTTTTTGAGGCTGCCAGGCCTGTCCTCTGGCAGCAAAGGAGGGTGTGGGCAGAGCTGATGGCCTTGTTTCTCAGAAGGCCTGTTTGACCCACTCCTCACACCCCTGCGGTGTGTGGCTGCTGCCCTGTTCGCTCTTCCTGACCTCCTGGCTACCGGAAGTCATGTGTCTGTTGTTTTTCTCAGCTGTAAAACTACAGCAGCCTAGCCTCAAGGACTCCAAACAGGAAGCGTGGTTTTAAACTGAAGTCTAAGAGGCAGGCTTGGGGACTGAGAGGTGGAGCCTGATTCTTTGGGCTTCTAGTGTCTTGCTGCTCCCTCGGAGCTGTATGTACTTAAAATCCCTTCTTTGCACATTAAAGTGAATGGTTTTATGAATGGTACCCAGGATACTTAGATATTTGAGAATATTTGGCTATAGTGAATTCACCTAAGGATTTAACTAGAAGAATATCAAGAAATGTTTAAAAAGTACACCAAATTTAATTATGTAGGACTAACTTTAAATGTATATAAACTTCAAAAAAGCCAGGTGTGGCAGTGCATGTAATCCCAGAACTCTAGAGGTTGAGGCCAGAGGATGGCGAATTGGAGCCCAGCCTAACCAAATAGCGAGACTCATAGCAAACATAAAGTAAAAATATATAAACTTTGAAATTTATGCCTTCCTATGAAGACACACAGACTATCACAGTTTTTGATTATCTTAGAATTTTGATTTTTGGGTTTCACAGGAGAAGACGACCAGGCAGTGGCTGAGTGTTCTCCATGCTGTCGAGTGTGCGGCACCCTGAGGACAGTGAGTGCTTCTGTCTGAGGATCAGTCTTATCTTGAAAGAATAGATGTGTGTCGAAGCTCCAGAGGCGCCCCCCTCTTTATCTCCATGCCACGTTTGTGTTTAGAGGTTGCATCATGCCGATGATAATAGTGTGATTCACAGACTTCCTCGTCGTCTTTTATCTTTGAAGTATATGACATTACACAGGACCATGGGCACAAAACAGCAGAGTTCACATCTGAGTTCTGAGACATTGTTCGGTGCCCTGCCCCGTGTGTGTGTGTGTGTGTGTGTGTGTGTGTGTGTGTGTGTGTGTGTGTGTGTGTGTGTGTTGATGGCAGGATGTCTTCCTCAATTGCTTCTCTACCTTCGTTTTTGATCTGGGTGTTCATTGGACCTGGAGATCATTGCTTTGTCCACACCGGCTGGTCAGAGCGCCACCACTCCGGGGGCGGGGGGGGGGGCTTCTTGTGGGGTGCTGGGGATCAGAACTTCGGTCCTTACACGTGTGTAGTCAGCACTTCAGCCACTGTCTACCTAGCCCTGACTAATGTCCTTTTTAAACCTTACAATTAACTTCTGTAGCTCCTTGCAGTTGGCTAAAGTATTTAATATTCAATTTAAAGCAATTTTTGAGATTAGTATTGAAGCATTTACTCTATTGTCAGAAGTCCAGTGATAAACAACAATTCACAGTTTTTATGATGATACAGTGTCTGGCTTTGAGGTTTTTTGTTTTTGTTTTTTCATTCTTATAAAAGTTTCAAAACAGAGAGTAACAGGAAAATCATTTCTCATAATTTTACTTCCTAGAGAAAAGGCATTTTTCCACATACACCTGGTCTTCACTTTCTTCCTAAGAATATTTTACTTTGGAATTTTCACCCCCAAAGACTTGTTTCTCTAAAGGTGAATTTCTGAGAAACCAACTTCCCCCTGGCAGTGAAGACAGCAGTCTGCTCTGGGGACAGGAAGTGACTCACAATCTGCCTAGGAGGAAATTGTCATTACTCTACAGTATTGGTAGGAAGCCTCCAGCCAGAAACATGGTGTATGTCAGAAAACCTAAGAGTTGGCCCTGCCTTAGAGAAGGGGTTAAAAGCAAATTTCTCTCACATGCAGCAAGCTGGGCCTTCTCTCTATTATAGCCCAGAACAACGTAGGTTTGTGCTTCGGCTGTTCTTTGTAAGTTGAGTAACCATGGATGTATCACCAAAGCCCTTCTCTGCCTCTACCAAATGGAGAGAAAAGAGTAGTACCATTGTTGATGGGTCCATGCGAACCCCAGCGAGCTGTGCAGTAGAGCTGAGTGCCTGGCCCGCAGTAGAAGGCATTCCCCGAGTCTACAGTGCTACTGTGTGACGTGGGCTGGTGTCAGGATGGCGAGAGGCCTTGTTGAGTCTCCTGTCATCCTCAGGAACTTTTCCTACAATAATCAGTACTGCCTGGAGGGGCTGTTCTAAACAACCTTGTCTTTTAACTCAGCAACACTTCTGGTCTTCAATCCCAGGCCATTGCTATTCAGTAGAACTTTCTTTGATGACAGAAATGGTCATCTATGCTGTGTGACAGATAAACATGACTACTGAGCTTTTGAAGTATGGCTGGTGTAACTGAGGAACCGAACTTTTAGTTTTAATTTTCTTTAATTCATACTAATTTCACTAATCTGCACCAGCCCCCAGCTCAGTTCCTTTTCTAATCTAATCACATCTCTTTTGGGCACAGTGGATTCATCTACAGGGACTATAGGACATTCATGTATATATATATGTCTCCTCATTCACAGTGCTTCAAATAGCATCCTTTTCTACATAGCATTTTTTCTTTTAATTGTGTGTGTGTGTGTGTGTGTGTGTGTGTGTGTGTGTGTGTGTCTGCACTGGGGCATGCGCATATAAGTACACTTGCCGTGGAAGCCAGAAGAGGGCAGAGGAACCCAGGAGTTACAGGCAGTTGTGAGCCAACTGACCAAGGTGCTGAGACCAAACTCTTACATACTCTAAACTGCTGAGCCATCTCTCCAGCCCTATAGCATTTTCTTCTTTTTCTTTCTTTCTTTTTAAATTTTTATTTATTTGTTTATTTTTGGTTTTGGTTTTTCGAGACAGGGTTTCTCTGTGCAGCTCTGGCTGTCCTGGAACTTGCTCTGTAGACCAGGCTGGCCTCAAACTCATAGAGACCCAATGCCTCTGCCTCCAGAGTGTTGGGACTAAAGGTATGTGCCAGGCAATGGCATTTTTTTAATAAATAAAAAACTCATTATTTTTCATATTGTTGCAACAAAATTCATGATACAAGCAACTTAAGAGAGGAATGGTTTGTTTGGGCTTTTGGTTGAAGATACAGTCCCTCCTAGCAGAGAAGTCACATTGTATCCATAGTCACACTGTATCCATAGTTACATTGTTTCCATAGTCACATTGTTTCCATAGTCACATTGTTTCCATAGTCACATTGTATCACATAGGCACATTGTATCACATAGGCACATTGTATCACATAGTCACCTTGTAGCCATAGTCACCTTGTAGCCATAGTCACCTTGTATCACATAGTCACGTTGTGTCACATAGTCACGTTGTGTCACATAGTCACGTATCACATAGTCACATTGTATCACATAGTCACATTGTATCACATAGTCACATTGTATCACATAGTCACATCATTGTATCACATAGTCACATTGTATCCACAGTCACATTGTATCACATAGTCACATTGTATCACATAGTCACATTGTATCACATAGGCACATTGTATCACATAGGCACATTGTATCACATAGTCACCTTGTAGCCATAGTCACGTTGTATCACATAGTCACATTGTATCACATAGTCATATTGTATCCACAGTCACATTGTATCACATAATCACCTTGTATCACATACACAGGTGATCAGCTTGCTCTCACCTATTTATTCACTCCTGGAGGCAAACCCACTGCACGGTGCTGCCAGGTGGAGGGTTGGAGGGTCTTCCCACTTAAGTTAAACCAAACTAGAAAGTCCCTCACAGACATGCCCAGAAGTTTCTCTGCTAGGGGATTCTAGATCCTGTCACGTTGACAATAGTAACCATCACAAATGATAAGTACAATCCTGCCAGGGTGAAGACAGAGCAGATTTCTGGTGTCAAGATTCTCCTCCAAGTCTGACTTCCTACTAAGAACTTTGCAAATTTGTGTCCAAATAACCCCATGTATTTTCTAACTTGGCAGGTTAGCTTAAAAGGCTGTTTGCTGATGTGGAATGAAAAGGGGGTACTCTGGCTCATCCGATGCCTCTCCAGCACACATGTTCTCGTGGTGTCTCTGGGGGCAATTCTGTGTTGTCCTGCGGACTCCTCCTCAGAGCCCCATTCTGAACCTCGTGCTGACACTTGTGCCCACCATACTTGGCAGTGTCTGAACTTGGCCAGACTTTCCTAGGGCAGCCACCAACTCCTTAGAGACAGCAGCTCTGGGGTCATCACCCGAAGATACCCACACCCACCATGCCAGGACTCAGGCTCCTGCTCCCCTTCCTTCTATAATAAACCCATCAATTCAAGTCCTGGTACTTGTATTAGGAAAAACAAAACCTAAACTACTAAAATGGAAGCCAGTTTTACATTAGCTCTTCCCCTCTCTCAGGGAAAGGCTGCCACCTGCTGTAACACGTTAGCACTGGGTTTTTCCAACAAGGTCACTGAACATCCACTTCCTCCATTCAAAATTAATGTATGTGCCACCTCACTGCCCTCTATTCCCTGGGCCAGGAGTGGAAACAGGAATGCAAACTAGGAGGCACTGAGTAGAGTTAAAAGGAAAGTCACCCATAGGAATGGTACCCACGAGAAATTAGCATCTCTAGAACACTGAATCCAGAGCATCCCTTCTTTACAGTGTAGCTCACATTAGTGCATAGTAATCTTAGGCAAATATTCACCAGCTTTCTACATCCTTTGCCTGTCTAGTTCTGTGTGTCCTTACTCTCCACAGCCCCAGCAAGGTTTGGATGCATAAGACGACTAAAAGAATAAAGGTTGATAACTAGGGGGAAGGACATCTCTAAGCCCTTATCCTGACTTCATACAAGAATACCAGGCTGCCTCTTAGAGGCTGCACCTCTCTCAGTCCCTATCTTGTTACATACTTTGTAGGCAGTGTTCTTTGTGGGGTCAATATGTCCAAAAGAAGAAAATTTGCATGGTCGAGAAAAGCAAAAATAAAGGAGTTGGGGACATGCCACCCCCAAATATGCTGCTTAGATGTATTGATGGTCTTAAGGTGGAATCGTCTGAAAATTAACAAATGCAGGGGAAGGCTTTCTCTGAACTTCCCTATCTGCCCACAGACAGGTTTTCTAAAAGGAACCCTCTCTGGATGTCTCAGCAACTGGGAAAGGCTGATTCTTGTCCTAAAGGAAACAAGACACGTATACCACACCTACACAAATGTCACAGGCCATTGTACTTCTTTGCTCTTCTAGGGGTCTCTTCATCTTTCCCCCAACTCACTCTCTGCTGACTTGTCCATCTTCCCCTTCTCTCCTCATGAAGATGGACTATAAACTCTCCTTCCATTGGCCGTCCACTGGTTTTTCTTTTGATCTGACAGCTGTATTCATGTAGTACACTTGAATGGCTTTTCTCCTGTTCTCTGCCTACAGTCTACTACACAGACCTAGCTGTTTCCAGAGAAGAAACTAACACAGCTTCCTCCAGAGACTGCCAGATACTATGTGGGTATTTGATAAAAGGAGCATCCATGTTGTTTCCCCACCCTCAGAAAGACTAAAACCAGGCAGCAAGGCACATTTTAAAAAGCTTGGGGCTGGGTGGTGGTGGCACACACCTTTAGTCTCAGCACTCGGGAGGCAGAGCCAGGAGGATCTCTGTGAGTTCAAGGCCAGCCTGGACTACAGAGCGAGCTCCAGGACAGGCACCAAAACTACACAGAGAAACCCTGTCTAGAAAAAACAAAAACAAAAAACAAAAAAAAGGCTTGGTGGGTAGAGAGAAGGTCTCATTCTTACAAAGGTCAGATGGGGTGCTGGAGTCCATCATCATGGTCTCCAGAATCTCTTCCCCTCTTCTTCACTCTGCGCCTCCGTCCTGGGTCAGTACATCACCATGGCCTCCTACCACACAACAAATGTAAAAAACAGGGGCGTCTCATCAAGATCTCATCCAGGTCATTTCCCACTCCCAACCCCTTCCCTCTTAGCAACAGTTCTAGAAACTTGGCAAATTGAGGAACGACTTCAGTGTTTTCAGTGTTGAATAGACTCAAATAAGAGTGAAGTGGTGTTTACAAAGAAATACCAAACTTCCAAAAAATTTTACAATAAAAAATAGGAATACCAATAACTTCAAAACAAAAAATAGCTTTATAAAGAAAGCCTTAAAGTGGTAGAAATTGTCTTCCAATACCAAATAGTCCTGAAAACCTACATACAAGTTTCATAATACAGACTGAGCAGGCTACATTTAGGGATATATACGTAGCCAGGTGTGGTGGCACACCCCTTTAATCCGAGCACTTAGGAGGCAGAGGCAGGTGGATCTCTGTGAGTTCAAGGGCAACCTGGTCTATAGAGTGAGTTCTGGGATAGAAAGGACTGTAGAGAGAGACCCTGTCTCAAAAAAACATCAAACAAACAAAAACAAAAAACAACCACCCAACCAAACAAACAAAAACAAAAAAAAAAAGGGAATGTATATGTTTGGAGGAGGAATGGAAAAGGGGAAGTTTCTCAGTTTGGGGCAACACATGGCTGATGCTTTTATTCCGAATAGTATTTGGCAGCCTCTGGGGGAAATTGTATTAGTTTCATCTCTGAAAACAGCTCCAGCTTGCTGCCCACCATCCTCCACTTGCAGGTGCAGAGACAGGAAGTAAAACAAGTCACACAGGCAGCAGAGGACAGGAAGGGCTCGGGGGTAAGGAAGGCTTCGGGGAGTTGCATCTGTAGCAAAGAAACAAAATGAACCCTCATAGGGTCTGGTGCCACAGTACATCGTGTGTGTGTGTGTGTGTGTGTGTGTGTGTGTGTGTGTGTGTGTGTTTCTCAGTTGTTTGTTTTTTAAAACAGAGTCTGGTCCTGTAGTTCAGGCTAACCTCAACCTCCGAATCTTCCTGCCTCTCCTTCTGTCTTTTTGATGTTGGGATTGTAGACATGTACCACCATGCCTACCCATTAACATCTTATTGGTCAAAGTATTATGTAGTAACCCTGAATATTTAAAATCCCATCTTCTCTTTCATTTTCTGCCTCTGGGATTTTCTACTGTATTTGTTTCACACAATGTTATAATCCACTCAGCATTTTTATCATGTCAAAACTTACCCTGCTGCTAAAGATTTAATTTCTTAGCTGTTCATTTTAGTTAATAGTTAATAGACATCTTTGTAGCAAGCACCTTTTCCTTTCAATAATATGTTATCCATTATAATGAGGAGCCCAACAAATATTATATCAAACAACTAAGTTATTTATAATCAATTATCAAGAATGACAATCTTGCTTAAACATTGAAACAATTATGATATAAGCAAGCAGAATATCTCTTGATGCAGATCACTAAATAGCTTTTGAAGGGAAGTTTACTTCTGTGCAATATCGGAAGATAACACATCTTTTCCAGTGATAAGCTGTTTTTACATCTGGTTAAGTAACAAGAGCTCAAATGTGACAATGTTGAAATGTATGGTCATGGAAAGTCTGGGTCATGTTTTTAGTTGTTTTCAAAGTCTACATTTGACTCCTGTTTAATTTTTCATTTCTTTAAGTCTTCATTCAAGGTTGAGGGCAGCGTGTGTTAAGGAGATCAGTTAGCCACCAAAGTCTCGACTTTTCTGACTTAGGCTAAAATGAGGACATAGGACATAGGTGAAAGATGAGCTGAAGAGGAGGAAACACGGGCAGTAGTGCCTCAGCTGTCCCCAGACAGCTGTTCCAGCTTCTCTGGAGAGTTCTCAAGAAATGAGGCTTAATCCCAGGTTTGCTGAAACAAAATCTACAGCTTATCAAGAGCTCCAGGTAATTTTTAGGCACATTGAGTCTGAAAAGCAATGCTGTAGACAGTGAAATTGCAATTGCCAGGAATGGAGCCCAATGCAAAATTTCAAAACATGAATATAAAGATGATAAGCAGAGCCAGTGAGATGGCTCAGCTGATAAGTGCTTGTCACACTCACCTGGTGACCTGAGTCCCGTCCTAGAATCGCACAGTAGAAAGAGCTCCAACTCCCAAACATTGCCATCTGACCTTTTCACGTGTACCATGGTACACACGCACACAAATAATAACTAACAATACTACTAATAATAGTAAATCATATAAAGATAGCAAGCAGCCTTCTATAACTTTAATTTGTCTGGTTCTATTAAAAATATTCTCAATAGTAAAGCCTAGATTTCAAAAAAGTCAAATGCATTATGAAATGTTTTCGATATAAGCTAAGTGGTCATAGCAACTCAGGGCCACCTCTGTTTTCAAGCAGATTTTACTTAAACCATCCCAGCAGCGGGGGGATATAGTTGGTAGAATGCTTACCTAGCATGCACAAGCTTCTGGGCTCATTCCCACTGCGTGAAACCAGGTATAGTGACCCCTACCTATAACTCTTAGGAGATGGACGCAGGGGACCGAAGTACAAGGGTGTCCTCAGCTACAAAGCAGGTTTGAGATCAGCCTGAGACACTGTCCTTAAATCAAAGTTCCAGTTGATCAAATCTCGAGAAATGGTTTTCAACACCATTAAGATTCTTCCTGTAACCAACTGAAATAGTCTGTTCTGTGAAATGGATTTCCCTGAAAGCAAGGGACTTATTTTAGAGTGTGTCATGCTCTTTGACCTACTTGACTTAATTGACTTGTTAAAAAAGGCAAGGATTGGACCTTGCCTGGGTCTTCTGAATCAGAATCTCTGGAGGTGGACCGCAGATAGCCCCACCCCCGATTCTAACATCCTCACGGCGCTGAGACCCATGGTCATTTCAAAAGGTCTGAGCAGTGGTATTGGACAATCAACTCCATCACCTGGAAAACATAAACTATAAAGAAAGCCCTGATGCCTGGCTTCTCCATCTCCAACAAGTTAAACTCCCTTGGGCTGGAGCACACAGCCTGGAGTGAAGAGCCAGTCCTGAGAGCTTTGGTCCTCTCATTTCTCCTTGTCCCCGTCATCTATTTCCTGCAGAAAGACTGGCATACAGAGTCCTGAGCATTGCCAAAAGGTCAGCAGGTCAGAACCGGGAAGAAGAAAGATTAAAAGGAATTCCGGGGGAAGGTGGCTAGATTAGTTATTTCTCTCATTGCTATGAAAAAAGGATGCCTCACAAAAGTGTGTTAGAGATGGAAGGGTTTATTTTGTCTCAAAGTTTGTGAGGCTACAATCCGTCAGGGGAAGGAAGGTGTGATTAGAAAGTGGGGTGGCTGATCACAGTCTGTCACAGGAAGCAGAGAGAAGAACGGTGGTGCTCAGCTCCCTCCTCTTCCCCCTTTTATTTCTCTGGGATTCCGGCCCATGGGACGGCACTACTCACATTCAGTGTGTGTGTGTGTGTGTGTGTGTGTGTGTGTGTGTGTGTGTGTGTGGTGGGAGGTTTTGCTCCTCAGCTAAAATTCCCTGAAACACTTCAATAGTCATGGCGCCATCGCCAGGCTCAAGGTGAATTCTGATGTTGTGGCCACCTTAGTATTTTCACTTTGTGAAAGTTGAGCCATTTTAAGTGAGGTTTTAGCAAACATACCAAATAGGTTTTTGACATTTTCATTTATGTCTGTCACCGTACCATGCTTATATTCACTCCTATTTCCCTTTCCTGCCCCTCTGCTGATCCTGTCTTTCCACATAACTGTTCTTCTGCTTTCATGTTCCATGTACACACATCACAGTGTGTAAATATTCCATATGCTGCATATACTGGAGCATAAAAACACCCAACAGTCTGCATGACTAAACTACTGCTGCACATGAAAGTACTGGGGACTCTCTCTCTCTCTCTCTCTCTCTCTCTCTCTCTCTCTCTCTCTCTCTCTCACACACACACACACACACACACACACACACACACACACACCACATTAAATATCAGTTCCACATATAATAAAGAACATACAATATTTATCTTTCCCTCTCCAATTATCCTTTTTTCCCCTCTTAGGTCCTTTCCTATTTTCACATCACATATATAATATATATATTTTGTTTGTGTTCTAACAAATATAGCTTGCCTGAAGATCAGAGGGCAGAGCTAGCCACTAGATAACCATAGAGGCCAGGCAGTGGTGGCACACACCTTTGATCCCAGCACTAGAAAGGTGGAGACAGGAAGTGATATAGCTGGGCAGAGAGAGAAATATAAGGCGGGAGGAGACAGGAGCTCAGTTCTCTTTGGCTGAGGATTTTGTAGAGGTAAGAACTAGTGGCTGCTGCTCTGCTTCTCTGATCTTTCAGCTTTCACCCTGATATCTGACTCTGGGTTTTTATTAGTAAGACCAATTAGGATTCATGCTACAATAATATAACATATGTATATATACATACACATATAAAGTCTAAGTTCCATATATGAAAGAAAGTGTAATATTTGTAATATTTGTCTGAGTCTGGCCTCTTTGGGTTACTATTTTCCTGCAAATGATGTAATTTAATCTTTGTGTGAACAGAACTCCACTGTGTATATGTACTACATTTCTTTATCTGTTCATCTGCTGACAAACATTTCCTGGGGGTAGTCTGTTTCATGGCTGTTTGAACAGGGCAGCAGAGGACATGAATATGTAGATATCTGTAATATGGTGACTTAGATTCTCTCAGGTAAATACCCAGGAATAGTAAAACTAGACCATATGGTAATTCAACTTTTAGATTTTTTTTTAAGGAAACTCCAAATTGATTTCCATAGTGACTACATTACTTTACATTCTCACTAGGAGAAGAAAAGGGTTCTCTTATCTCCACATCCACACTAGCATTTGTTTTCTTATTTCCTCAGTATGTTTACGTGTGTGGTATGCCTGTGTGTGTTCAAATGCGCACCTGTGTATGTGCAAAGGTCTCAGGTTGACACCAAGAGTCTGCCTCGATTGCTCGCTTCCTCTTTGGGGCAGACTCTCTCCATCGAACCCAGAGCTTGCCGATGACTGGTCTAGCTAGTCAGCTTGCTCTGGACATCCCATCTCTGCCGTCTGAGCTCTGGAATTACAGGTGGCCCACCTAGCCCACTGAGCTTGATGTGGGCTCCCGGGATCTAAGTTCCAGTCCTCACACTTGCACAGCAAGTATTTTATCTACTGAGCCACCTTCCCAGCCCCTCGCTTGTATTTTAAATATTCTTTATTATTATTATTATTACTGGTGTGCGCGCGCATGCGTGTGTGTGTGTGTGTGTGTGTGTGTGTGTGTGTGTGTGTGTGTGTGTGTAGGCACACTGCTACAGTGCGTGTTGCGGTCAGAGGACAGCTCACAGAGTCTGTTCTCTCCTTACACCTTTACTAGGTTGCAGGGACTGCACTCAGGTTGAAAGGGTCACCTCGTGGGGTAGCAAGAGCTTTTTCCCACTGAGCTATCTCATCACCCTGGTCTACTGCTTCTCTTCTCTTCTAAGACAGGGTCTCACGATGTAACCTCAGCTGCTAGAACTTGCTATGTAGATAGACCAGGCTGCCCTTGAACTCACAGAGAGCCACCTGCCTCAGCCTCCCAAGTGCTGTGATTAAAGACATGCACCACCATGCCCACTTTCTACATGTTTTCTTAATGATAGCCATTCTGACTGGGGTGAGATGTCTTCCCAATGTCGTTTTAATTTACATTTCCCTAAGGATATTGAACATTTTCCAAAAACTTATTGGTTATTTATATTTCTTTTGAGGTATTATTTGTTCAAAAAAACTTTTTGAGAATTATCTGTTCAATTCATTTGCCTATCTGTTGGTCAGATGGTTTTCTTACACTCAATTTCTTGAGTTCTTAAGGACTCAAAAATTTTAATGTATTTCTCAATAATGAGTCTTTCTTATCTGTTAGGAAAACATGCTGAAATATTAATGGGCAAAGTGACATGACACATGAGATTTCCTTTGAAGGCTTGAGGAAAACAACTGGGGATGGAAGAGATGAAGAAGAAAGCAGGACTTAATCATGTTGACGCTTCTGTGATACACGCACGGCAGTTTGCTATTTGATATCTCAGTCATTTTATAATAAAAAGTTTTAAAGCTTCACGTAAACTTTGAGTTAGGGTGGAGGACACAAATACGCCAAAGCCGCAATCGAAACCACACCAGCCACCTTCTCCCTGCCTTCTAGGAAGTGAACAGCTGACATTGCTGGACCCATCCACGGATAGAATGATTGAAACAATGTGGTCACCAGAAAGAGGTTGGAAAGCCCACTGGCACCTGGCTTCCATCTCCCTTCTCAAAACACCTTTATTTACCAGTGCATATAGCTTCACACTGAGAAACACAATTCTGCCTACATACCTAAGCAATATAAACCCAAATTCAGCTACCTGGGCATAGTGCTCCCCTCAGAAGGCGAAGGCAGGTGACCCGGTCTAGAGCTCTGTTCAATTAGTTCCAGCTTGGCCTACATAAAAACAAACAAGTAAGGAAAACAATGAAGTGCTGTCCGTCTTTCACCTGCTAGACTGATAAAGATAAACATTAACAGTAGCCGGGCGGCGGCGGCGGCACACATCTTTAATCCCTGCACTCGGGAGACAGAGGCAGGCGGATCTCTGTGAGTTCGAGGCCAGCCTGGTCTACAGAGGGAGTTCCAGGACAGCCAGGGCTACACAGAGAAATCTGATCCAGTGTGCAGCTCTCAGAGGGATGCAAAGGGAGAGGTGACAGGAAAGGGGACACAGCCCAGTCACCCAGGTCAGACGAATCGACCCTGGTGATCAATGACAGCAGAAGTCGCAGCCAGGTCACCCTCACATCCAACACCTACTTTTCTCCTCCATTATTGGTGGAAGTGAGTTCATATAAAATCATTTGGGAGGGCAATTTGAAACGTCAAAAGTATTTAGCTTGATAAAAACTAGAGTCACCTGGGAAGAGAGAACATTTAATTGAGGGATTGCTTCCCTCCATTTGGCCTGTGTGCAGGTCTATGAGGAATTGTCTTGGTTGATGATTGCTGTGGGTGGGCCCAGTCCACCATAGGCAGCAGTACCATCCCCAGGCAGGCATAAGAAAGAGAAACATGTCAAAGATGAGCAGGCCAGCAAGTGTCTTTCCTCCATGGTTCCTGCTCTGCGTTCCTGCTTCCACATGCCTCAGTGACAGATTGTGACCTGGAAGCCTAAATGAAATAAACCATTTCCCTGCAAGTTGCTTTTAGTCATGGTGTTTTATCTCAGCAACAGAAAGCAAAGTAAGACAAGTAGTAACCCAATAACTCAACAGGAAGGACAGAGCGCATGCCACATCATCTTAAAAAGTGCAGAGACACAAAGGTAGACAAGGTGAGAAGCAGGAAACTGCCATGTCAGAGGCCCCAGCTACTCGCTAGATAATTGGAGGTTAAAGATAAGCCTGTAAATATTGATGAGTGGGATGGATCTACTGTGAAAAACACTTTGGACAATTCTGCCGGAAAGTACAGGAGTATGGAGACTGTCTAATTGACCGCACCTCATCTGCTGTACCATATCCTGTTTCCCTGCCTTAGTGGCTTTGACTTGACATCGTATGCCCCCCTTTCCACTGTGAAAGCATCGCATTCAATTTTGCAGTGACAAGAATTCTGACCACTTATGCCTCATAGTGTGGCAAGACAGTGTAAGTGTCTCAGAAGTGAGATTCAATGGTGACACTGAGGCATATTGTCTTTTCAAAAAGTATTTAACTATTTTATGCGTATGAGTGTTTTGCCTGCATATATGTATGAACACCATGTACATGTCTGGTATCTATAGAGGTCAAAGGAAAACAGTGGATCCCCTAGACCTGGAGTTGTGGATGGTTGTAAGCCACTATATGGGTTCTGGGCACCAAACCCTGGTCCTTTGCAATAGCAACAAGAATCTTCTAACCTGGGGTTGGAGAGATGACTGCTCTTCCAGAGGACCTGGGTTCAATTCCCAACACCCACACAGTAGCTCACAACTGTCTGTAACTCCAGTTCCTGAGGATTCCACACACTCACACAGATGCACATGCAGGTCAAACACCAATGCACATAAAATAAAGATAAGTAAATCATTAAAAAAAAAAAAGAACTCTAACCTGAGCCAACTCTCCATCCCCCAATTGTCTTTGAGTAAGAGATTTATTAGAAAACTTATTAACACTAAGGAAAAACATTTTGCCAGAGGCTCTGAGACTACTTCAGGTCCACAAGGTAGAATAGGGTCCCATGTTACAGGTTCCAGAGAGGTAGGGAGGTCCCACGCCATGGAGTTGATGACTAGCCCATAGTACATACTTGTTGTCTGGTTGTCTTTAATTCCTGGGTAGCAGAGGAAGGAGCAGAAGTCTGGTCCTTCAGTTGACGTATGTCCATCACAAGGATATGCCACCAGTAGCCCTGACTGCTTAGGGTCTTGGTAAACCAGGCTTTCCCTTAGGCCACCAACCATCTCCCAAATCATGACAGAGACTCATTAGTTATGAATGCTCAGCCTTATCTTCTTGTCCCACTAGCTCTTATAACTTAACCTGTTTCTCTTCATCTATGTTTTGTCTCCAGGCTTTTTATCATTCTTTCTTTCTGTATATCTTACTTTCCTGCGGTCTCCATGGCTGGCTGGCAGCTGCCTGGCTTCTGGCCTGGGGTGTCCCTCTCTTTCTTCCTTGTTCTCTCCTCCTTCTCTCTTCTTCTTGAGCCTAGATTTCTCCTCCTATTTATTCTCTCTGCCTGTCAGCTCTGTCTATCCCTCTCCTGCCTAGCTATTGACTGTTCAGCTTTTTATTAGACAAATCAGGTGCCTTAGGTAGGCAAGGTGAAACAGCAACACATCTTTACATAGTTAAACAAAGTCACCAGAGACAAATGTAACACACCTTTACATACGTAAAGTAATATTCCACAGCAGAAACAAATGTAACACATCTTTATGTAGTTAAGATAATATTCCACAACAGTAAACTTTCTCTGGGAAGCGAGAGTCACAGATTCCCAGGAAGTCTTACTGCCAGGTGCAAGGTTTTTCTGTGTGGCAGTGAGAACAACAGTCAGCTCTGAGGACGGAAAGAGAAAGAGACTGCATGAGGCCTGGGGAGCCCCTGAATCACATCTAACAGATAGACGGGAAAATTATGGGGATACGGGAAAGGAAAGTGATCCCTTACCCAGGAGTCAACTGAGAATCAATAATGCAACACAATTAGCGTTTGCTTAAGGCCTTACTGCTTCCCACTTGTAAATCTATAATTTTTTTTAAGGAATCTTACCAGAAACCCTATTTACTGAAAGATATGTTCTAACAACCCTTATACAACTCTAGTAAATTATAATCCCAGCCAAGGCAGCTTCAGAGCCACCTTTATAATCTCACTTATCAAGAGAGAAGAGCGTGGGGATGAACACTGGGTATGTGGTACATGCTTTTAATCCCAGCACTCGGGCAGAGGCTGGCAGATCTTTATGAGTTCAAGACCAGCCTAGTCTATATAGTGAGTTTGATGCCAGCCAGGGCTATATAAGACCTGTCTTTTAAAGAATAAATGTAATCCAAGAGCCGTCAAAATGGTGTATTTGTCTACTGAAGCATTTGTTGTGGCTGTTTCTTACGGGCAGGCCCATACTCACACCTGTGTTTGTCTTACCTGCTGCCACTCTTTCTTAGAGAAGCCCATACTCATGTTCTCAGGTATATCTTACTTTCTTCTGAAGTACTTCTTTTTACTCTCGTGCTTAAAATCTATATTTGAATATATTGAATAAGCCCCAACTCTGCTTCATCCTGGCTAGTCCAGCAGTTTTATTTCTCTGTAGAAGTCAAGGCCTTGGTTGTTACTGTGGATAACGCTCTGTATAAATAAAATGCTGATTGGCCAGTAGCCAGGCAGGAAGTATAGGCGGGACAAACAGAGAAGAGAATTGTGGGAAGAGGAAGGCTGAGTCAGGAGACGCCAGCCAGACACAGAGGAAGCAAGATGTGAAGACAGAACTGAGAAAAGGTACCAAGCCACATGACTAAACATTAATAAAAATTATGGGTTAATTTAAGTGTAAGAGCTAGTCAGTAATAAGCTTGAGCTAATGGCCATACAGTTTGTAAATAATATAAGCGTCTGTGTGTTTACTTGGGTCTAAGCGGCTGCAGGACTGGTGGGTGAGAGAGATTTGTCCTAGCCACTGGCAGGCTGGGACACAGGAAATCTTCTAACTACAGGTTATACCTGAGTTGAGGCCCCTAAAAGATTAAGAAGAATCTCTGGCTGCTGAGGGTGATGAAATAGAACTGTCTTCAGCCCTGACAACACTGACATCTTGTTTGGAGACTCATCCAGGATCCATCTGAAACATTATTGGTAAGTGTGTGTGTGTGTGTGTGTGTGTGTGTGTGTGTGTGTGTGTTGTGTGTGTGTGTGTCCCTGCAAGTGTCACAGTGGGCAGGGAAAAAGGAAAACTCAGTGATAGTAAAATGGCACTGGTGGGTGGTGCTGGTTACCGGCAGAAAAGTCATGATCCATGGCCATGACTACCAGAGTTAGAAAGAACTTTATTAGAAAGAAGGAGGAGATAGGAGGGGAGCTGGGGCTGGAGAGAAAGAGAGATGGCTGGAGCAGAGAGCGAACACAGAAAAAAAGAGGGTGGGGGTCCGCATGGCAGGGGTTGCAGGACAGCACAGCAGGCACCTGCTGATGATGTAAGACACAAGACACAGGACCCCCAGCTGTGCATGTACAGAATCCTAACATTCCAGACTCTTTGCTTATTATAAAAAAGCAAGTGAATAGGAATGGGGGTGTTGTTTCTCCTGGAAAAACTGCTTCCAGCTGACTTAGTGGGCATCAGTTGGCTCTTGGAGGGGGGTAAGGAAGGAGGCCTTCTGAGGAGAAGAGGCATCTTGGGATGATGGGCCGTCCTGCTGCCCTGGAGCCATCCATCCCTCTTGGCTTGGCACTCTGGCTGCTGTTGTGTCTGACAGGATGCTGGTGAGACAAGAAAAGCCTGAAGTAGATCCGACCTGTTCAGGTGGATTTAAGTTGGTTTCTGGAGCTTGGGAATAATTTTGAACATGTTAAGAAGCTTGGGAAAAATTTTGAACATGTTAAGAACCATGAGAAGATTAGTGACCATTGTACTTTGCTTATATTGGTTAGTGGTAATGAGAGAGAGAGAGAGAGAGAGAGAGAGAGAGAGAGAGAGAGAGAGAGAGAGAGAGAGAGATTGGAACATGTTTTTAATTTTCATAACCTGAGATAAACTTTATCAGAGACAGATTATTTTAAGGCACCTGTTTTCTTTACTAGTTTGGCATCCAAGAGACACAGGTGATCAATTGTTGAGAGCATTTAACAGTAATAGATGGTTATATTAAAGTCTGTTTTTGTAGAACCCAGACACTTTTGGGTCTGGGGGTGTAAATACCTTTTAGCTGTTACAGTTTCTTACTTGATGATCTCTGGACTCCAGTTCTGTGGTGGTCTTGTACCATTAGCTGAGCAGTGAGTTAGAAGAAGAAATAGGAAGAGAAAAGCTTGTGGTGCATGAGAACTTATTCTTTTTGGAATTATGGAAAAGGCAGAGATCAGGGCTCTGTCTGTGTGCATGAGGAGGAGAAGCACTTCTGACAGGTCTGGAGTGAGGCACGTGGAGGGAGCAATGAAATGAAAGCTCCTATCTTAGCTGGAAAATCTTTTCCCATTAAGTAACCCTGAAAGTACAATTAAGTCTGGTGGGGCGGTTAAGGCTGTCCTCCCTACCCCGACAATAGGGAAATGAAGAGAGGTGACATCCCAAAACTCCCAGGACTGGGTCAGTGGCTCTTGTGTCCAGAAGGAAAGAAACGGATCACTTCCATGCTGCATTCTGAGTTCCCTGCAAGCCTGTGGTCAAGCCTAGGTCTGCTGGTGGTCTTAGCTTGATGTTCCCATGCCATCTTGGTGCCTGGGGTCAGTCAGCTGACCAGTTGTCTTTCTAGGTGGCACTTTGAATAAAGCTCAACTGATGGCCTGGCCTGGCAGGGCACGCACTAGCCTGCGTGGCCTTTTCTGTCTCACTTAAAACAGGGACCTAATGGCTTTCAGGAGCCAGCATGTGCCAGCACTTGGCAATTTTGTTCTTGGGCCTTTTTATCTTTTCCCTGGTACACCTTGAATGCCACAGATGAAACTTTTGCCTGTGGGGTCAGGAGTCTTGCTCTCCAGATGCTTAAGTTTTAGTCCTATGTTGGGGAGGTAGACCTGCCAGGAGGCAGGATATAAACTGATCTCTGGCTAAAGAGCCATTCTTATTACTGTGATCCCCATGTAGGTTTTGATTGTAAACTTATTTGCATGGATCCTAGCCTGCTTCGAGACCTGTCTGTGCCTCTCACGGCAGCTTGAGAATGAGTGGGAGGAGTTAAGGTGAGTTAGGGTGAGAGTCAGCAGAAGCAGCTCACCCAATACCAGAAAGCGGAAGTCAGATAGACAGAAATGATTGCACATGGCAGGGGCCGTAGGGGGAGGGAGAAGGATTCAGAGCTTCAGTAGAAAGCTTGGGGATAAAGTAACTCTCTTCATATGCCCGTTTGCTGGCAGAAGTTCCCATGAAGCTGTTCTGCGGCCAAATTTACTGGTATCTGCCCCTATGACCCATGGCTGCAGCCGAAAGAGAAAAATAAAAAATTAAAATAACAAACCGGGATCCTAGGCTCCTATCTCAAGCGTCCCTGAGGCAAGGAGAAAGATCTATGAATCAGCACAGGTTACCCAGACTGTCGGCATGGTAGGGGTAAGGGCTGAGAGCATATGGACCCCCCAGGGATCTGACAGCATTGACCCCTTCGTCAAGGGAGAGAATGTGTCATTGCCAATGCAGTCCGAGGCCACCCCCCCAGGAGGTCTGGCATGAGGAATATAGGTCAGGCTGCAGGCACAGGAAACCGGACTCACCAATCTTGGTGAGACACGGCCGTGGTGGTGGTGGTGGTGGGATGCGGTGGTGGTGGCGGGATGCGGTGGTGGTGGGACACGGCGGGCAAATGCGTAGCAGGCAGGGCAGTTGCAGGTCCTTGGTTAGGCTTCTGACATTCAGCCCTGGATGCTGAGTGCGCAGAATTTCCTATCCGAGTTCACGGCACCAAATGATAGTTAAATGGCGCTGGTTGGTGGCACTGGTTACCTGTGGAAAAGTCACGGGTCGTGGCAGAACCCAATGATACTTTTAGAGCTTTATTTGGAGGGAAAGGCAGGGGTGGGGGAAGAAAGGAGGAAGAGTCAGGCCTGGTGGGGAGGGAAGAGAAAAAAGAGTGCTGGGAGTCTGCATCCAGCTTTTTAAGGCAGGGATTGTGTGACCATGTGGTGGGTACATAGTCACCAGCACCTGCTGATGATGTAAGACATAAGACACAGGACCCCAAGCTGCACATGTACAGAATCCTAACACTCAGTTCAGCCCAACTTAGATGGTGCTGGTTCAAACTTCTAGAGTCTGATACCAGGTGGTTTACTGCCAGCATATTTAAACATGTTACAATTCAGAAAAAAAGTTTTCAGGCAACAATCATTCCAGTTTCCAGGTGCACAATAAAGCTTAAGGCATAACTTCATAGAAACTCCTTTACAAAGTACATGCGACCATGAAGATGGGCTCTACAGCTTAAGGGCTTAGGTTCTGGTGTGGGTTCTGACCAAGAGAGCATAGAGGTCAGCAGGCTATAAAGGACATGTGACTTCCTCCTAAGGATGGGTTCAATTAACTTTAATATAAAGGTCTAGGGAGGGAGAGTTTGGGATAAACATTCTGGGGGCTGTTATCTGCAGGGTCACCAGGTCATTAACAACGTCCACTTCTGGCTTTTTAGGTGGAAAGTGGGTATTTATTTCCTCCTTTGAGGAGACACCCCCATGTGATTGACATTCCTAGTTTCTCCAGTATTTATCTGTGAGCACAAGGACCTTGTTCCCTCTACAGGTCACCTCGCTGTCCTACTCTGCTTTAAGCTTGCATGTCACCTTGGTTACTTTATTTTGCCAGAGAACTATGTAGTGTTTAATGAGTGCCACTAACATCCAAATAGAAACCCACTGCAGTTGCCCATTCCCCTTGTATTAGTCAGGATTCCCTAGAGTAACAGAGCTTATAGAATGAATCTGTTACACATATAAAAGGGGGATTTATTAGTGTAGCTTACAGGCTGTGGTCCAACTAATCCAACAATGGCTGTCTGTGAATGGAAGGTCCAAGAATCCAGTAGTTGTTCAGTCCATGAGGCTATATGTCTCAGCTGGTCTTCAGTATATCCTAGAGCCCCAAAGAAGTAGGCTCTAATGCCAGTGAAGGCATGGACTTGTTAGCAAGGTATACTGGTTGGTTTTGTATATCAACTTGACACAAGCTAGAGCATCAGAGAAGAAGGGGTCTTGGTTAAGGAAATGCCTCCATGAGATTCAGCTGTAAGGCATTTTCCCTATTAGTGATCAATAGGGAAGATTCCAGCCCATTGCTGGTTATATCGTCCCTGGGCTGGTGGTCCTGGGTTCTATAAGAAAGCATGCTGAACAAGCCACGGGAAGCAATTCAGTAAAAGTCAGTAAGCAGCACATTTTCACGGGCTCTGCATCAGCTCCTGCCTCCAGGGTCCTGCCCTGTTTGAGTTCCTGTCCTGACTGTGTGTTTGCATCTTCACTGTTAAAGATGCAGTAAGGCATACTTCGGGTGCATTAGAGGAAAAGTACTCACAGGAGGCTTTGGGACACCCGAAGCCTGGTTGATGGTCACACTGAATAGAGAAGTGGTGCCTGACTCAGGTGGGGAACTCAGCGTAAATACTCCTGGTGTATTTCATGTTTCATTCCTCTCCCCCATTCCCCCTACCTTTTTGTATACTAGCCATCACAGGAAATGCAATTTTGTTTCTTTTGTTTCCCTGCTAGGGGAAGGAGAGAGCAAGGCTACACGCATGATCGCCATGTCCAGTGAGCCAGTGGGCCAGCATTCACGGAGGGCAGAGAGGTTTCTTAATGTAGCTGAAAGTTTTTCTGTGTCCTGCCTGGTGCCCAGCCGCTCAGACCCAAGTAAACATACAGAAGCTTACATTATTTTTAAACTATGGCCATGGCAGGCTTCCTGCTAGCTAGCTCTTATATCTTAAATTAACCCATTTCTATTAATCTATGTTTTGCCACATTTTCTGTGGCTTTACCTGTATCCCATTACATGTTGCTCCTTGGGTGGCTGGCTGGCATCTCCCCCTCCTTCTTCCTATCTCTCTCTTTGAATTTCCAGCCTGCCTCTAAGCTGCCTTGCCATAGGCCAAACGGCTTTATTTATCAACCAATCAGAGCAACACATATTCACAGTATACAGAAGGGCATTCCCTCATCATCTTAGATCCTGCCCCTGGACTCCATGCCCAACTCAAAGACCAGCCTAACTCTGGGCAACAACGGGATTTCTGAGATGAGTCACATCAATAGTCTAGTAGTTATGGTGCTTCAGAAACCAGAAACCTTGAACCAGACCAATGACCCATTGCAGTAAGTATTTGCATGTAAAGCTATTTGGGCAAACACACAAACAAAAAACATTCAGTGTGACACATTGCCCTTTGCAATGCCACGGTGATGAGTAATAGAACAATGGGGAGGTTGGAAAGACGGCAGAAAGGGTGTAGCCGCCTGAAGCTGGGTGGATATCTGTGGTCTGTACTGCATAGACATAGTGATGTCTATGGGCCATGTTTGCCACTGGAGGCTGTGTTGATGTCTGTGGTTTGTGCTGCCCTCAAGGGCCATGATTGTGTCTGTGGTCTGTGCTACAGTCGATGCTGTGTTGATATCTGTGGTCTGTGCTCCCAATAGAGGCCATCTTGATGTTTATGGTCAGAATTACCACCAAAGGAAAGGCCATGATGGTATCTATGGTTTGTGCTGCTACTTGAAGCCATGTTGATGTCTGTGGGCCATCCTGCCTCCAGGGACCATGCTGATGTCTGTGGTCTATGCTGCCAACATGTGGATGTCCATGGTTCATGTTACTGCTAGAGGCCATGTTGGTCTCCATGGTCTGTTCTGCCTTCAGAGGCCATGTTGATGTCTGTGGACCATGTTGCTGTCCGTAGTCTGAGTTCCCACTGGAGACCGTGTTGATGTCTGTGGTCCATGTTACCATCAGAGGCCACGCTAGTGTCTGTGATCAGGGATGCCACAGGAGCCCATGTTGATGTCCATGGTCCATGCTGCCACCAGAAACCATGTAGAACTCCATGATCCATGCTGCTGTTGACTGTAAAGGGCAGGGAAGCTTCTTTTGCAGTGGTATTGATGACTGCAGACTCAGAATAGAGAATGAGAAACATTGAAAGATTCTGTGACACACACCCCCCCCAAAAAAGAAGAAATAGTCTAGACAGGAAGCCATTGAGGAGAGTCTTTAAAAATTGTGATAAAGATGCTGAAGTGTAGCTCTTCACAGTTGATGGCTTCTGGCAGGGAGGTGGGGAAGGACTCAGTTATCTTTAAGGGGCTGGGAGTTACACCGTGCTCCAGTGAGTAGATGGGCAATATGAGTTGGACTTGGTGTATTTTTTTCTTCTTTCGGGGAGGGGGTAATGGGTGGACCTGGGAGGAATGGGAAGCAAGTGTGATCAGGGTGCACTGTGTATAATTCCCAAATAATCAATAAAAATATTATATTGGGGGAAGAAAGGCATGGGAGAGAACTCCAGCAAGAAGATGAGCCCAGCTAATAAAATAGTTTTATACCTTGGAAATGACGTGGACAACAGCCTGCTGTCTCAGAGAAGCCAGCTGAAGAAAGTGCTGTGCTTGCCACAACTATGGGAAGCCAAGGCACTGGAAAGATCTACTCTCTGTGAGGTTCTAAGAAACAAGGCTTCAATGTCTTCTAGAGTGAGGGGACCACTATCAGGTGACACCCTACTCTCTGGATGGACCTTCACTTCAGTGACACCTGTCCTTTCTGATGCTGCCCTGGTAAAAACTCCATTCCAGCAGCTCCAGGTAACCACCCAGGTACCTCGGGTGACTCTTGACATGACATCTTACCTTAATCAGTGACCTAGGACAACTTTCCAAAAAAACTTTGTGTAGTAACTAATGTTGATGGAAATACCCCAAAGCAAAAGAGGTTATTGTTAGCCTTTGCCTTGAAAATCCCTGTAGGATGACAAAGCCTACAAGGCTGAGAGATGAGCCAACATGGAGTCTGCTTGAGGGCCTGTCAGAGGTCCTGATCATACCTAGCCAATGAGGGGTGACCACACAATGTCACTGGGTCAGGATGCAGCCAGGGTACTGGAAGGAGGGTATATAAGGCTCTTGCCATTGCTGAATAAATGAGTCTGCTGTTTTACCTGACTCCCGGTGTCTGTGTCATTGACTCCACACCTTCTCAACCCCTCCCCCGAGGGAGCCATTAGGACCCAACAACACATCCCTTTGCTTTATATCTAAAAAAACAATACAAAACAAGGTGGGGCCTGAAAGTTCCAGTTAGACTATAACAAGAGAACTAGAATGCTTAAAAAATATAATAACTTCTAGTAATGATCTGAGTTTACACACATCTGTTTTAGGCTACAGAATCATACTGAATCTATCAGCCATAACCTCTCTGAGTGGCCCATTCTTTTTCTAAAGCCCTCTCTGACCACCATGCAGCTGTTTGTCTACCGTATGTATGACCTCTGTGCTTGCTTAACTCAAGCAGCAGGGCTTTTTACCTTCCCGTCTCCATTCTCCTTCTCCAAGAAGCTGCTGAAGTTTACAGTTTGTTTGCCCTGGAGGGTTTTCTTTTAAGCTCCAATAAAATTGTTCTTGCTTCTAAAGAAACTGTTCTTAAACAGTCTGAGAGATCTCACTCCTAAACTCAAAAATTAATGAGAGCTGTCTTAAAAGACCTGATGGCTCTTAATATTCTGATAGTAACACAAGGGAGAAACTGTGGATGGATGGATAGATAGATAGATAGATAGATAGATAGATAGATAGATAAAAATAGAAAGATAGATAACAGATAGATAATAAATAATAGAAAGATAGATAATATATAGGTGATAGATGATAGATAATAGATAGGCAGATAATAGATAGATAATAAAAAGATAGATAATAGATAGATAGATAGATAGATAGATAGATAGATAGATAGATAATAGTTAGACTGGCAGAAGTGTGTGTTTTGTGTGTGTGTGTGTGTGTGTGTGTGTGTGTGTGTGTGTGTGTGAAGCAACTGGGAAAGTATGTCCTCAGTTTTCCAAGGTTTATTTTCCTATATCAAATCTGTCAAATTCTGCAGGAAGTTTTAATGATTTCCTACCATCATGGTTTTGGCCATGCTCTGATAAAGAGGCCCAGTTATTTTTGTACTGATCTTGACATAACAGTGCACAGCATGCTTTGCTTATGTGGTTTGAAGTTTTGAGTAATTACATCTTGTTTTCTAAATCCCCATGAAATGATGACTCTCCGGTTTGTAGTCTCTGATTTCTTCATGCCCTACCCTTACATTATACAAGTTGAGAGTCTCCATCCCTGGATAAGCAGGGCCTGTGCTCCTGTTCAGCACTGAACACATTCGAGAAAATGGTTCTTCAATCTTCATCATCCATTAAGATTAAAGGATTAAAGTCTCGGGAGAGATTGAAATAAGATAGAAAGGAAAATGATAAATTCACAGGAAGAGAAAGGAACCTCTCAGTCTGGTGGAAGCCTCTCACCAGCTGGAAATCAAGAATTCAGCACAATTAACATTTGCCTATAGCTTCTCTTCTTTCCGTGCCATAAACCTGTAAGGTTTTGTTTATCTCATCAGAAACCACACTTACAGTAAAGGGCATGCCACAAGCACGGGGAACTCTAGTAGTTCTGGTTTTATTTGATCAGATTATAATTCCATCTACAGTCCTTCTGGAGCCATCCCATAATCTTACTAACAAGAAAAGGGCAAGTTTCTTAGCAACCCTTTGATATATAACATGAGGACCGCCAAAATGGTCAATTTGTCTATGGCTAAGACACTTAACTGTGACTCTTCCTTGAGAAGCTCATCCCCACACTTGGCGGGGTCTTATTCCTTCCCTGACTATTTCTCTTTTGCCTAATTCCCATGCTTAAAACTTATGTTTAAAGTATCTTTTAACTAATTATGCTGGGGGAGGGGTGGCACACGCCTTTGATCCCAGCACTCGAGAGGCAGAGCCAGGCGGATCTCTGTGAGTTCAAGGCCAGCCTGCTCTACAGAGCGAGATCCAGGATAGGCACCAAAACTACACAGAGAAACACTGTCTCGAAAAAATATAAATAAATAAATAAATAAATAAATAAATAAATAAATAAATAAATAAATAATTGCAACTCTCCCTTAAAAGCTCATACCCACACTTGGCTAGGTCTTATTTTCTGTAACTCTCTAAGGAAGCCCATTCAGGGAAGTGGCTTTGTCACCACTGACAATTTAGGGAGAGAAGTATCTTTTCTGTGGCCTACTGGAAAGATTCTAGAGTCCAGGGATAGGTAGCTACTGTCCTACAGCCTCGAATACATCCTGATGCAGGCCTTCATCAGTGGGAGAATAAACATCAGAAGGAAGCTGAGTTCTCCAAGTCCACTGAAAGACCAGGATGCTGGTCACGAATACATACAAACCGGAACTATCCAGACCCCATGACAGTCTCACCACAGAAAGAAGTGAAGTCAGCTGTCTTTCTGTGGGATTGTGCTGAATTAATGAACAGAGGGAGGAAGCAGAGAAGAGAAAAAAATGGGTAATATATGAAATATTTAACATGCCCTTGTTTGGCACTGAAAATTTAGTTCACTCTGGATAAACAGGACTTTTTGGCAAGTTCACGAACAGCTGTAGGTTTAATGTCTAGCATAGCATCCTTGGTCTGCTGATTATGTTTTGATTTGCTTTTCTATAAAACATTTTATATTTACATTTATTTCAGTGTGTGTGTGTGTGTGTGTGTGTGTGTGTGTGTGTGTGCAATTTCAACACAAATGGTTCCTATGACTTCCTGTGGCAACATGGGCCATGGACATCATCACAGACCCCAGCTGTAGCAGATACACAGACCCAGACATGGCCTGCAGCAGCAGCTAGGGCCTGGATGTCACCATGGCCCCAGGAGCAGCACAGGCCACCCAGATCAGCATGGCCCCAGTGGTGGCATGGCCCTCTGACACCAACATGGTCACAAGTATCAATGTGGCATTTGGTGTTACCATGGGCCACAGACATCAATATAGAACCCGGGTGTGGCCCATGTTAACACCAAAGGCCACATGGATACTTGGGGTCTAGGCTGAAGCCTGTGGCCATGTTGGACATCAATATAGACCACGGACTCAGACATAGTCTTTGGTATTAGCCTGGGCCCAGATGTCACCATGGCCCCAGGTGGCAGTGTAGATCACTCAGATCAGCATGGTCACCAACGTAGCATGTCCCTCAGACACGGACATGGTTCCAGGTGGAAGCCCAGACCCCTGGCATCATCATGGCCTTCAATGGTATCAGGAGCCAGACATCAACGCAGACTGTGTTAGGGCCACAGACCTAGGCGTGGCCCTTGGCAGCAGCTCTGGCCCAGACAACACCATGGCCCCAAGTGACAGCACAGGTCATCAGACCAGTGTGGTGCCAGCACCAGCATGGCCCTCAGGTGCCAACAGGGCCACAGGTTGAAGCCTAGACCCCAAGCATCTATGTAGTTTTTTGTGGCACCATGGGCCACAGACATCAACACAGACCCTGGCTGTTATAGGACCATGCAAAGGCATGATTTAAAAATACACACACACACACACACACCCCTTAAAAATGTTAAGAATTTTTAAAACAACCAAAACATATTTTTTTAAAAAATAATCTAGGTTAAGAAAGATGTAGAGGAATGAGTGCTGTGCAGTGATGGTAGGCGTGTGGCTGACTGTAACTCCTGGAGGGTAGTTCTGTGGTACGTAGGGAAAGTATAAAAACAATATTCCTTTTGACTCAACACTTCCAATTCTGTCAGAAAAGTATATGCCAGTATTTTGATTTGCTTTTTATTAAAGCAACATATACATATCAACTTTAAATCATTTAGGAAGACTTAGGTAAGACATAATGTCCCTGTGCTCCGTCTCTCACCCAGGCTGCCCTCCAGGCTGGTGTTTTCACAACTGTCTTAGCTGCTTCATCTTACTCATCGCTGTGTTTAAGTAGTTGGCTCATTTGGCCTTCAGTTTATGACGTTGCTGACATGCTGTTGAGGGAGTTGACGATGGAGATCTTCTCAGCCTCCACCTTCACTGCTCTTCCCCATTTCTCTCACTGCAGGTTTTTTGTTTTGCTTTGTTTTGGTTTTGTTTTTGTTTTTTTTTTTTTTGAGACAGGGTTTCTCTGTGTAGCCCTGGCTGTCCTGGAACTTGCTCTGTAGACCAGGCTGGCCTCAAACTCACAGAGATCTGCCTGCCTCTGCCTCCTGAGTGCTGGGATCAAAGGTGTGCACCACTACCGCCCGGCAAGAATATTTTTTTAAAGCCTTGAAATACTAAACTATCTGGAAACCTAATAGTTCCTTTTCCCCTCCCACCTTGCTGCCATACCTCTCATCTGCTTGATCTAACCGAGGCTGTTGAGTCTGGAGGTGCAGGGCATGGTCATCATTCTAGAGCTTCGTCACCGTCCTCCATGCTACTTACTCCTCTTTCCTGAATTCCTTCTTCCCTGGTTTGTTGTCTACAGAAAGATAAAAATCAGAGTCCTCGGAAACCATTGTTATTTCTACCCTCATAGTTCTGTGGTGATTTGATTGCACATAAAATTCTTAGGCAAGCATAATTTCATGTCACAGTACTGACAACAATAGTCCCCTGCTTTCTAGAATTCCACAACACCTTGACAAAAGCTCTTTCTTTTAATATGATTTTCCCTCTGTCTGGAAACTTCTATAGTCTTGGCTCTACTGATTTGACACTTCATGATCATCCTCTTTAATGTTTTGGTTTTTTTTTTAATATTTTTGGGACCTGACTTCTCATACTGGGTCAACATGCCCAGTCTCAATAAACAGGAGGTGCTTAGTCTTACTGTAACTTGATATGCCATGTTTTGTTGATACTCACGGGAGACTTGCCCTTTCCTGAACAGGAGGAAGAGGAATGGATTGGGGGTGGGAAAAGAGGGGGGAGGGGGAAGGGCGGGGAGGAGGGAGGGGAAACTGCAGCAGGGATGTAAAGTAAATAAATTTATTTTAAAAATAGTTTGTTTATTATTATTGTGGTGTGTGTGTGTGTGTGTGTGTGTGTGTGTGTGTGTGTGTGTGTGTAAGTCAGAGGAGAACTCGTGGAGGCCAGTTCACTTCCTCCACCATGTGGGTCCCAGAAATTGAACTCGGGCTTAGAGGCAAGCACCTTAACACACTGAACCATCTTGTATGCCTTTGATCGTCTTCTCGATACAGATCTGTTTTCTTTCAATGGGCTGGATGTTCCAACTTGAAGATATGTGCTCTTCAGTTGGGGTAAATCTATAATGTTCTCTCTGGTTTTGTTCTGTATTCTACACAACTCTTCATAACTGTACAACAGAATTTCTGGTTGATTAAAAAAAACTTTGCCTTTCCCCAAATATTTTAAAAACTTCTTCTATATCTTTCATAACTTTCTGGAAAGTATCTTCAGTGTTGGCCTGTGTCCTGGGGGGAGGGGATCTTTTCATTTAACCACATTTTAAAACTCTGAAAGCCATTTTAGAAAGCCATCCCTCCGCACCTGCATCGTCTCTGACACTTCGGCTTCCTCAGCTGCCTGGTAAGTCTGTAGATTGCTCTGTTGTTGTTTGCTGAGACATGATCTTGCTGTGGAGTCAACACTGATTCCATCTTGCTCTCCCACACTCTAGGAGTACAGGCTAACACCTCCACCCGTGGCTCTATCCTCCTGTCTTCAGCTGCGTCTGTGATTTGGGATAGTAATGAATCTGAGGGTCTACTGCTTACCCAGTGACATTTGAGATATTCTTGCTTGTTGACCCTATTTGTACATTTAAGCTGATGCACCCATGGAAATTCACGTTACATATTTGTAACATGTACATTAAAATAAAAAAACATCAGAAAATACGTATGCCAAAATGTTAAAACAGTTCTTTCCCAGATGCATTCTCATGTGTAATCTTAATTCTCTCCTTTAAAAAAAAAAACTTTACCTTCTAATATCACATACAATTAATATGTGATTTTAAAACATCTAAATAAAAAACAGCAACCGTAGAAAACACAAATCTGATTTTTGTTTTTGTTTTTGTTTGTTTTTTGTTTTTCGAGACAGGGTTTCTCTGTGTAGCTTTGCGCCTTTCCTGGAACTCACTTGGTAGCCCAGGCTGGCCTCGAACTCACAGAGATCCGCCTGGCTCTGCCTCCCGAGTGCTGGGACTAAAGGCGTGCGCCACCACCGCCCGGCCAAATCTGATTTTTAAAATAGACCATTTCAACACCTAACTCACCGATAGAGATATAGAGATCATCCATAAGGATATTAAAAGACATGCAACATCTTTAGTCGTTAGAAAAACACAAGCTATACCAATGATGAGGTATTGCCACACACCCATAAGAATGACGACGTTTACAAGCAGCACTTAGTCTACCAGGTACCATTAAGGTGCAAAGCAATTCTCCTGTGTCACTGATGGGGACACACACGGTATGGCCACTTGGCTGCTGGCAGTCTACCATGGGAGCAAATAAGGACTCTCTTGAAAGAGAGTTTCCAGTCAAACATGGTAGTGCATGCCTTTAGTCTCAGCACCCTGGAGGCAGAGGGTGGAGGATCTCTGAGTTTAAGGCCAGCCTGAAATTGTAAGCTGGTTTTGTGATGTGCACTGTTTAGGTTTGGGGATTAGAGAGAAGTGCTAATATCATGAAACTCAAGGTTATAGACATTCTGATCCTGAGTGAACACAGTTCGTCAGGCTGTTGTTTTTGTTGTTGTTTGTTTTGTTTTGTTTTTCGGGATAGTATTTCTCTGTGTAGCTTTTGGAGTCTGTCCTGGAACTCACTTTGTAGACCAGGCTGGCCTCGAACTCACAGAAATCCACTGCCTTTGTCTCTGCCTCCCAAGTGCTGGGATTAAAGGCGAGCACCACCACAGCCCATTTGCCATTGTTTTAACACCCTTGTTTATGTTATCTTTAGGGAAAAACACATTCTCTCACAGGCAGCTGTGGCCTTCTAGGTTGTGTTGAAGTTTCTGGACTCCCAATTGGTGGGAAAGACACACTAGACACCACACTGAACAGCTTTTCTGTCTTCTTTTGATACTCACATTTTCTTTGTTTTCTGTCCTACTCCTAAGCATTTGCTCGCACAAAAACCTGTGTGTGGATTTTAATGGTGGACATACTCATAACGATGTAGTGCTTTGAGACTGTGGGGACCTTCCTCTGCCCAGATGAGTGTGGCCCAGGACTCAGGATACTAGACACTCAATGGTCAGCAAAAGTCAACTGCAGGTAGTAGTAGCTCTCAAGTTCAGATGGTAATAAAAGATGAGGACAAGAGTAAATGAAGCAAAAATAAAGCTTTAGCAAGGAAAATTAAGGAAAGATGAGAGAAATTCCCAATTGTGGGAGGATTCCCAAGAGGGAGGAAAAGCATGTCCCTGCTGGCTTTATAGAAGACTTTCGACTGAACAAAGACTCAGGGAATTTCTGTGGAATCAGTTAGTTCTGTGAATACAGCTGAGCTTGGCCAATCAGGGGACGATGCACTTTGTGCTTGTTATTCTGGTCCTATCAGGAAGATGGTGTTTGTGTGCTGTTCGGCTAGTTATGGATGGTTGAGGCTCTCTCTGTCCATCTCTAACTTCTGACCTCGACTGTCTGCTAGCTCTTAGCCTTAGCCCATCCCGACTGTTGACTTTCAGACCTGATAGTTTCCCACCTTGACTGGCTGCTGTCTCGCTGGTTGTTGCCCTAACTGTGCTTTCTTTGTTCTTCACAGTCATGTGGCCAGCAAGTAGCTTTTACCAGGCCCTTTCCCCTTAGTCCCTGCAGAAAGTATCTCCACAACGTGACTACTACTCAGCAATGGGAAGGGATGAGCTATGGATGCATACAACAGTAGGGAGGTGTGCCTTTGCTAAGTGAAAGAAGCTAGACCCAAAAGGCCATATGCCATTCTAATCACATTTACATAAGAACATTGTAGAAATGTCAAAATGATAGGACAGAGATGATAGCTTCTGGAGTTAGGGATGAAGAGAAAGGACATGATGAAATTTCTTAGATTATGTGTGGTGATCACAGGACAACTTTCAGGAGTCATTTCTCTCCTTCCACCTGTACATGGGTTCAGGCTGACAGGCTTGTGATTCACAGTGAGCCGTCTCATGGGCCCAGTAAATTCATTTCTTAAACAACTTTACAAAGTTGTTGTTTTTAAAAGGCCATTGTAATTCACACCTATACCCCACTCCTATGTCTTAACACCACAACACTGCTTAACCACAGCTTGTGGGATGACATGAGCTTTGGGTGCATTTTCTGGTGAAAACTTTTATCTTTTGATCACATTTCATGAGTCAGAATTTTGAGTTGCTTCATTTCTGAAAACCGGAGTGGAGCACGCACAGCTGGTTCCTGTTTTGACATTATTTTGCTGTTATTAACGTTAGTCTTGTCCGACAGCAACAGGTCCACCCTCTCTTTCTCTCTTTACCGTGTGCAATTGGAGGTGACGATTAATGCCAGTTAACCATGTTCGGTTAGTTTGGGCTTTTCTTGTCAGTACATTGGATTATCTCTAGAAACACTTGAAAAAAAAAATCCCCTTATCTTTGTCTGCTGGCCCCTAGTCCTTCTAAAATTAAAAACTAAAAAAGTACTAAGATGTATCTTCCGACTATTTGCAAAACTGTATATTAACAATTATGGAAAGAAGCCTTCTCCTTGAGTTTGCCGACATGGTGGTTGGTGGTCCTGAATGTGTGAGATCCCTTTGGCTATGGAGAGAGACCACAGCCTATGGAAAGTGAAGGAGTGAGGAATGTAACTCTAACAATGATGTATATAGTTCTGGGCCCTAGCCAGTGGGGAAAATAGATACCATGTCAAAAAGGCACCGCAACAATGCCACAGTGTTTCTTAAAAGTCAGCTGCATGAAGGCTTTTGTACAGCGGCCACAGAGAGCACAGACGTGGTCTCCAAGTCTGACATGGAAAGTAGGAGTAGCAGTGCTACTTTAAACAGTGTCATAAACGCCACATCTATGGCTCAGCAAACACAAGCCATGACAGCTTGGAAACGGATGATGTCATTTTGGGCTACATGATAAGAGTTATTTATGAAAGAGGTGACATTTGAGCTTGAAAAGGGACAAAACCGTAGTAAGCAGAGGTGGCAGCGTCCACCAAAAGTAAAGAGACAAGAAAGTACAAGTGTGCTGCTCAAGAGCTGTGGAGAAGGACACACGAAGGGGGTAAGACATCAGTTAGGACACACAAGCTGGACTCTGAACCTCATTCCGAACAAGCATTTTTGACCAACACAGTGATCTCTTTGTATAAGATAGACCTGGGCTCTTGTCCTGTTGTATGGGATTCGGCTAGCCATTTACTTTACTTCACCCTAACTCTCCAAGTCTCAGATTGATTATCTCTTTTTCATAGGTCTGTTATCAAAATTAAATGAGATTGGGTTATAAGACACTTGCTCATTTAGAAAGCATTTATTGACCTTCCACCGTGTAAGTCCCTGACAATGAACTTTGTGCTGGTGCTAGGAAGATAAAGGTTGGTGTTCCGCCTTCAAGGAACCCACAAACCAAGGACTGGTGGTTTACATAGGTTAAGTAAACAAGAAGTCAACCCAGTGTATGTGAGCTCAGGGGCAGAGACATTCAACAACTCATGTCCACAAGAGGGTGATAAAGAGAGGCTACCCCAGAGGTTATGGCCACTGAAACACCAGAAAGGAGTCTTTAAAGGTTAGTTAGAAGTAGAACTTATTTCCATGGTCTCATTATTAGCAGAAACAAGTCTTTGAAACCCTAAATGTGTTTTTGTTAGTGTTGTTAAGTTGCGTTTATATAGTTGATTGTTTGTTTATTTCAATAGAGATGGGATAGGGGACAGTACTATTTCTCAGCTGACCAAGGGAAGAAGAGTCAGTCTCAACCACAGTAGCCGCAGAAGAGGGAAGCTGGTTAACTCCCTGAGAGTGCTGTGTTACACTGAGAGAGATGAAAGGAAATCTGGGTCCGGGCTTACATCAGACCTGTCACAGACATTTGCTGGTGTCGAGACTGCACGTACCTCCTCTCTTGAAAGGGAGCCTTTTTGTGTTGTCTCAGGAGGACCACATCTTTGTCCATTCCGTTCCGTGCTCTGGTGAAGTTGGCCCATTCAGTGGGAGTTGGATAGAATTCCAGCTCAGCCGATGAGAGCCTCCCATGGGCCCTTGTTACCAGTTAGAGATGGATGCATGAGCCAATCAAAATCAGCGAGTGGCGCTAGCCTGCAAAACACGCATGGCTGCCGCTTTTTGAATGCGGGAAGAAGCCATCTTTCCATCATGTGAAGCCCGGTGACACCCGAGACCAAAGCCAGCAACATCACAGAGGACAGGAATCCTCACAGGAGATTAGTTCTTGCTTAACCGTTTGTGCTTCTGAACCCGGCCCTGCGCTATGGTGCCCAGTGCCGGGCCTCTTTGGGTTAACATGAAGCAATGCATTGTTTCCTCTTCCCCTTCCTCTTTCTCTTTCTCTTCCTGTTCTTTGCTTAAACCAGATTTGCGGGGTGGGGGTGGGATCAAGTTTAATCAAAAGTTTTAAATGGCATTGGGATCTTGTGACCACAGAATAATGTTAGTGAATATTATGCTCAGTGAAGCTGTACATCCTTTAGAGAACATTTTTGATCTTTTGCAGCCGTGTTCAGATATCCCCCACATTACGAATTTTCCAGCTCTGCTTTGTGGTTTGGCCCCATGTAGGAAGCCGTGTTATGAGCTCCTGCTACTGCACCTTCCAAGTGAGAAAAAACAAAACAAAACAGATCTATGCTCTCTTAAGCTGCCTCCTTCAAGCACTTTATTCCAGCAGTAAAGATACGGGCACCCAAAAGCGGGGTTGATGCTGATGCAGTGGGAAGAAGCCTCACCAAACCTGTTCTGAGAAAGGAAGAGAGGAGCAGAAAGAAACACTGTGGTCTAATGAGTAATAAAACACATATTATCACTGCAAATGTTTCTTAGTGCCGAGTCTGGTAATTTCCCGGAAAACCCTGAATACTTCAGATGAAATGCCTAGAGGCGAACTCTAACCACGGCAGCAAGGGCGCTGTCGGACTTCACCGTTGTCCTGTAGCTTCAGGCCCTGCCCCTCTGGGAGGACCACTCAGGGAATTCTGTTTGGAGGTGGGTTATGTTTTTAACATGGGTTAGAGCTAGCTTCCATCTCTTTTTTTCCTCATCAAAATTCTCCCACTGCTCACATAGTCTTAAATGTCTTCCTTCCTCACATGCTCAGCAAACGATTGTCTGGCATTTTTGTGCCACTCAGTGTTACCTACTCGAAGGCAAGTGGATCCTTCCAAAAGGACGGTCCACTCTGGGAGAATGAGTCACTGCCCCCTGTGCAAGGGGGAGCCACATGTCTGCTTGGCCCATGTTCTGCTCATACTGGAGCAAAGGTCTACGGGGATGAGACACTATGAAGGAACAATCCACCATTTTCAAAAGACAGAATTCACATGTGACTCATCCTACAAGGAAATCCCTTTAGAAAAGCAATATGGAAATGTATTTCTAATACAGAAATGGCAGCAGAAATCAATCTGGCTTTTGAGATGGCTCCACATCTCTGTACTTTGGATGCCACGTTAGCTCAGCTCTGCCCATCTGCAGTGACAGCTTAGCTATTCTTTTGCTTTCGTTTCTTTGTTGTTTGCTTGTTTATTATTTCATTATTTTTTGTTTTTGTTTTGTTTGCTTTCATTTCTTTTCTTCTCTCTTCTTTCCTTCCTTTCTTCCCTCTTCCTCTCCCTCTCTCGTTTTTTCAAAACAAAACAAGTGTTGTTTTTCTGTTGCTTAGCGGCAACACCTGAATCTACTGCTATTTTAACTACTGTCTGTTCCCTGCAGCCCAGCAGTCAGCACCCTGCCACTCATGCTCCAGCCTGGTGGGATTTCCAGTCCTGCTGACACCAGCTCTGCCCTGGCCGCCAAATGTAAGTTTTAACTAAGTTTCTATCATTCTATTTACCAAAAAAGACTCAGGAGTCAGATGTTGGGGTGAAAACCTGCTAGCTCAGAGGAGCTGAGAAGCAGCCAGCTGGCATTCCTTTTTGTCTGGAGACCAAGCAAGAGAAGCATCCTCCATTCGTCCCAAACCAAAAAGGACCGTTAATCTCTAAGTCCCTCCCTACTCTTCCTATGCATCTCTCCATCTGTACTCCTGGGTCCTCCATCCTCTCTGTGGCTAATTCCTGTCACATAGTCACTGGCTCTGCTGATCCAAGGTTAATTTTATTAACACAGTCTCAAAGTTTCACAGTGCGATCATGAAGCTGTTTGTCCATGCTTTGTGCTTCCCTAAATAGCATCCCTTACTCATTATAATTTGCCTCCAGTCCCATGACTCCCCAGTGAACTTGTCTGGCTTGGATCAAAAGTGGCTCATGCTGCTAAATCTAACCAAGAGCACACATCTTCTTTGCCATAGCTGACAGCTCATCGCTTCCTCAAAAATCTTTACTTTCTTCTTCTGTGACATTACAGTCTCTTGACTTTCCTCTTATTTCTCTGGCTCATCCTTCTAGCTCCTTCTTGTTGACATTCTTCCTCTCAGGATCTAGTCTGTTACCAGAGGGTTATGATAACCATTTGGAATCAAAGCAGCACTATGATATAATCATAAAGACAGGCATAAAGACAAAGCCATTTCTGCAAAGGTGTTTGCCCGTTGATTTGATGTACACTTGTATGGATCAGTGGCCAGTCTCATGCTCTCGTCCCTTCTGTTCTCGTTTATCTGTGCTCACTCCTTTAGGAATCTTGTTTACATCCCTCTGTTGAGTTAATAACTATGAGTTGACTTTTTTTTAAAATTTATGTATTCATTCAGGCCTCTATTCTGAGCTTGAGATTCATGTATCTAACTGCCTCCATAAATTTCCATCTAGCTTATACTGAGACATACCAAAATTGGACACGTCAACTACTAAATATACGGTCTCAAATCTCTTCCTCTTCCAACATTTCCTAGAGAGATGGCTCTATTATTCTCTCAGTTGTTTGTGTTAGGTATTTAGAATCATCTTCAAAATCTACCAGTGTTTTGTAGCCCCTTCAACAAATTGCTAAATACTATTTTTGTCTTCAAATACCTCTTAAAGCTGTTGTTATGCATTAGATATTTGTTCCCCCTGTGTCCACATGTTGAAGCCCTAACTCTCAATGTTTGGAGGTGGGACTCTGGGAAGTTCAGATGGGTTCCTAATTATAAGGCTACGTGGGGAATTAGTGTCTTAAGATGAAAAGACCATAGTTTGTTCTCTCTCTACCATGTAAGGATGCAGGGAGAAAGTGGTCATCAATAGGAAGAGCGCCCCCTACAGAACTTGGCCATGTTAGTACAACAGCCTTAGACTCCGAGCCTTCAGAACTGTCAGAAACACATTACTAATGTTTAGGTCATCGGGCCTATGGTACTTCACTCTGACAGCTCAAGCTGACTAACACATCTGCCTACTCTTACAGTTAGCACCACCCTCTTGCTGGACTCATGGACCACTTGTGTACCTTCTATCCATTAGTGCCACACTTCTCTTAGTCACTTCACTAATCTCTTCTCTAAAGAGTATCCAAATGAATCTTCTAAAGACGTGCTTCATTATCTTGCCCAAAGCCTCGTTATAGCTTATAATAAGTTCAAACTCCATTGTGACGTAAGCTCTGTGGCCTGTTTCATCAACTCAGAGCCATACCAGCCCTTTGAATCTTCTCTCCACTCAGCTAGCTCTTTCATGCCACACAATCTCTTTCTGGGGGTATTGTCCACTGCCTTGACAACCACTTTTCTCCTTCCTTAGCCAACGATTCTTTCTTTTAAATGATACTACTTCCTTGAGTGAAGATTCTTAATTCACCTCCACAAAATTAAACTTTTTATCAGCATTCATCAGTCCTATCTTTCCATGACACATATCTCAAATGTTGTTAAACAATACGTATGATTGTTTCCTTTCCTAAGTCCAAATTTGAAGGTTAAAACACTAACCAAATCTTACTTATAGCAAACACATAGGACCCAGGAAGTCTTTAATAAACATTTATCAGATGTCTAAATGTCTATTTGAGACTATGGATATGTGCTAGAGATTAGGAAATACTGATATAGGGACATTTTTCCTGCCTCTCTACTACCATATGGGATTTAATATCAGAATCTGGATATTGCTTTGGTTATTATGAGAAATCACAAATGTAAGGAAAAGTAACATTCTGGGAAAAGTTATAAGCAACTGAGATGGTCTTTAATACACTGAAGGAAAATATAGATATTTCAGGAAGGCAGAAATCAGCTAGCTAGAGGTGAGACCAATTCTCTCTGATGCTGTGGGTTATAGAGACACTCATTGACATGCATCAATGAGCCAGTTTAATCACAAAGACAAAGCTCACTAATTTGATATATAATTTCTGTAAGGATATGTGGGGCAGGAGGACCCTCAGAAACCAATTTTCATTTGGCAATGGACACAGAAAGACACAGAAATAGTTATGTTTTATAAAAATGTTCTTTATGTTAATTTTACTATGTCTTTTGCTGTGCATACTGGTCTGAAAAGTTGGAATAAACATAGAAACAGGCTTTTGCATATTTATAAAGGAGAGATATACAAAAATAAACTATGCATTTTCTAAAAAGCTGGGTTCTGGCAACCAAATATAGGAATATTATTTGGACTTTGGATTGGTGAGGAAGACTTTAAATAATGAATTAACTTCTATTTTATCCATTGTTTCCTATGTCATTAAATAGTTGCAATTAAAAAACAAGCATCACCGTGAAGTTGCCATTTTTATAAAAAGAAAGCATTTTAGCTCTTGCCAGACATCCTTTCAGAGTGACATCCTGTCTAAACCTTGGGTGACAATCCGTGACACATTGCTGACGCCTACAGAAGACAGAGTTGACCTGAAACTTCAACTACTTCTCTAATCCCATCCAACTTTTGGATGGTTCTCCAAAATGCTTCACTTTGGGACGGTCTACTTAGGCTCCAAATGATCTGCATATCCATCTGCAGGGAGGCTGTAGTGCTGATGGGCAGGAACACCATGGTGCACAGAGCCATCGGGATATCTGGGAAACAACTTATCTCTGGGGAAGCTGTGGTCTCCTATCCAGGTGCATGAGGGCTTTGTAGTCTCCAAGGAGGCCTCACTCATCAAGGACATGCTGCTGGCCAGTATGGTGCCATCTGTCCATGCAAGTGCCGTTGCCCATGTGAGGTTGCTGTGCCAGCCCAGAACACTGGTCTGGGGCACCAGAAGACCTTCTAGGCTCTAGGCTTCACCACTAAACTCTCCAGGGTACTACTGAAATTCTGCGCAGTGTGCAGCTGATAAAGGTCAGCGACAGAGTGGGTGGGAGCCAGCAAAGCCACACTGCTGAGCACGCTGAATAACTGCCCTGCTCCTCCTTCAGAGGATCATCTAGCAGGGGTTAGATGGCGGTAGATTCTACAACCCAGAAGTGCTTGACATCCCAGAAGACACTGCGCTCTCACTTTCCGGAGGCTGTCTCCAATGCTGTCATGTCTGTTTACCAGCTGTCATCTTAGGGCAGTACTGGGGGCACAAGAGGCTCCTGACTTTGTCTGTGGAGACTGAGGACGCCTTCTCTCTGGCTGAGAAAATCAAGGTCTTTGACTGATCCACCTGTTCCCAGGTCGCTGTCTCCACTGCTGCAGCCTTACCCCAGTCGTTGTTGAAGCCAAGGCAGAGTCAGAGGGGTCGGAAGAGGATATGGATCCGATTTCTTCAACTGATTCCCTCAAAGCAGCCAGTTAACCCGGCTTTATTTGGGAAACATGGAGAAAAAGATTCAACTCTCTTAAAAGAAAGGAAAAGAAAAAAATATTTTGTATTTTAATGAAAACCCTAACTTTTCCTTGGGAATTGGGGAATGAAACTGATCATTTAAGTTTCTAATAAAAGGTAGTATCACGGAATACATTGTTTACCTATTAAGTAATTTGTTGATCTAATTCTCCCTCAGTGTGGTACTGGGACAGAAAACACAGAATTGGAGGCCCTTAAACCTGGCTCCTGACTAGCTTCTCACTAAAACATCTGTCTCGGCACTTTGGATCACCACATCTTCACCATCTCTCATCTAAAAATCTGATTTTAATGGCATCTTCTTCTACTGAGTTTATGTTACGCCGAGGCTTAGAAACTGCTAAGTGACCTTATGCAAGGAGAAGGTGTGGTTCTAAAGCTAAGGTCAGCGTTTTGGAACTAAAGACTTCTAGACTGAAATCAGATTCTGACTGCAATTTTTTAAATGAGATCTTGGAACTTATAGGATATAGAGCTTATAGAGTTAGGATCAGAACGCGGCTAATTCCCAGCTTGGTAGAGTGGGGACAAACATGAGCAGCCGCCCAAGGGTGAATGATCTTCGTCATGCTTTCGATGCTCAAAGAAACTCACTAGACCGCTGCAGTCCATGGTTATTTTTGTTTTCTACTCTGGGTTAGGTTGTGAAATCCCCCTGTTGCTGCCATGATAATGATTTGTCTATTGTGCTTATAAATATTTCTGTACCACTTGGTTTTATTTTCTTTAAAATATTATGTAGCTGTGTAAGAATTTGTATCCCTATTGCTGCCTGAGCTCCTTCTAGGGATGGCTGTGCTCAACCACCCACCTACTCACTATGTAAGGTAGCTCTCATGGGACTCTCTTGAGAGGTCAACTTCAGCCTCTGCTTTCCTCGAAATAAATGGCTTCTAAATTGTCCATAATTTTCCAAGAGATATATTAATGAAATTTCTCTTTCTAGCGGAAGTTTATTTTAAAGAGAACTTTTTATCATCTGTAATTACATGCAGGCATGTGGTATGTGCATGTGAGAGAGCTGCCTATGGAGACCAGAAGCTCTAGGTGCCCTGGAGCTGGAGACGCCTGATGTGGGTGCTGGGAATGGAACCCAGGTCCTCCTGAGCAGCAGCAAGTGCTCTTAACCATTGAGCCATCTCTCCAGCTGGTACAACAGAGTTTTGTTTTCTTTTATTTATGTGCTTTTTGTTTTTTCAAGACAGGATCTCACTGTGTAGCTCTGGCTGTCCTGGAACTCACCCTCCAAGCCAAACTGGCCTCAAACTCACAGAGATCCACCTGCCCCTGCCTCCCAAGTGCTGTGATTAAAGGTGGATGCCTCTATGCCCAGCTATAACAGAAGTTTTAAATGATAAAACTTTTCCTGTTAAATGTTCTATCTTTGTAGATTTACATCATTATTTGTTGAACTCTTACTTTACACTGTGCATTGTTTCAGATGTTGGAGGGTGAAGTGATAAACAAAACTCCTTGTCCTCACGGAACAGACACTCACGTGGGAACAGAGAGACACTAAATACAGTGAGTTAGATAGCAATAAAAGAGGACTGATAAAGGAAATACATATAGTACGCAGTGTTTCCGTGAGAGATGGGCGTGTCAGGCATGCCTCACTGAGAAGATGAGCTTTGAATAAAGACTCGAAGGACAGGCCGTGTAGATATCTGAGGGGATTCCAGTCAAAGGGAAGAACACCCAAGTGCTCTGAGGGAGGGGTATGCCAGGCACGCCCCAGGAAGAGCGAGGATCCCTATGACTGGAATGGGGTACAGGAGTGAACAAAGTCAGAAAAGTAAGACTGGGACAGTAATCTAGGGCCTTGCAATGACTTGATTTTTAGTTTTTTACTCTGACATGGAAGCCCCTGGAGTATTTTAAGTGGAGAAATGAGTGATTTACCTTAAGTTTTAGAAGGATCACACTGAGTGTTTGGGGAGAATAGACAGGTAAAGGAGAAAGGCAAGAGCAGGGAGATGGGCCAGGAGGTTTTCTGTGATGATCCGGGCGAGTAGGATTATTGTGCTGCACAGTTCCAGGAAGCAATACTCACTTGCAATGTCTGCGAATGGTGTCTTCTGTAATATGCAGTAAATTATAACCCAACAGCTAAAGCCAAGTGCCTCACAGGGGAGGTGGATTGGGTCAGGATAGACGCAATATGAGTGATTGGAAATGTTTGGTCTAGATATTGTGATGGTAGAGCTAATACACTGCATTGGTAATATTAGCCATGATAGAAGAAAGTCTTGAAAATTATCCATTTTATGTTAGTGGTATTCATGGCACCAGATACCATCTGCCAAGGGAGTAAATTCACATTTATTTTTTAACTCAGTAAGTATTTCATCGAAGTCCAGATTCTGCAGAGCTTTTTTTTTTTTTTGACACAAGGTCATGAAGAGCAGAAAATCTTGTTCTAGAAGTATCTACAATTCAGTTTGTTAGACAAAGTCTTCATATTTGAAAGAACCAAATTAAACAATAAAAAATCCAAACATTGTATAAAGCAAAACTGTTGTAATGAGATTAACAAATGTTCTATAGTTTGATCCTGAGGGGAGCTGTCCAGTTTATGTGCACGTGTGTATGTTTGTGTGCTCATACACGCATGCTGGAGGCTGATGTCAGATGCCTTTCTCCATCACTGTCCGCATTGTTTTGGGAGAGTCTCTTCTTTGAGCCTGGATCCTACTGGTTGGCTAGCATGGCTGACTGGCGAGTCTGGCTCCCTCCCATCTCTGCCTCCCAGTGCTGGGAGAATAAGCAGAGCCGCTATGCCAGCTTTTCACATGGCTGCTGGGGATCCGAACTCAGGTCACTTCACCAGTGTGCCATCTCCCCGGCACCCCAAAGTAGTCCAGTTTTTAAGTAATTTTGCGTGTGTCAAGCCAGGCCCTCATCACTGACTGCTGTCCCCCTCTAGTCTTTTCAACAAGTTGCCTCTTGTTTTCTGTTAGTAAAATGGATTGTTTCTCCATTCTCGATGCTGGGCGGATATGTTCCATGGTGGGCTACCGCCCAGCGAGAAGGATGGTAAAGGCCTTGTGTCTCAAGTAGGGATTATCAGTGTTGTGTTGCTCTGTTGGTGATGTTTTGAGATTTCAGCTTTCACAGTCAATGTGAAAATTCACACCATTACTTTGGCTCCTAGTCCCTCTCTGTCCAGCGTCTTACCTACCAGTTAGTTTCTGTTCCTTGGACCTCATTGGTGCCCTGGCTTGCAAGGACTTTTGAGATCATGTGGCTTCTCATGCCATTTCCTACCCACCTCATCTGGAGTTATAGCTCACCACTTCCTGGTTTGTGGGTTTCATTCATATAGCCTTCAGAAGAATAATGTGTGATGGCTTATGATGATTGGCAACTTGACTAGACCTAGAACCACTTGAGTGGGAGCTTCCGGGCATGCCTGGGGCGGGGGAGTTTTCTCACTTAGGTTAATTCAGGTGGGAAGGCCGTTCTAGCTGCCAGACTGAATCAAAAGGAAGCAGCAAGCTGACGGCTTTCATTGCTCTGCTCTGTGACTGTGGATGCAGCGTAACGTAACCAGTGGCTTCATGCTCCAGCTGCCGGGCCTTCCCTTCTGCGAGGGACTACTGGAAACTAGGATCCGAAATAAAATGTTCCTGTCTTAAGTTATCTTTTTTTTCAGACTATTTTATCACAGCAACAGAAAAGTAGCTCATAATACATAACAAGAAAATCATCTATAAGAACGAATATTATCATTAGCATTTTAAGTACTAATTTTAAGTACTTTAAGTAGGAATTAGGCATCGAGTTATGCTATTTAAATAAAATTTTAAACTTTCAAACCAGCACATAAAGTGGGTCCTATCACCACACCTTTAAGGAACTCAATCTTAGAGATTTTAGGTAACATGTCCAGAATTATTTAGTCAGAAAGTGGCAGGTGTGGATGGATACCCAGAAGTCATCAATAAAATTGTGTCATAATATGTAATTTTGTAGCTTATATAGGTTGAATATGAGTTAGAGGAGAAAAAAAGCTGATCTGGCAATATTCTCTAAGCTCTGCAAGTCTCTACCCTTGATAACTGTACTTCTGATGTTACAGGATTACCACTGTAATTTTTCTAAGCTTAAGTTCGAGGTACCCTTTGCAAACGCTATCAGGTATTGACACTAGAGATGATTTTGAGTACACTAGATGCACATATTCACACTAACATACATGACCTCTGTACATCAGATAAGTAGCAGCTGAAAGGTAGAAGTGCCAGCGAGGACATTCTAATTGATCCAGATCAACAGAGCAGGACTTCTAATTGATCCAAATCAACAGAGCAGGACTTCTAATTGATCCAGATCAACAAAGCAAGAAAGGGAGGAGGAGAAAGAGGAAGGGAAAGTGTTCACTCAGTATTTAATCCAGTTACTGAATTAAGAACACGCAATTCTAAGTTAGCTTTGTTTTGCATGGGAAAAAATGAAATATAAAGAGGTTATTGTCCCTATTTGCTGATGAAGAACTAAGGCTTAGAGACTAAGAATTTCAAAGTCACAGTTCAAGGTGTCTTAACCTTTTTCCCACTCTTCACCCCATTTTGCCCAAGAAATTTTGATGTAGCCTCAGGTATATAGGTAATATAAAATAGTTATACAAGACAAACATTTTCTGATCATAAATAAAACAGGGATGTGTTTTAAATCAATTATTTAATATACATATAATTGTGTCATTTACAAATCTGAAAACAAATTTGCATGCTGATATGAATGTGCTAATTTGTTTTTACAACTAAATTTTGGCTGAATATTTGATGCTGCAGGATATAGGGTACCTTTAAAAAAACTCAGTCAGTATTTTCTTTAGATTGAAGATTCTTCCTTTCCTTTTAAGATGTTATTTATTTATTTATTCTGTGTCTGCACACATGCACGTGCATGCCCCAACATGTGAATGCATGTCAGTTTTCTCCTTCTGCTGTGTAGGTTCCAGGGGTCACACTTAGGTCATCAGGCTTTGTACCCTTACCTACTGAGCCATCTCCATGGCCCAATGATCAATATTTTGATTTTATAATTGTCAGTGCTGAAGATGCCATTTCTTATAAATATGTAGTATAAAATGGCAGAAGTGTGTTTTAATCTCAAGCCAAAGTTCATGAAGCACAAGTCAGCAACTCACACAGCAAATTTTTAATATCAGATACAATGAAATCCAAAGGAGTGAACATAGAACAGAAGTACAGTCCTTGTTTCCCTTAATTAAACCAATCTCTACACAAAAGCAAAATCTACCTGTGGTATCTATCTATTTGTACTTTGTAAGTACTGTGATTCACAACATAAACAAGTCTTTTTTTAAAAAAAAATTAGGCTTACTGGGCAGTGATTGTGCATGCCTTTAATAAATCCAGCACTCAGAAGGCAGAGGCAGGTGAATTTCTGAATTCAAGCCAGCCTGATCTACAGAGCAGGTTCCAGGACAGCCAAGGCTAACAAAGAAACCCTGTCTCAAAAAAAGAAAAAAAATTAAGCTAATGTACAAAATAATAGGTTTTGCTGTGACATTTTCATACGTATGTCATTATATTTTGTTCTTAATCACTTCTTGGTTAAGCTTACTGATCTGTATTTTAATTTTATTTTTGAAGCTATTGTGAATCGAGTTTTGTTCCCCATTTCTTTCCCATGATGTTTGTTACTGATATTTAGAAAAACTACTGATTTTTGCATGTCAATTTTGTTTCCTGTCGCTTTGCTGAAAGTGTTTATTATCTCAACTTCCTTGGTCCTTCAAGCCCAAGCATGTGTTATCTGGTAACATTTGTATCTCTTTTTATTTTATCCCCTCATCTTATTGCTATAGCTAAGATTTCAAGTATGATGTTTTCTTAGTCACTTTTCTATTGCTGTGATAAAGCACCATGACCAAGGCAACTTATTAAAGAAAGCATTTATTGGGCTTCTGGTTCCAGGGGGCTAGAGTCCACGATGGCGGAGCAAGGGCATGGTGGCAGGAACAGCTGAGAACTCTATCTCCAATCTCAAGAAGAAGGCAGAGAGAATACACCAGGGATGTCAGGAGGCTTTTGAAACCTCAGGCCAGCCCCAGTGACACACCTCCTCCTAATCCATCCCAAACAGCCATCAATTGGGAACCAAATGTTTAAATTTATATGAGCCTGTAGTGGCTGTAATATTTGCATTTAAAAACTGTAGTGTTGGATAAGAATAGAGGGAATGGATACCAAGGTCTCTCTCCAGGTCTCAGCAGAAATGTTCTCAGTTTCCCCCCCCATTTCGTACAATATGGGGGGAATATGGCTGTAGAGTTGCCTTTACTATGTGGAGGAATGTTTCTTTCATTCCTAGTTTCCTTAAGGCTTTTATTGTGAAGGGATGTTGAGCTTTATCAAAAGGTCTTTTCTGCGTCAATTGAAAGGATCATATGATTTCTGTCCTTAAGCTTATTTGTGTGCTGTATTACACTTACTGATTCGTGTTCATAAAAGCAGCTTTGCATCTCCATAGTGAAACCAAATTGTCACGGTATATGGTTTTCTTAATGTGTTCTTAAATTTGGTTAACCAAAACATGTACTGAGAATGTTTGCATCTATGCTCATGAGGGAAATTGATGTGTAGTTTTCTTTCTTTGTTTTATTCTTATCTGCTTTTGGTTTCCGGGAAATGGTGGTTCTGTAGAATGCATTTGGTAGTGTTGCTTTCTTTCTGTTTTATGGAACAGTTTGAGGGACATTGGCATTAGTTCTTTAAAGGCTTCATAGACTTTGTCAGTGACTCCATCTGATGCTGGACTTTTCTTTGTTGTCAGACTTTTTATTACTGCTTCCCTCTCATTGGTTGTTATGGATCTGTTAAAGTTGCTTATCACTTCTGGATTTGATTTCAGTAGATCAGTTTGTTCAGAAATACATTCATCTTCTAGATTTTTCAGGTTTTTGGAACGTAAGTTTTCAAGTTACTCCTCAGTGGTCCTCTGTATCCTATTGGAATCTGTGGTAAACTCCCCTTTACACCTCTAATTTTACTAACATACGTTTTCTCCTTCTTTCTTTTGGCTAAGTTGGCTGGGGGTTGTGAATCTTGTTTATATGTGCTTTTCTGAGGACCAGCTCTATGTATTGCTTTGTTAACTACTATGCTGCTCTTTATTATTTCTTACCTTTGATTGTTCTTGTTGTTGTAAGACTTTAAGGTGCATCATTACATTATTTATTTGTGGTCTCCCTCCTTGCTTTTGTGTGTGTGTGTGTGTGTGTGTGTGTGTGTGTGTGTGTGTGTGTGTAGCTAACCTTGAACTTCCAATTCTCCTGCTTCCATAGCTCAAGTTTTTGGATTACAGGCATGTCCAACCATGCCTGACTTAAGTAGTCTGAGTTAACCTCAGGAATGCTAGGCAAGCACTCCACCAGCTGAGATCCATCCCCACTCCTATTTCTGATATTCAAGTGCAAGCACTCCTGGAAATAAACTTTATTCTTAGAACTGCCTTAGCTATATCCCAAAGATTTTGATAAGTTTTGCTTTCATTTTTATTTGATTCTAGAAAAATTTTAATCTCTTCATTGGTTTAGTCAACAATTCACTGGTCATTCAAGAGTGTGTTGTTTAATCTCCATGTATGTCTGTGGTTTGGGAAGTTTTTCTTGCAGTCTATTTCTGATTTTATTGCACTGATATGAGAGATAAAAATATTATTTGATTATTTTGTAAGCCTTGATTTGTGGTCTAGAATGTGGTCTATTCTAGAGAAGTTCCCATGAGCTGCTGAGAGTGTGTATTGTGTAACTGTTATATGGAATATTCTGTATATATGTTACATTCATTTGATCTATGGTGTAGTTCAACTCTGAGGTTTCTTTGTTGATTCCTATTTTGGACTATCTAAACCATCTAGAAGTGAAATCATCCACTATATGATCTTTTATGTGCATTACTGTTTATTTTTATGAAATCGAGAATCCCAGTGTTTGGTGCAAATTATCTTCATAATTGCTATATACCTTCATGAATCTTCCTTTTATTAAATATATAGTGCCCTTCTTTAACTCTGAAAATAATTTTGGCTTGAAGTCTACATTGTCAGATATCAGAATAGCTTGGTCAGCTTGTTATCAGTTTTCATTCACTTCATAAATTGTTTTCTATCCTTTGAGTCTCAGTTGATAGATGTCTTTACCAGAAAGTGTGTTTCTTGGAGATAGCAGAAGGTTGGGTTTAATATTTTTTTAATACAATTGACAATCTGTTTCTTTGTTGGTGAGTTGAAGCCATTTACATCTAAGGTTATTGTAGAGAGATGTCTCCTAATTCTCCTAGTGTTACTGGCTGTTTCTCTGGTTTTTGTTTGTACTTTTTCCAGTATTAGTAGAGGGGGTGTGCTGGTTTACTATTTTGGACATGGTGGATTTCTTCCTGGCTCTCCGTGGATCAACCATCTTCAGAAACGTATTCTTTCACGTGCTCTCATGATTGAAACTGTCTTCTTCTGTATATAGTATTCCACTAAGTATCTTCTGCACTGCTGGCTTTGTGGTCGTGAACTGCCTTAGTTGCTGGTTTTCATGAAATATCCTTTGATTTAAAAGATAACTTTGGCTGGGCGGTGGTGGTGCACGCCTTTAATCCCAGCACTCGGGAGGCAGAGGCAGGCGGATCTCTGTGAGTTCGAGGCCAGCCTGGGCTACCAAGTGAGTTCTAGGAAAGGCGCAAAGCTACACAGAGAAACCCTGTCTCGAAAAACCAAAAAAAAAAAAAAAAAAAAAAAAAAGATAACTTTGCTGAGTGTAGTCTAACACTCTTAGTTTAGCAGTTATTTATCTTCAGAACTTGAAATATTTCATTCCTGGGCTTTGCAGATTGTTAACAAGAGATCTGATGTCATTCTGATGTTCTTGCTTTTGTAAGTTGGCATTTTTATTTATTTATTAAACTTTAACAATTGCATTTATTTACTTACTTACTTACTTATTTATTTATTTATTTATTTATTTATTTATTTATTTATTTATTCTGTGTGTGTGGTTTTGTGCATGCCACAGCATACATGTGACAATCAGAGTACAGTTTGTGGAGTTTGTTTTCTTTTTCTACTATGGGGTCCTGGAGCCAGGACCCAGGTTGTCAGGTTTGGTGGCAGGCACTCACTGAGCCATATCATAGCCCCTTACAGTTTCAAACACAACTTCTTTGCTTTGTAATTTCGGCATCTTGACTAGAATATGTCATGGTGCATTTCTTCTGCAGTCATATCTATTTGGAGTTTATAACTGCATCTTGTATTTGAATTTGTATTTCTTTCTCTAGATTTGGGTTGTTTTTTTTTTTTTTAACCACAATTTCAATGGCATTGGTCTCGGTTTGTACTTCTATCCTGTGGTTTCTTAGATTTAGTCTCTTGACCAAACAACATCATTCTTGGTGATTGTGGTCATGCTTGTTTATTATTTTTCCTTGTTGATATTTGAATACAGTTCTTTGTCAGCCCTCTCTTCCATCTCTGATAGTCTTTCTTCTGTTTGGCTGAGTCTATTGGTAATACTTACTTACCACTGTGTTTTTTTTATTTGATCCATTGAGTTTTTCATTTATATTTCTTACTTGCTCTGTTTTTATATTTTTATTATAAACAAATTTTGTAAAGATCTATTTGTTTTATTTTATGTGTAATGGTGTTTTGCCTGAATTGTACCATGTGTGTACAGTACCCACAGAGGTCAGGAGAGGGTAGTGGATCCCCTGGAACTAGAGTTACAGGTGATTGTGAGTGCTGAGAATCGAACCTGAGTCCTCTGAAAAGGAGTGGGTGCTCTTCACTGTTGAGCCATCGCTCCAGTTTCTGTTTTGTATTTTTCTTGTTAATTTCCTTGCTGAGTTTGTCTCTCATGCTGCTGACTTCTTCATCCACGACGTTCATTTTCTCACCCATGACGTTCAGTCTTCCTCTCGGTGCTGCTGACTCTTACGTGTGTCTGGACTGAACTCACCTACTTTCTGTGTCCTCTTTTATGTCAATGATTTTTTTACCAAAAAAAAAAAAAAAAATGGAATTCTTGTGTGGATTTCATTTCCACACAATTCTATTTTATCAATTTCTTTGAGGTTTGTAGTCGAAGAGTCGGAACCTTTGGAGGAGGTATGTTGGCTGGTTTTTCTTTCTTTCTTTTTTCATTTCTGTATTGTGATTTGTTACACTGGCTATCTCTTCTGGAATTTTTTTTGGGGGGGTCAGGATTATTCTTTCGGAGCAGCCTGCTCTTGGATGCTCAGTCTCTAGATCACTCAGAGAGGAGCAAACCAAAGGCTTTTGGAAGTTACTTCTGTGTCACTTCCCTGACCAGGGAACTGCACAGGGTGTGGTAGAATTATTTGGCTTCTCTGTCCCTCCCTCCCTCCCTCCCTCTGTCTGTCCCTCCCTCCTTTCCCTCACTAGCTTTCCTCTGCCTCTCCCTTTCTCTCTGTCTTTTCCCAAAATCTTGAATCTGAGCTGAGGTGTCTCAGGTAGGATTTTCTGGCATTGTGTGGCATGATGCATGTGTAGTGTCGGTCACTCATGCTGTGTGTTCAGAACTAAAGCTGTAGTGAAGTCAAAAGTACAACACAGGCAAACACTGGCAGAAGCAACTCAGATTTATTGCTTTTTGAATTAATCTTTGGCCATTGTGCATTTGGGAACCTTTTACTATTACCAAGCTTTTCACAGTCCCCACAACTAGCTAACAATCCTACACAGGACAGCAACCCAGAGATCAAGAAGCTGGAGTGGCCAGTCACACTCTTAGACCTGTGACATTAGTCATTACTGGCTGTACACGCATTGAGGTAATTCCCCTGGTCCCTACTTCCGAATGTTGACATTTTTGAGTAATTCTCTCTTCTTGATTGTGAAGGACATTTGTGACTGACTTCTATGGCAAAGACGAAAGTATATCACTCTCTAGACAGCAGATATTCACTTGGGGATGGTGGAGACACTCCAAACTGGCTTGCTAAATTAGTCAGCTGCATTAGGGAAGCCCCCTTGGTCAGGACCTGCAGGTCTTCTAGAAGCCGAGCACAGCCTCTGGCCAGCAAGAAGTCAGGGCTCTCAGTTCAGTAATTGTAAGAAAGTGAGTCCTGCCAAAACCCAGTTAGCTTAGGAGTCAAGTTTCCAATGAACACTCTGCCTGACTGGTACCCTGATTATAGCTTTGTGAGCCCTTAAGGAGACAGGGGTCCAACACTTGGAGGTCAAGGAAGAGGACTGTGAGGTCGTGAGTGAGAGGCCAGTCTGGGTTACATAAAGAAGAGGGGGCTTGGGGAAGAGAAAGGGAATTACAGAAAGCATGACATGACAAGTGTGTGCTTTAGAGTGCTAGGTTAGTGGTAATTTCTACACAATAGAAAACCAGTAGACTACACTCTCTTGATCAATTTTTACCTATGCTTGGAGTACAATGAATTCTTCATAAGTGGTAGCTGATGATGATAATCAAAACAGAAATGTGGACTATCAGAGCCAAGGAGAAAGAAAACAGAGGAATTTAAGAGAATTCAATAATTGTTCCACAAAAATCAAGCAACTGATACAGAGGGGAGAAGCAGCTGATGTCTTGAAAACTGTGGTTACTGAGTACAGTTATCAAGCCAAATATTACAAGATGCAATCTCTAGCACTGAAGAGAAGTTTTACACTGGACATGAAGATTTACCAAAGCCTAGTTTCAGATTACAGTCTTATTGTCTGTCTTAGTTTGGGTTTTTATTGCTGTGAAGAGACACCATGACCATGTCAACTCTTGCAAAGAAAATATTTAATTGGTGTGGCTCACTTATAGTTTCAGAGGTTTAGTCCATTATCATCATGATGGGGATCATGGCAATGTGCAGGCAGATGTTGTGGTGTGCTGGAGCTGAGAGAGTTCTGCATGCTGTGGAATAATCCTTTTTACACTGGGAAGATGTTATAAATATCTCATTGTAAATTTAAAAAAAATCTTTATTGGCTGATTGATAGGCAGGATTTTGGGGGCAGAGAGAATGCTGGGAAGAAGAGGGGTTGAGTCTCAGGGAGGAGGAGACACCATGAAAGGCAGATCGAGCGGGATAGGAAGTATTTAGATGAGATAAATGAACCTGGGGCAGCACATTGATTAATAGAAATGGGTTAATATAAGTTATGAGAGCTAGCTAAAAAAGAGCCTAAGCTAATGGCTGAGCATTTATAAGTAATATTAAGTCTCTGTGTGGTTATTTGGGGGAGCAGCTGGCAGGACAGAGCTGATGGGCAGTCTAGATAGAAAACTCCACCTACACCTACATCTTGCAGGCAATGGGAAGTTGACTGACTGTCACACTGAGGGAAGCTTGAGCAAAAAAGACCTCAAAGCCCATCCCCACAGTGACTCACTTCCTTCATCAAGGCCACACCTCCTAATAGTGCCACCACTCCCTTTTGGGACCATTTCCTTTCAAACCACCACACTGTCATAAGACATATTTTTTTTAGTTTTATATTTTATATTAGATATATTATATAAATATTTAGTTTGTAATATATATATATGTTGTGGGCATTTTTTTTTTTTTTGAGACAGGGTTTCTCTGTGTTACCCTGGCTGTCCTGGAACTCACTCTATAGACCAGGCTGGCCTCAAACTCACAGATTCACCTGCCTCTGGCTCATAAGTGCTGGGATTAAAGGCATGTGCCACCACCATCACTGGGCATAAACTATGAATTTTAAAGCACTAACATTTCACAATAGTTTAAATGGAATGGATAAAACAATTTGGGTTGCTATATCAAAAACCCAGATGCTGGGTAAACAAACTACCAGAACATTTTCAGTTCAAGAGCCTGTGGGAATTTGCTCCCCAAAGGTGATTTACATGCACTAAAACCATAATTATACATATTTAGCTGAGAAGCATCTTAGAGAACTTGGATGAGTTTCCACATGATAGACTCAAAGTACCATTGTCATAAGAAGATGGGCTGATATCCCTCCCTTACTAAATTGTAAAATGCTTTTTTCTGTTTGCACCCTGTTCTGACGCCTACTGTCCCTCTGTGCACATATCGACACATGAATGTGTGGTTTCTGTCAAGTGAACCCTTAAACATGGTAGCATTAAGCTGGGGTGATGGCTCAGGTGTGAGGACTGGGGTTTGGATTCCCAGAACGGGATAAAAGCTGAGCAGTGTGCTTGCTGCCTGAGCTCACAGCACCCAGGGAGACAGATCCCTCGAGGAAGTGGACTAGCAAGAAGAGCTGTGGGTTCAACTGAGAAACCTTGCCTCAGTAAGTAAAGTGGACGACTGTCAAGGAAGACACTGGGCCACTGCAAACTTCTATATGTATGTGTGTGCACATAGGGGCATGCACACAGGCACATACATTTGTGAACATGCATGCATTCACACATGCACATCACACACATACACTGCAAGAAGACTTACTTTGTTAATACTGCCTCACACAGAAAATATGCACTGAACATATAGCAAGCACATACCTTTTATAGTGTTATGGCATTAGAAAATTTATTGTTTTTTTCTTAAATGAGAATATGTGATCCTGATGACTGTTATTTTTTATCTTAATTTTTTTTATTAGTTTATTTATTTGTGTGTATTTGTGTGTGTATGTGTGTGTGTGTGTGTGTGTGTGTGTGAGAGAGAGAGAGAGAGAGAGAGAGAGAGAGAGAGAGAGAGAGAGCACAACTTATGGGCCCAAGGGATTGAACTTGGTCAGGCTTGACTGTAGGGGTCTTTACCTGCTGGCTTGGTGATCTCACATGACCACCATATTATTTTCAGAGCTAGGGAGCAACACAGAGCCTTGCTCACAGGAGGTAAACATTCCAACACCGAGCTTTATGGGACAGGGTAGCTGTGTAGCTCAGGCTGGCCTGGAGCTTGCTCTCTGGCCCAGGTTAGCCTCAAACTCCACATACTCCCACCTCAACCTGCTGAGTATTGAGATTCCAGGTATGTGCCATCACACCCAGCTTTATCTTTGCCCCCCACCCTGAACATGCTTCTTTAAAACTTCATTTTAAATATTAGCTGACATTGTAATGGGTTTCCTTATGGCATTTTCATACATGTGCGCCATCATACTTAGGTCTCATTTGTTCTCTGCTCCCACTACCTTTCCTGATGGCCGCTGATCCCCACTTTGGTTCCCCCCCCAAACAGTTCTCTTTCTGCTTCCATGCACATATATTCCATTACTCCCCACACCCTGTTAGGATTCTTCCTCTTCTCTCTCATGATCACCAAACACACTCACACACACCTGTATATAAATACAATTTTAAATTTAGGTTTCACACATGAGAAACACATAGTATTTATTTTTCTGAGCCTGGCTTATCTTCCTTAACATAATGATTTCCTGCAACTGTCATGGTATCATTTTTCTTTATAGCTGAATAAATTTCTATTATGTATATATACCATAGTTCCTTTATCTGTTCATCTGCTGATGCTCATACAGGCTGGTTCCATTTCCAAGCTATTGGGAATGGTGCAGTGTGGATGTGCAGATATCTCCGTGGTATGTTGACTTAAGAGTCCTTCGGGTAAATACCCAGTAATTTTATACCTGATGCTCAGTCTCATCTTTAACGATTCTTTTCTTTTTCTTTCTTTTTCTCTCTCTCTCTTTCTTTTCTTTCTCTTTATTGCTGTCCCCCCCCCCCTCCGCTTCTTCTTTTGAGACAGGGTCTCACTGAATAACTCAGGCTGGTCTTGAATTCTCAGAAATTTTCCTGTCTTGGACTCCAAGTGCTGGGATTACACTCATGATTTACTGTGTATGTGAGTGTGCAGATACCTAAGAAGGCCAGAAGAGATATCAGCTTCCCTGATGTGGGATTTTCAGGCAGTTTGAGCCCTCCTACCTGGGTACTAGGAACTGAACTCCCTTCCTTTACAAGAATAGCAAACACTGTTAGCCATTTCTGCAGCCTCCGTGCCCTGTCCCCCTTGTAAAGATTTATTTAGCTGGGAGCAAAGGCCCATGCCTTCGGTCTCAGCATTTGGGAGGCAGAGGCGAGAGGATAATCCGCAAGTTCCAGGCCAGTCTGGTCTACATAGCAAGTTCTAGATCAGCCAGGAGTACATTGTGATACCTTGTCTCAAACAAGGTTTCTGTTCCTTTTGATCATTAACAAGCATAGCCAAAAAAAAAAAAAAAAAAAAAAGCCAAGTAGGCAGTTAGTAATACTGTAGCTAAGCAGGGCAGCAGCTTCTACCAGCCTTTCCTCATTTTCTGTGGTCTTGATTGTGGACAATGAGCACCAATAGTGTATCTACACATATTTGTAGTTTAGCATTTCTTTCTGATGCTAAAATGACTCAAGTGATAGCAACCACACCTATTATTTTGAGCTTTCCTGTTACTCGAATTACTTGTCCAATTTGTTTTTGTTTTGCACAGCTGATCGTCAACATTTGCTTTTCTGTGTAGAGTTCAGCTTACTAATTGTCCTGTGACAAGATAAAAAAAAAAAATAAATAAACGTTTTGTTGGCTCTGGAAAAGAACCAAACACAATACTTCTTCTTGTGGCAAGTTACCAACAGTAGAGACAAACCGGTCTGTCTTGTCCCAGGGTTGGGGAACACCCAAGGCACTCATCAGTCAGTCCAGGCGCAAACCGGAACAACTCGGGATTTTGTTGTTTTGAAGGGGGTGGGATTAATCATTGTAACAAATCTTTTCTTCAACTAATTTATTTTTAAAGTTGAGAATATTTAAAATCTACTCTTAGAAATTTTGAAATATACATTGTTAACTTGGGCTACTGTGCTGTGCAACAAACCACTAACCTTCACTCATTTTAACCTAGAGGGGGTACATTTGACCACCTCCTGTTGGGATTTCTTCAGCCCAACCCCTGGTAATCATGACACTCTGCTTCCGTGTAAACTCATCACGTTTTATAAGAGATCGAGGATTTAAGAGGACTTTTAAGAAAATTTTGTGGTTAAATACAGTGTGCTGTTTTTTGTTACCTTGACACAAACTGGAGTCCTCTGGGAAGAAAGACTTAACTGAGGGATTGCCCTCATCAGATTGTCTGAAGGCAAGTCTGTGGGACGCTTTCTCCATTAATGATCGATGTGGTGCCAATGGTCCTGGGGTATAAAAAGCAAGCCTATGGAGCAAGCCACAGGGACTAAGCCATTCAGCCACATTCTTCCTTCCTCCCTGCTTCAGTTCTTGACTCTTTGCTTTGACTTCCCTCAGTGACAGATTGTGACCTGTAAGATGAACCAAACCTTTTCTCTCCAAGTTGCTTTTGGTCACAGTGGTTTTTTTTTTTTTTTTTTTTTTTTTTTTTTTAAATTATTTTTTATTTTTTATTTTGCAATACAATTCAGTTCTACATATCAGCCACAGATTCCCTTGTTCTCCCCCCTCCCGCCCCCCTCACCTTCCCCCCAGCCCACCCCCCATTCCCACCTCCTCCAGGGCAAAGCCTTCCCCACAGACAGATCAACCTGGTAGACTCAGTCCAGGCAGGTCCAGTCCCCTCCTCCCAGGCCAAGCCAAGCCATCCTGCATAGGCCCCAGGTTTCAAACAGCCGACTCATGCAATGAGCACAGGACCCGGTCCCACTGCCTGGATGCCTCCCAAACAGATCAAGCCAATTAATTGTCTCACCCATTCAGAGAGCCTGATCCAGTTGGTGACCCCTCAGCCATTGGTTCATATTTCATGTGTTTCCATTCGTTTGGTTATTTGTCGCTGTGCTTTATCCAACCTTGGTCTCAACAATTCTCGCTCATATAAACCCTCCTCATTCTCGCTAATTGGACTCCCAGAGATCCACCCTGGGCCTAGCCATGGATCTCTGCATCCAGTTCCCTCAGTAGTTGGATGAGGTTTCTAGCATGACAATTAGGGTGTTTGGCCATCCCATCACCAGAGTAGGTCAGTTTGGGCTGTATCTCGTTGGTCACGGTGTTTTATCACAGCAATGGATAAGCAAACTAGAACATATATTTATTATCTATTGGGTGTTTTCTCACTCTCTTTATTATAATATTGTAGAGTTTGTTTTTTTTTTTTTTTTTGAGATAGAGTCTCACATTGCCCAGACAGGATTTGAGCTCCCTATGTGGGCTGAGGATGGCCTTGAACTCCTGATGCTCCTGACTCTACTCCAAAATGCTGGGATTACAGGGGTGCTCCACTGGGCCTGGCTCCTTTGTAGAGAGCTGAATTCAAAAAAATACAAGGTAGGACTTTTCTTGCCACTCTCTTTGTGTGTGTTTCCCTTCTCCTGTGTCCTTTCTGTCCTTCAGTCATACCTTTTTGGCGAGTAAACTACCTTATAGTTTACTGCTAGCGGTTTTCAAAGCGACTTACTGAAATTTGCATCAGTTTCTTTTTCCAGTCAACTACTGAGTTATATTTTCACTTTTGCTTTGTAGACTGTTGAAATGTGTGCAATTTATTTGTAGGCAAAAAATAGTTTCAAAATGGAATGAGATCTTTATAAAATTAAGAGAAACCCTCAAGCAATTAAGGCTTTTCTTTCTTTCTTTTTTCCAAACCGTAGTCTCTTTGAGTCCCAAGTCTCCTGACTCCACCAAAGGTGATTGGGGACTTAAATATATATATATCTAAGACAGTCCCTATTTTGCAGACTGTATTTTTACTAGTTTAAGATAGCAATCCTCTCTGAACTCAGCAAAACTGAGGTGCTGTTAGGAATCACCAATACATTTTTAATAATAAGCATACACACCCAAGTTCTCCAGTCTTTTAAAGGCCAGGGACAACTGATTGAAGCGCCTGGGAAATGTGACAGGTGATTGGAGGTCTGAAATTGGGGGTGAGGGGGGTGAGCCTCAAAAGGCCTCAAGAACTGGAGGCCAGTGAGTTATTTGGAGTTGGCCTTTCACCTCTGAGAGGCATTCATTTTGGAAACTGGAACCCCGTTTGTTTACTGTGAGGGGCTGAGGGGGGAAGGAGAGGCGGGAGCTTGTGCTTTACTGAGTGTGGGCGGCGGGGAGTCGGTTGGTGGGGGTGGGGGGGGGCAGGGGTCGGCTCCCGCCCGCCAGGGAAGGAGGAGGCAACGCTCGGCTTCTCCGGACAGCCCGGGCCGGGGGAGCGGCGTGAGGAGCCGCGCAGTTCCGAGAGACGACCGAGGAGGCGCGGGTCAGCCACGCGGGGTAGTGCCCGGTCGGGGTAGTCCCCGGTCGGGGCACGCCGGCTGCTCGGCGGCCGCGTCGGTCCCCCTCCTTCCCTCCTTCCCTCCCTCCTCCTCCCTCCCCGGTCCGGCCGCGGCCCTCCCGCCCCGGCGGAGCCGCGGTGGATTGTGGGCTGGGGGCTGCGGCGGCCTGGCGGCGGCCTGCGGCGGCGCGCTCTCCGAGGACCCAGCCACGCCGGGCCGGTGGCGTGAGGCAGGCCGCGGCGCCGGGAGCTGAGGCGCCGGGGGCGGTGGTCGCGGCGCGGCGGCGGCGGCGGCGGCGGCGGCAGCAGCGGCGGCGGCTCCCCTGGAGGCCGGGGATGTGGGAGAGGCGGCGGCAGCAGCAGCGGCGGAGGCGGCGCTGCGGACCCGGGGGAAACTGCTGGCTGACAGGACACCCGGGCGAGACGTGAGGGGCCCGCCGCGGCCGCTCTGCCCCCGAGCGGCGCTGGGCTCGAGAGGGCGGCCCTGTGCTCCCGGGCCCGCCGGCCAGCAGGCGCGGGGCGGAGGCGGGAACCGGGCTCGGGCCGGCGCGCAGGGCGGCGGCGGCCGCGGAGCAGCAGTCTCGGCGCGACGTGGAGGGATGGAGGCGGCGGTGCACTAGGCCTCGGCCGGGGGCTGCCGCCCGGGACCGCAGGTAGGTGCCGGCCCCGCGCCCCGCGGCCACCCTCTCCCGACCCGGTGCCGGGAGGGCCGGAGGGCCGGGACCCCACCCCCTCCGGGACCTCGGGCCCGGAGCCGGCCGAGTTTCGGCGCCGGTAACCGCGCCGGGGCTTCCATTCTCCCCGCCACCACCACTTCCTCCTCGGCACTCCCCGGCTCCGGGCCGGCAGCTGTGCCCCAGCCGCTGCCGGCGTCCGCAGGTGCCGCTCTGGTCCCCTCGCCCCTCTCCCGGATCCGGGATCGGCAACTTCCACCACCTCTCCTCCAAGACGCTGAGCTCAAACTTTCCCTGTCCTCCCAGCCAGGCCCTCAGCCCCCTTCGGAGCCTCTGGAATAAAATCAAAACCCTTTGGAGAATGCTAACCCACAGAACAACTCGGTGTTTTGCAGTTTAAATAATTTAGTTTGTTTTTCTTCTTCTTCCATACTGTCTGCATGGATACAAAGGCAGGCCCTCCTTGTTCTCCGAGGGTTGTTTGGGAACTTTTGCCTGACCATAATAATTAGCCACTTGGCCTGTCCGTGTATAGTTTAGGGTGGTATTTTTAGAATTTGGCCTGTCAAGAGTTATGTTTTTAAAAATTCCTTTTTTTATAACCAGCTTTACTTTTTGGTCTTTATAGAGGCTGTTTTTACTTTCGAAGAATTAAATTGGAGTGTTTCTGTTTTCTAATTGGTTCCATTTCTGGTTTCTTAAACTCAGGCCAATTTTAACAATAAATGTTCACTGGGTAGGTGCTGTCACAATACATTATTTGTAGTATATGAGGACATATGTGATAACTTAAGCTGTGCATTTTGATGGCCACTCAGTTTTATAAATGGGGAGTTCTAATTGGGAAGATACCTTGATTTCCTAGCAGGATGGAACAGATGGGATGATGTATTACAGTGAGTTCAGTTTCCTAGAAGTGACTATTGATGCTTTACACTGATCATCATTAGGTAAAATTGATCAATGTGTACCTGATAGTTGTGGTTTAGGGCATTAGATGCTTACAATTTTATTGTGATTTGGCTAGTTTTAAACTGTGTTCTGGCAACCTTAGGGCTGTCACAGTAACAGTCTGTTCCCAGTAAAACTGTAAACACTATCCGTGTTTTGTTGATACTCATATAATTTGTTCTTGTGGTATTGTTACTACAGCTTTTGGCTTTCTAAAATGTTTTTCATTGTTTTCAAAATTATAACTGTCAAAATTCTCTAAAGTTTACCAGGAAAACAGGATTAAATTTGCATATATTTATGTTTTGGAAAAGTTAAATTTTATTTATGAATAAGAATTTTTTTTACAATTAGATCTTATATAACCAATGAAAGGACAATTTGCAGAACCTATTCTCAGTCACACTTCTTTTCCTGTCAGTAAAGTTGGCTATAACTTTTTTTCTACTCTTTTAAAAGCAGCTTTATGGAGTTAACATACTGTAAAGTTCATCCATTTTAATCCAGTGGTATTTTGGTTTTACTTATTTTTTTAAACTGTGCTGTAGTTGTGATCCAGGGCCTTGTGAATGATAGCAAAGGGGCTCCACCACAAGCTACCTTCCTTACAGTGTTGAGTATATTTACTTTGTGATCATCACCATTTTATTATTTTTGAACACCCTCTCCTTAACCCTTTAATACCCATTAACAGTTACTCATTTTCTCATCTAACCCCCACCCACCTCCAGGCAGCTACTAATCTACTTTTTATCTCAACATTTGCTTAATATGGGTCTTTCACATAAATAAATGATGTGAAATCATAGCTTTTTGAAAAATTATTTTAAAATCAATTTATATTAATGCTTTTTAAAATTTGAGGTCAGGTAAGCAGCTGATCTCCAGAATAAAAAAAAAGAATATTGTAAACAACTGATAGACTATTGGGTTGTGTCTGTATAAGGTTTGGAAAAAGAAAAAAAAATTCCATGAATGACTTTGGTGACCTTAAGAGTTAATTTGGTGAGCTGAGGGTCAGTCAGTGAAAAGTTGGAGAAAGATTTTTGCTATGGCATACTGGAATATTAAGTTGGAGAAGACCTTAAAGGTCACTGTTGGCCTACTTCCTGCTTGCCTCAACAGCAGAGACCAGAGGAAGAAATCAGAAGGGTAGAAACTTGAATCTTCAGGATAGTTGGCCTGGAACTGTTTGTGATGTGCATATATGTCATGAAATGGGGTTAGGGACGATCTGGATACTGGAGCTGTTTAGATTCTTGTTTGTGTGTGTGTGTGTGTGTGTGTGTGTGTGTGTGTGTGTGTATTTGACCTCGTGCTATCATAACCGGGGAAGAACTGGACATTCCTCCAACATTAGGGATAAGTGCTGACTGAGCTTAGCTGTGCTGATGAAACCCATGTTGTAAAAAACTTTGAAAATGCTTTAAAGCACATCAAATCTGTTATTTTGAAAAGTTATTTTGGGCTGGAGAGATGGCTCAGAGGTTAAGAGCACTGGTTGCTCTTCCAGGGGTCCTGAGTTCAATTCCCAGCAACCACATGGTGGCTCACAACCATCTGTAATGAGATCTGGTGCCCTCTTTTGGTACGCAGGCAGAATACTGTATACATAATAAAGAAATCTTTTTTTTTTTTTTTTTAAAAAGAAAAGTTATTTTAAAATCGATTTACATTACTTTTTTTTTTTTTAAATTTGGGTCAGGGAGTAAGCAGCTGATCTCCAGAATAAAAAAGAATATTCGCCTTTAATCCCAGCACTCGGGAGGCAGAGCCAGGCGGATCTCTGTGAGTTCGAGGCCAGCCTGGTCTCCAAAGCGAGTTCCAGGAAAGGCGCAAAACTACACAGAGAAACCCTGTCTTGAAAAACCAAAAAAAAAAAAAAAAAAAAAAAAAAAAAAAAGAATATTGTAAACAACTGATAGACTATTTGGTTGTGTTGTTGTAAGGTTTGGAGAAAGGGGAAAAAAGCATGAATGGCTTTGGTGACCTTAAGAGTTAGTTTGGTGAGCTGAGGGTCAGTTAGTGAGAAGTTGGATCAGATCTTATATTGTTAATGTCTTTAAAGATCCACAATTTAAAAACAGTTTAAAACATTGTAATTATCAAGGCTGTTTGGAGGCTTCCCTTTTAAAGTTCTGGAGTCTTAACATTTAAAGCAGTAGCTCTCCAGGCATGGTTTTGTTCTGCACAGAGCTTTTGAAAGTGTCTGGAGATGATTTTGATCATCATAATAGCATCTAATGAAGGATGTTAATAAGTGTTATATAATGCATAGGACACCCTTTTCCCCCCTCAGAACAGACTACTGAATCAAAGTATGAATAATAATACTGTTGAAGCCTATGCTCTGTATGAGTCTGGTAAGGGCTTGATCTATTGCTATGTAGTCCAATTGGTATTGTTGGTGGATTAGAGAAATGCTTAAATCATCTAGCAACTCTCTTTAGCGGGATAGCAGTTGAGGACAAAGCAAAAGGAAAGAATTGTAGGAAAAAGTGTAGATATTCTTGAGTCTGTTCAGTTTTAAAATCCGGAGAAAGATACCCTTTTTGGGGCTGGAGAGATGACTTAGTAGTTAAGAGCCCTGGCTGCTCTTCTAGAGGACCTGAATTTAGTTCCTAATACCCACAACTGTCTATAATTCCAGTTCCAGGGGATCTGATGCCCTCTTCTGTCCTTCTCGGACACCAAGCAAACATGTGGTACACATATATGTATATGCAGGCAAAACACTCATACACATAAAATAAAATACATTTAAAAAAGAAAAAAGAAAAATACCCTTTTCCCCTTAAAATGTCAGCCTTATATTACTGGAAATTTGAACTACTGTGTTTTCAATTGTTGATTGTTATTGCATAGGTTTTTGAAATTAGAAATATGTGATACTATCTTCTTTAGCAAGAGTGATCCTATCTTCACCACACTCCCCATCCCTACCTCCTGGTAACTGACAAGAAAGACGCCAAATGTTTGAATATTAATGTATGAATGCAAGTATGTATGTAGTATGTAATAAATGTCCATACATTTTCATATTTTATACACAATGTTATTGTATGAATCTACTTCTCCTTTGGGTCTCACTTTTGACTAATGTTTTTAAAAAGATAATTAATTTTAAAGTTAATTAATTAATCTTTTGAGACAGGGTCTCCTTATACACTTGTGGTTGACCTGGAACTTAGCATGCAGACCAGTCTGACTTTGGACTTTGCTGAGTATGAGGACTATAGACCTGTGCCACTGTGCTTGACTTTTAGGTGATGTTTTTAATAAGCTAAATTGGTGATAAAGGATGATAACTTCACCTTTTGTTATTTACTATCCATGAGACTTTAGCGAATTACTAAATTATTAAATGTTTCTGGACTTCAATTTTTTCATCTAGAAAATTGTGAGTGTGATTGATAATTGCTGCATTACAAAATTATTGTCCATGTAAGTGAGTTTATGTGTAGTAAGATGCTGTGTCTGGGGAGCCAAATAGTTCTGGTTGGGAGAGCATTAGCCTAAAGATGGTTTGTAGGTTCTAACATACCCTGGGAATGTTGTTTCAAAAGAATAAATTAGAAAGGGGTTTATAGAAGTTATCAAACCCAGTATAGAGGTAGCAAAGTAGAGAACTACATGTAGTTCTGTCCTGCTAGCCAGTCCCAAATAAACAGATGGAACATGGAGATTTTTTTTTTTTTTTTTTGAGACAGGATTTCTCTGTGTAGTTTTGGTGCCTGTCCTGGATCTCGCTCTGTAGACCAGGCTGGCCTCAGACTCACAGAGATCTGCCTGGCTCTGCCTCCCGAGTGCTGGGATTAAAGGTGTGTGCCACCACCTCCCAGCCCGAGACTTCGGTCAGAAGCTTGGGCTTGTTTTTAGCCAGCTCTTACAAATTAAATTAACCCATTTCTATTAATCTATGTGCTGTCCCAGGCTCATTTACCTCATCTATGTACTTCCCGTCTTGCTCGCTCTGCGTCTCATGGTGTCTCTTCCTACTCTGTCTCTTTCCCCAACATTCTCTCTGCCCCCAAAATCCTGCCTTGCCATTGGCCAATCAGCTTTTCATTAACGATGAGAGCAGCACATCTTCACAGTGTGCAGAAGGATGATTCCACAGCAGCAAACAATGACAGAGCCTAGGGAGAAGTACTGTGTGTCTGCCCCTGCCTGCCTGCCTTCCCTCAGAAGAACTACTTAATGCATCAACATAACTGAAGTTCGTTACTCTAGAGACTAACTTCAGTGATGTCTGAAGTTAGCTTATTGCAAGATTTCTGTCTGTGGTTGGGTTTTTTTTTTTTTTTTTTTTTTCCTGGTCTTTTTCTCTAATATTCCCCTTTCCTGTAGTCATTGGTCTTTCTAAAGGGAAAACCTGGTCATTTCATTTGTCTCTTAAATTATTTCTAACTTTCTTTTATAGTTAAGATGAAATTCACATTTCTTATTCCTTTAAGATGTACAAGTTCCTTTCCTAACTTACCTTTATACCTCAAAGATGCTCCACAATCTCCCCATTCCCAAATATGTAATTTTCTAAGGCATTTTGAATTGTTTGTGGTACCTGGCAGTAGACTCTCTTTTTCTTCCAAATCTTCTGCACATAGTGTTCGCCATTTCTAGAACTGCTTCATGTCACTCCTTTCTCCTCCATTGGTCTGACTCAGTTTTTATCCTTCAGTTCTCGGTAAGCTGGCATTGACTTTACTTTTTTACAAATTTATTTATGTGTATGAGTGTTTTGTCTGTCAGTTTTGTACCATGCATGTGTCCGGTCCCCTTAGAGACCAGAAGAAGGCATTGGATACTCTGGGAGTAGAGGTAGACAGTTGTGAGCTGCCAAGTGGTTGCTGAGAATTGAACCTGGGTCCTCTGAAAGAGCAGTCAGTGCACTTGACCACTGAGCCGTCTCTCCAGTCCTTTGGCCTTTACTTTTTATTATTTAAGATTTTTTAATCCATAGGTCAATGGAAAGATGAGTGGAGTGAGCACCCACACTCCCACAAATTTCTTTTCACAAATGTGTAGATGTTTCCCCTATTTTCAAACATGTATCTTCCAATTATAAGACTAGTCTACAGGATTACAGTCACGTCATCTAAGAATTTTAGCATTTACTTGGTAGCATTATTTGACATAGACTGCACACTTACATATTCTCAGTTGTGTGCACTTTCTCACTTCATCTTCCCTACTCTATCACCATGAACCCTGTGGTGAAAAGTACCTTAAGAAAGAGTTCTCAGGCTGCGGAGATGGCTTTTCCTCTTCATATAAAAAATGTCCCCAGTTGCTGTATATACATAACTCCTACGTTCTTGACATAGAATATAGATGTCTATTCTTTTCAGGATTAACTCACTGCTCACATATTCAATTCTAGTACCTTCAATCTCTTCATAAGTCCAATCCTTCCACTCCAAAAAATGTTCAGGTACCAAATCCATATTCTGTTCATCAAGCCTGTCTCCTTGAGCTGCTGCTTCTTGATCCCTTCATTGGCAGCCCTGCGGCCCACCTCCTTAGCAGTTTGTCTTCCATTTCAGCACTCACTTGGCGGCTCTGGAAAAAAAGAAAGACCTGCTCACTAAATCTAGTAGCCTATATATTCAGTCTTCATCTGACTTGACCTTACTGTCCTCAATATTTGCACACTAGAGCCAGAGTAAGCCTATGACTATGAATTACTTTTAGTAACTACTGGAATACTGTTAGGAGTTTTTGATGGGTGCTATAGAAAAAAAAAAAAAAAGGACATCACTTTCATTTTTAATAGTATTTAATTTTAAAATTATAAATTATATAATAATTTTTTCCTGGAAAGGATGCCATATGAATTGTCATTTATTTTATCAGAGTTCAGATCCTCAGGTCCCACTTAAATGAGTAGATGCCAGATAGGCACAGAGAGGAGATCCCCAAAGCAAGCTGGTTAGGGAGACTTGCCACATCAGTGATCTCCAGGTTTGATTGACAGACCCTGCCTGCCTCAGTGGGTAAGATGGAAGAGCAGTGGATGATGATTCCTGACATCAACCTTGGGCTTCTGTTTTCTCACACACATGAATGTACTGTCACACACATATGCCAACATATGCACAACACACATGAAAGTGGAAAAAGACAACTTAACATTTCCAGTATAATTATTTATAATTTATTCTATCCAACATTATCTCTTGTTATTTTTCTTTTTTCCCTTTTATTGAAAATAGATATTTTCCCTCATATAATATATGCTGATTACCGTTTCTCCCTCCCTCTGCTCCTCCACTTCCTCCCTACTTCCCATCCTGATCGGCTGATCCACCCTTTGTCTCTTATTAGAAAACAAGCTTCTGCCAGGCAATGGTGGCACACACCTTTAATCCCAGCACTCAGGAGGCAGAGGCAGGCAGATCTCTGTGAGTTCGAGGCCAGCCTGGTCTACAGAGTGAGTTCCAGGACAGCCAAGGCTACACAGAGAAACCTCGTCTTGAAAAAACAAAAAACAAAAAAAACAGGCTTCTAACAGATAATAATAAAATATAATGTAATAAAACAAAAGCCAAACCATTGGAATTGAATAAAACAAACAGAAGGAAAAGAGCCCAAGAAAGAGCACAAGAAGCAGAGACCTGCTCTTTTCCACACTCAGAAAAACTTAAACTGGTGTAGACCTGTGTGGGCCCGTGTCTGCTGCTCAGCCTCTGGATTCACAGGAGCTTTGATCGTGTTGACTTAGAGGGCCTTGCTGTCTTGGTGCCCTCCATCCCCTTACATTCTTTCTGTTCCTCTTTCACGGGGTTCCCTGAGCCCAGAGGGGGAATTTGGTGGACACCTCACTTAGGGCTGAGTGTTCCCAGGTCTGTTATTCCCTGTATACTGTCTGGTGAGGATCTCCACGTTTGTGCCCATCTGCTGTAAAAGGAGGCTCCTCTGAGGAGCAGGACACTGATCTATGTGTAGAGCAGTGTCATTAGAGTCTTTACTGCTACGTTCTTTCAGGAGAACAGTAGGGTTGGGTTTTACCTAGGTCCCAGGCCAGCTTGTCTCGGGTTCTGGGTCACCCAAGCAGTGTTGGGTCCAGGTTCCGTCTCCTGGAGTGGGCCTCAGTCAAATCAGATATTGGTTGTGACTCCCACAGACTCTATGCCACCGTTGCCCATCACTGTCGCTGGAAGGGTCTGTGGCTGGTCGGTGTTGACATGGCAGGTGTGCACCGCCGGGTTGGTGCGGACATGGCAGGTGTGCACCACAGTATCCAGCTGATCATTAGCATTTCTGGAAAGCCTTGTCATTATAGTTAACTCTTAGCTTCAGTATTGAAATCACATGTGATGTGTGTGATGTGCAGTTAAATCGGAAGTCCTTTATGATTAGCAGGTTCTTCCTGCTGGTAAATTTTAAGTAGTGTAGAAGTTTGTTATTTGTGTCTCAGTTCCATGAAAGAAACTTCACCTATACCATTTACAAGAAATTGGTCTTAAAAATTCTAAGAAATGTGGGAAGTACTTCTTAGAATATGAAATATTTTAAGAATTTTGTAGGCAAACCTCAAGAAACCAACTAAAGGTGAGATTAAAGAAAAAAATAAGGTGGAGAGAAGAGGTGGGCAGAGGACTTCTGTTGAAAAATACCTCTCCTGACTTCTGCCAAACTGACTTTTGGTAGGACATTGCAAATATAGTTATTCATTTTTTTTCTTATATGTATCAGTTAACTCTAAGTTTGTGGAAATCAGATGTGCTACTTTTTGCCTTTTTTTTTTAAGCAGTGAGAATTGACCTCACTCATCCTTACTGCTCTTCCTCCATCCCTTAAATTCTTCCTAAATTTAAATCTAAAATTGTATTTAAATAGCTAGCACTGTCTAGCTCAGTGGGGGTGGGGATCTCAACTTTATAATCATCTTAAATTACAAATAGGCATGTGGTGAAAGATGATTGTATAAGTCAGTTCTTTCAAATTCAGGACACATTTCTTGTTGAAAGGGTGTTTGCCCATCGTAACTTGTTTTCCTGGTTTGAGTAGAGGATTGCCTCTTTGCTCAGGAGACTACAGTCCATCACACTGATGGAAATGTGCACTGTATTACCCTGAAGGAAGAGTCTAGTTCAAGTCTTCTAGAGTTCTTTTCTAGATTAGATGTGTGTAGACAGCCAGGTGTGGTGGTCCATGCCCATGCTCCAGATGCTAGGGAGACTGAGGCCGGCAGTTTGTAAGTTCTAGGCCAGCTTCTGTTAAAAGTGCTCATGGCCTACTTGGGCTACTTAGTGAGACTGTCTCAGAAAGCTCCCCCCCCAAAGGGAAAACATAAATAATGGTTGTAAGAGTGAAATTAATTTATTTTTTAACTGAAGAGACTGTGTGATGTAGAAACAAGCATGGAATTTAGATCAGAAAGTCTGAATTCACATCCTGTAGTCATAATTACTTACCTTTTGAAACCAAGTTACTTCTGAACCTATTTCTTTTACTATATAATGCATTTACTATAAATGCGTTTATGAGATTGTTTTGAAGATCAGCAAAATAGTCTGAATGGAGGCAATCAATTATGAACTATATAGTGTTTAGTAAAATTCTGATGATGATATTATTTTTACTGTTTTTAGATCGCTTCCTTTCATGACATCTTCGTTTTATTCATTAATAATATATACCTTACCTCCTTTTTGATGTGAGACTTCAGAAAACCCTTAGAACTAGATGTGGAAGTGAAGCAATCTAGTTTTTGTCTCAGCTGATCTCTTTCCTAACTCCCCAAGATAAAAAAAACATTTAATACAGGAGTAGGATATGAAGCAACTACCTCTTGTAGGTCAGTTTGCTGGGTTGTTGCCTAGTCCCGTCTTGATCTCAGGTTGGGGCGTAAGCCTAAAGTACCTCATAATCTCTGGGTCTGTTGATTTGCTCTTTTTCTCTCCTTTCCCTTTCTGGGTTCCTCATTGCTTTCCAATACTCTCCCTCTCTTTTTTTTATGGACATGCAGTGAGAATCTTTGTTCTGTGATTGGCTGCTTTTCTTTCCTTGGTTTTGCTGTTTCTTGTCTCCATACCCACCCCTCACCTACAGTCTCAAGACTGGAACTAAACAAAGAAATGGAAATCCATGTTGTTAAAGTGTAAATGTTTGGATGTGGAAGTATGAATGCTAATGTTTTCTTGTTATTTAAAACTAAGATGTATACAGTATTAGCAGTAGTAGTTGAGGTTATTTATTGTCTTCCGTGTTCCAATTATTGTGTCATGAGCTTACAAAAGATACTTAAACCTTACAACATTCCTGTGTGTTATTTCCTTTTGTAAATGAGGACACTGAAATGTCTGGAGGTAAGAAAGCTATCAGATGTTATATAACTAGTAAATGATAAATGTCTTAAGTCTGTGTGACCAGTTTTCTTAAGCATTGTATTATGTTTCAGGAAAGATAGCTGGAATCAACTTTTAGAAAGTCAAGTACTATTATATAAGATATTATGGACTTAGGTTTTAATATTATATTTGAATATATATGAATCCATGGGAGCCATTGTTAATGGCACGTGTAGCCTTACCTAACTTTCCACAGTAATCATTTATTTGTTCATCTAGTCAACATTCACAAAGTCTATAACTTGCTTAGACTTAGTGCTAGGTGTAGTACAGGACAGTAAATGAGGCAAATGTCAGTTGTTATAGTATAGTGGGGAAGGCAGGAAACAAGATAAATAAGTCCCCTGTAACATGAAAAAGTACTGTGAAGAACCCAGAGTACTAGTTTGGATCAGAAGGATGAAGGCCTGGGATGATATGTTTAGAAAGGGGACAGTTGTCAGGAGAGATCTGTTATCCCACTAGGCAGAGTAAAATCACTGTTAACGTTCTGTTGTGTCTCCTGTACATTGTGCGTTGTCACAAAATGGTTTTATATATGAAAGAATTGGCTAGATGGATCTTTTTTATGATACCACAAGTGAGGCTTTTGAAATAGAAGCTGAACCTTCTTTTGGAGACAGGGTCTTGCACTGTAGCCCAGGCTGGCCCCAACTTTTAGTCTTTCTTCAGCTCCCCAAATGCTGTAATTCACCTGACTTTGAACATTGTTTTTTTTCTTCATTTCCTCATCAGTCCCAACTCAGTCTTGGTAGTCTGACTTTCACTCCATTGTTGACTTGATAGTGCTTTCTGGTATGAGTTGTGATTTCCTAATTGCCAATCTCAAGGGTTTGTGTTTTTTTTTTTTTTTTTTACTGGTGCGTTTTGGTCTGATAGTTTTTTCTTGCTTTTTCTTCCACCTTTAAAAATGTTTATTTCTCTGTGTGTGTATGTGTATGTGTGTAAAAAATTTGCATGTGTACACACACACACACACACACACACACACACACACGGGGATATTTGTGCATGTCTGCATGAGAGGCTGTTTGTGTGTGTCATGTGCTCACAGAGGCCGGATGAGGGTGTTGGATCCCCTGGACCTAGAGTCACAGGTATTTATCTCTGAGTTCGAGGCCATCCTGGTCTACAGAACTAGTTTCTGAATAGCCAGGGCATTTGTTATCAGAATTGACAATGGTATCCTTCACTGAGTGCCTCTTTCTGATGGAGTAAATTTACATGAATGGTTGAGTGGATTAGTGAGCCATTTTATCTTGTTTTGACTAAAGGAATTCTAATAAATTATTCAGTGAACCTAAATTGTGTGTGTGTGTGTGTGTGTGTGTGTGTGTGTGTGTGTCTGTGTGAAGGAAAAGTTCCCAAATTTGCTTATGGCATATGACTGACAGTAGTATTTAGCAAAACAGATAGTTTAACAATGTGCTTTGTTTCTTTGTGTGTGTTGTGTGTTCACATGTAAATATGTATGCACAGCATATGTATGTATGTATGTATGTATGTATGTATGTATGTGCATGCATGTGGAAGCCTTGGGTGTTGTTCTTCTGGTACCATCAACCTTTTAGAATTTGAGGTAGTGTCTTTCACTGGTCTGGAACTCACCAAGTAGGCTAGGCTGACTGGCTAGAGAGCCCAGGATTCTCCAGGTTTATCACTGTGCACTGGGATTACAAGTGCACACTACCATGCCCGTCTGATTTCTTAATGTAGGTTTGGAGAATGTAGGTTTTTCAGCACTTTACTGACTGAGGTATGCTCCTGGTCCCTGTAGTCTTATTATTAATATATTATTTTTAATTGGTTAGTTATACTGTAGCTAATTAACCATTTTCTTCTAAATTAAGAGTTTGTTTGAACTTTCTTTTAAAAATACTAAGATTATTATTATATTTACAGTACTAGAGATTGAACCCAAGGTCTCCATGCATGCCAATTAAGTACTGTACTACTTAATCATTTCCCCCTGTGCTGGCTAGTTTTCTGTCTACTGTACACAAGCTAAGATCGTCTGGGAAAAGGAAACCTCAATTTATAAAATACCTTTATCAGATTGGCCTGCAGGCAAGCCTGTGGATCATTTTCTTGGTTCATGATTAGTGCGGGAGGGCCCAGCCCACTGTGGGCTGGGGAGATGGTCCTAGGTTGTATAGGAAAGCAGCCTGATCAAGCCATGGGAACAAGCCAGTAAGCAGCGTTCCTCCAGGATCTCTGTTCCAATTGCCTGCCTCAGGTTCCCTCAGTGATGGACTGTGGCTGAGATGTATGAGCTAAATAAATCCTTTCCTCCCCAGTTGCTTTTGGTCGCAGTCTTTATCACAGCAATAGAAAGCAAACCAGAACACTTACACTTTTTTTTTTTACTTTTTATTTTTGGACTGGGTATGGTCTTGAACTCACTCTGTGGCATAATAACATAAGTGGGCCTTGAAGTTTCAATTCTCCTGTCTTAGCCTCTCTGGTGTACAAACTGAGACTATGACCACTCTAAGTTATGCTTGGGAGGAAGGTTTTTATTGTAGATAGGAGGGTGAGTACAGCTAGAGGCAACTGGGAGAGTCCAGAGCAGGGAGAGAAAGTAGTAGACCGAACATGGCCAGCAGATAGCATGACCATGAGAGGAGAGATTGGGAGAGCGAGAGAGCAAGAGAAGACTACAAAGAGAGAGGGGCCAAGAGAGCGAGCACATAGCTGAAAAAAATAGCAGGGTTATAAGGGAATGGGAACTAGGGGGAGGGAAGCTTATGAGCTGGAGAAGTTTAGGGTAAGGGTAGGGTGAGAAGAGCCAGGACGCCAGCATGGGCTGTGAAATGTTTAACAGGTACGTACTTCTGATACTGAGTATTGCTAGAAATCTATGGAGTCTGTATAGCAGGCAAAGGAATTTATTAGAAGATAAAACTCACTACAGCCTGAAAAACCGAGCTGTGGTCCATGCTGATCTTCTGCCTGGTCCAAGATCTACCTGGTCCATCTCAGCATCCAAACCATGAGGGAGGAAAAAGAGCGCTGTGTATGTGCATCCCAGTTCTTAAGGGTCCCCGAGCGACCACACCTCAGGGGCATGTACTTCAAGGTCATACATACTCAGAACAGCTATCTACCACAACTGAGGGAGCCTGGAGGCCAGCATGGGCTCTGGTATGCTGATAGGTCACAGATAGCCATTTGTCCTGAATTTCTTTTGGACCTGACACCTGGCTGCTGAGATTATAGGCCAATGTTGAAATTATTTTTATTCACATTTTCAAATATGTGTATGTTTGTTTTCTTTAGCTGTGTAATCTAGAAGTGAAACTTGGACCTTTTAAGGGAGAAAAGGGAGAAGATGGTATAAATATTTTAGAAGGGTATAGCCTTCCCCAAGACAAAGTAGCCTGGACATCATCCTAAAGGACAGTTAGGCCCCTTTTTCTGCAAGAGTTTATTCACAGGAAATAAGGTATGAGACTATAAAAAAGGAAGACAAGTTAATATTCAACTGTAAAAGTCTTGAGTACCGCTTAATGAAATTTGAGATTTATTTGGGAAGTAATAATTTATAAAAGTTTTTGAGATGAAATATAATAGGGTGAAAACTTAGATAAATCTTGAACTCTGCACATAGTAGTTTAGACTGGAAGCAGAGGGACTGTAGAAGTCCATAGAATGACAGGCAGTTTAGATTGGACAGTAAGGTATCACTTGTGATGACTAGGGGAAAGGAGACTGAGTTCGTGTGTTTGCCCCATAGAGATGGAGGACACCTGAGAACAGAGGAGAACGACACATATGTATGAAAGTGCTGCAGTGAAGCCCATTATTTTGCATGCTGACATGAATAGTTTATAGCTGTATTTGAGCTGCTCTAATAAGATGTTTCGTGTAGAGTCAAAATAGTAGGCAAGAGAAATAAAATGGACTTTCTCTATCAGCTTATGTACAATAGGCAATTGTATGGAGAATTTCAAGTTGACTCTAAATATTTTTGTATTATCTGTAGTTTCTCTAAGCAGTAACTACTACAGTGTAGAAGGAAATAACTTTTACATGCTATCTAGGTAATGTTCATAATACATTGTAGCTGTTTCCTCATCTTTTAGGGAATTCCAGTTTCTGTATATGGTAAAATTCTTTTGTCACATGAACTTTGAAACCTTTTGATAGGTTTTTCCATATTTGAAGTTATACAATAATGCCATCTTGAGATAGATTAAATAATGATTACAAATTGAGTAGTTCCCACCATACTTACATTTTGTACTAATTAATATTTTACAAATATGTAGTTTCCTTCCCTCAAAATTTTTCTTTGAAAATTCTAACTCATATGGAAAAACAAAAGAATATGTAATTCTCAATATATTTTATTTATTTTGTTTTTACATTTTGTCAGATTTGTTACGCAAATTTTTTGCTCAATAATTTAAAAGTAAATTGCAGATAGTGAGGTATATCACTTCTAAATCTTTTTTTTTTTTTTTCAAAGCCTACAGCACCTGGTATTCCCAGGTGGTCTCCCATCCAAGTACTAACCAGGCCCGACCCTGCTTAGCTTCCGAGATCAGACGAGATCGGGCGCGTTCAGGGTGGTATGGCCGTAGACCACTTCTAAATCTTTAATGCTAAGCATAAAGACATTTCTGATATTTTCAATACTGTTAATACAAATAAGAAAATCAATGATTTCAAAATACCATTCAATAGCCAATCCATATTAAAAGTTCCAAGGATGTCTTAAAGCCATTTTATAAGAACAAGATTCAGTCAAGTATAACTGCTTTTAGTTGTTGCCTCTTTATTAATTTAGTCTAGAATGACTTGATAGAATTGTAACCCGACCAGTATTCTTATATAATTTCTTATGTTTTGATTTGATTGTTTCCCCCTTATAAGGTTTAAACCTTACTCACCTGTTCCTCTTTTTTCTTGTCACCTGAAAGCTAGGTCTTTAGTAGTTGGTCTGTAGTCATACCTTTAGAGACTCCATAGTCTGTGTATTTTTAGCAGCGTCTTCTTTCCTTCCTCTTTCCCTCTCCCTCCTTCCCTCCCTCCCTTCTACTATCTCTGTAGACCAGCTGGCTGTGAACTCACAGAGATCTTCCTGCTTCTGCCTCCTAAGTGCTGAGATTAAAGGCATATGCCCCAATGCAGAATTTTTTACTGTCTTAATTAGATGTTCCATCTACTTAAGTTAAGTGGTTGACTGGTTGTGTTTCGTGTACTAAAAGTGCTGAGACAGATATTCTGGTAACCCTGAGAAATACAGTTTTTAGCAAACTGGAAGTCTGAGTGGATGAGCTGTTTGCTGTGGGTTGTAGTTCTGTATCTCTGTTTCTTATTTACAACTCTTTAAAAAAAGATTTAGTTTTTTTAAATTATGTGCATGAGTGTTTTGCCTTCATGTATGTCAGTGTACTGTGTATGTGCAGTACCTGTGGAGGGTATTGGATCCTCTGGAGCTGCCATGTGGATACTGGGAACTGAACCCAGGGCCTCTGCAAGTGCAGCCAGTGCTCATAACCACTGAGCCATCTCTCCAACCCCCCATAGTTCTGATTCTTTCCCATTTGCCAGGTTTCCACCTTGTTTTTTGTTTTTGTTTTAATTTGTTATAGTATATTGAAGCATGATCCTAATTAGTTTTATTAAATAGAAACCCAGAGTCAGATATTAAAGTGAAAGCTGAAAGATCAGAGAAGCAAAGGAGCAGTCACAGTCAGTTCTTACCTCTCAGAATCCTCAGACCGAATTGGAGAGGGAGGGCACGGAGATCCTTTCTCCACCTCCCAAATGTGCTGAGATTAAAGGCATGCACCACGCCACCCAGCTCTGTTTCTCTTTTAGACTGGTTCAGTCTTGTGTAGCCAGGGTGGCCTTGAACTCCTGATCTTCCTGCTTCCTCCTTCCAAGTGCTGTGATTAAAAGTGTGTGCCACCACTGCCTGGCCTCTATGGTCAACTAGTGGCTAGCTCCACCCTCTGATCTCCAGGCAAGCTTTATTTGTCAGAACACAAACAAAATATCACACAACAGCACATAATTTTGGGGGCCCTGTTATATTTATCTCTAGTATAAGACAACTTAAATTAGATAATCTCTAAATATTTCATAACAAAATAATCAAATAATACTTCTTTGGCCCTGAGTTGCAGTATTGTTTCATTTATAGTTTTTCCTAATGATCTTATGATAATTACTGAGTTTCAGTTACATAATATGAATATTATATAATTATAATAGCTAATCTGTGAACACTAACATTGAGATAGCATTAAACTTTACCTGTATATGTGCTCATAATTTTTCAGATATATTTGAGATACAGCCTTTTTCATCTATTTTACAGATGAGGAAAGGCACACATAGGTTAAAGAATTTCATATGGTTATGCTGTTGAGGACTGGAGAGGAGATCTGAACCCAGCAAAATAGACTTAAAACTTTAGGCACTAGCCTAGTCTTGTTGAATGAATGGCATGTCTCATCTTTAATATTTTGGTTACAGATTGTTATGTATTTGTACTTTTATAAGTAAGAATGTTCACCTGTGGGATTTCTTTTTCAAACAAGGAAAAATAAGTTTCTTAGCAAACTAAATGTTCTGAACAACTTTCATAATTAACCACAGATTGTTGTTGTTGATTGTTTTTGGTCTTTTGGGGCCCGCCACCCAGCTCCCAAATAAATCATACATGGTTTATTTTTACTTATAAATGCCCGGCCTTAGCTTGGCTTGTTTCTTGCCAGCTTTCTTTAACTTAAATTATCCCATCTACCTTTTGCCTCTGGGATTTTCCCGTTCTCTTACTTCTGTTTATCTTACTCTTCGTGACTTGCCGTGTAGCTGGGTGGCTGGCCCCTAGTGTTCTCCTCCTCTGGCTACTCTTCCTTTTTTTTCTCCTCTCAGACTTCTCCTTCTATATATTTTTTCTGCCTGCCAGCCCCACCTACCCTTTCACTCCTGCCTTGCTATTGGCCATTCAGTTCTTTATTAGACCAGTCAGGTGTTTTAGACGGGCAAGGTAACACAGCACAGTAAAAAAATGCAACATAAACAAAAGTAACAACTTAAAATAATATTCTATAACAATGGATATTCAAGTATCTACACTTGGAGGGCTTTTGAAAAAATGCTACTGGTTTTGAAAGACTATTTGCGATGTGTATTATGTCTATAGATAGATTTTTGTTTGTAGTGTCTTAATTATTATTTGTTTCTTATTTTTAGTTGAGTGGTGATTTTATGCAATGGCTTCAAGCCACAGATCTTCTCCAGTGCCTCAAGGAAGCAGCAGTGATGGTTTCTTTAAAAAAGAGGTAGATCCAGCAAAACACATTCGACCTGTGCAGTCACTGCCAGATGTATGTCCCCAGGAGCCCACAGGTAATTTTTTTTTTTTTTGAGAATTTTTCTGATGATTTGTGTTATCATTAAAAGTGTAGTCATATTTCATATTTCATATACTTAACCTCAAAAGAGTAAATTTTATAATGCTAAAAAAACCAAACTGTATAGGTGATTGGGAAATTAGGATATAGTTTTTCACGAATTTCCATTAAAGGAATTAACTGGAAAATTACTGAAAATGGAGGAGCAGATTGAAAGCTATTTAGTTAAAATGTAGTATAATCAGTCCTTATTATTTGCAGATTCTGTATTTAAAAATATTCCTATTCCCTAAAATGTATTTTAACTCCAATATTAAATATTTGTTGTACTTTGGTGGTATTTGTAGTTGTGTGCAGAGCAGTAAAAAAAAAAAAAATTGAGTTGCCTAATACAGGTGTTCCCAACTGCGAGTGCTCTTGTTTCAGCTCCTGGCAACGAATAGTCTTCCTTTTTTCTTTTTTCTTTTTTGGTTTTTATTTTGAGACAGGGTTTCTCTGTGTAGCTTTGGCGCCTTTCCTGGAACTCATTCTGTAGACCAGCCTGGCCTCGAACTCACAGAGATCCGCCTGCCTCTGCCTCCTGAGTGCGTGCACCACCGCCACCTGGCCACTGCCGCCCGGCCCACGAATAATCTTTATGCAGCCTATTTAATGTTATGCATTTTGCTTTATTGTTGTTACTTTGTTGGAGGCATTGTTGTTTAAAGTGAATTGTAACATAGTCCTGAGGTGCTGTCTAGCGTGACTAAACACAGGAAAGTTGTGCTGTGCTTTATGGAGAAAACATGTAGAAAGAAAGCTTCATGCAAGCACTGCTTATAATGTTGACAGTCATGAAATCTACATTGTAGTGACTGATGGATAGTAAATAAGTATCTTTAACCAGAAGCATAAGCAAGATAAGGGTACGTGTCTCCTGACTGATGACAGTGTTATGACCTGAGGGGCAGTGACCCCAGCAGTGGTAATTCACTATGTGCTAGTTAGGTGCTCATAGAACTTTTTATAACAAATCTGTAAATAATGAGGATTATTGCATATTGTTCTTCCTTTAAGATTAATGCTGTAGCAGCATTGTGTCACCTGATTATAAGCTAAGCAAAGGACATTTAAATGATGAGTGCCTGCCATAATATAACAGGAAAAAAAGGTGTATCTTTAAAAAGAAACACTGAGGTATTTTTAGTTTTGGGAAAAAGAGAGAAATTGTAATTAAAGAAATTAATCAATGAAAGGATTTTCTATTAATAGATACATGCTCCCATTTTGGAATTTGTAACCCTCAAATTCTGCATGTCTTTTATCTTTCGTTTCTTATTCCTTTGATAACTGATACTGGATGATGAGGATGACTTTTATTAATAATTTACCATGGAGAAAGAGTTTGATTGCATATAAAATAGACTCTAAGCATTTTTATTTTTTCTAGGATATACTCCCAGGCATAGAGCAAACTTTACAGAGGTCTCTTGTTTACTTTTGCAGGTGATTCAAATAGTTTATGTGTTGCCCCATCTCTAGTTACAGATCAACATAGATGGACTGTCTATCATTCCAAAGTAAATCTCCCAGCAGCATTAAATGATCCTACATTAGCAAAAAGAGAATCCGACTTCTTCACAAAAACATGGGGATTGGACTTTGTGGACACTGAAGTCATACCTTCATTCTACCTCCCACAGATCAGCAAGGAACATTTTATAGCATATCAACAGGAAATCTCTCAGGTAACAGCTAATCTTGAATCTAGTTGTAATCAAGTCAAAAGTAATAGAATTTTAGTTTGATTCATGTAGATTTTTGAGCAATAAGCTTTGAAGCCATGGTATTCTGTTTTTTTTTTTTTTTTTTTGGTTTTTCGAGACAGGGGTTTCTCCCTGTAGTTTTGGTGCCTGTCCTGGATCTTGCTCTGTAGAGCAGGCTGGCCTTGAACTTCCAGAGATCCGCCTGGCTCTGCCTTCTGAGTGCTAGGATTAAAGGCGTGCACCACCACGGCCTGACTGGTATTCTTTTTTTTCATGGTATTTTTTATGTATACAAATTCTGTTGTCTGGGTTGTGTTTCTTTAGATACATTTTAATAGATTTATTTTACTTTGTTTTGTAGTGATTTTTCAGGATTACAGATTTTTATTAGTGTTAAGATTCAGTGGGACCCTACCCTACCTGTCAAGGAGAAATGGCTCTATGAGTTTTACAAAGCTCAGTTGATCTGTGAGATTTAGGGAGTTAGTAGGTTAGGGTGTGAGAGGGAGAAGCAAGCCAAGTGAGATGAGAGGCAGGGCACATGATGTCTGACTCTGGAAGACTGGGTGTAAGCCAGTCCAGTAGAACATGTCCTGAGTGGGCTTCATGTCCTGAGTGGGCTGTCCGCTATTCAGAAAATAGCCCTAGGCCTTTGGATTCCAACAGGTGCAATAGTACCTATTACTGCTTGTGGAGGTGGAAGCAGAGAACTGTGACTGACTTGTTGGAGAGAACAACAGTAAGATAGAGATGGGGTTCCTCCAAAGACTATGCAACTCATCTTGGCTGGCTATGAGCCAGTACTAAACAGCTGTGGAAACAGACAGGTGCATGGATTCATGTGGAGTGAATGCCTCTTATCAGTAATTTGCTTGTTCAGGTGTGCAAGGCCAAAGCAACAATCTGTCAGAGCCCAACAGAGAACATGCCACTGTTTAGCGGCTGTAAATTCTTCAGAAATTTGTGGGCAGAATCATACAGAGAGTCCATAAGATGGTTCATTCTCTCTGTAAGGCTCCAGAAGACAAAATTAGCTGTGAGGAAGAATTAAGAGGGAACATTACTATCAAGACTTCTCTACATCTCAGGAAGCAGAAGGTCACTGCAGCAAGCAAGCATTTGAAACTGGGGGCAGTTTCAGGAGATGAACAGCTTTAGAAGAGACTTGTCCATGTCACAGAAACCAAGGTCTAATGTAAGCAGCCAGCCAATGTGAGAAGATTAGGAAGTAACAGCCAGGCGAACGCGCAGAAGAAGTTTTGTGGAAAATTGTTGTAGCCCGAGGCCATACTTTTAGAGGTTCTTCCCCGAGTGGAAGTAGTGATGTTGCTGTTGTAAGAACAGAAGAGGGATCCTGAGATAAACCTAACAATGACAGCTTTCTGAAGTCTGGAGCCCGTACCAGTCCAGAGGCTTCCGTGTTTGGGAATCCCCAGTCATGACTTCAGTACCCTGTTGTCTAATTTTCTGTTTTTAACATCCTAACAACTTCTGGATCCAAATCGTTGGCTCCACAGTCTACAATTGTATAAGCTTATCAATGAGATGACTATGACCACGAGAACATTCTGCCTGAAGATTTGGCTGGGCATGTAGGGTATGCTCTAGCAATACCCTAGTGTATAAACTGTTCCTGGTGTGGATCCTGTATCCTGACACCTTGGGCTTCTGTTTGTTGACTTTGGAGACAATGAGGATTGCCCACTGAAAGACCTCTGTTCTCTTGGGAATGATTTCCTAAGCTTTCTGTTTCAACCAATAAAGCGTAGTCTGGCACAGTCATCCTTTCAGTGTGAAGGGGAAGCTTTGGATGAGTTTGACAGGCCTATTGTGCTGATTAGGTCTGTGGCCAAACCTCTACATATGTCCAGACTGGAATCTAAGCTTGGGCAAAGATCTACTTGTATGATACCAATAATAGGAAGACCCTTGGTATTGAGCTAGAAATGGTTTGTAAAAGACACACAAATTGAGCTTCCTGAAGACATGGAAACAAACAAAACTATCCTAGACATGTTCAAGGACAGAGCCACAGAAACTGATTCCTTTCTTGCCACCGTGGTCACTGAGACAAAAAGAGCTTCACATATCCTACCCTGCCTCAGCTTACTACCTCCTTTTCTGGTGATGATCATGAAGATGCTGACTTACTCTGAAATCTGAACTGTAATTGTTGGATCTGCTTTGTTGTGATTTGTCACAGGATTTGGTGCTAAAAGTGGGGAGTTTGTACAGGAGGAGAGCCCATCGTCCCTTACTACACACACATTTGGCTTCCTGTAGGCCAAATCCGTTCTCTTCTTCCAGTGGCTTCTAGAGAGTGTATGAGTCCAAGGGAGACGCACAGCTTCCCTTTCACTCATCTGTCTCCTAGTGTTGAATACTGCTGTGGAACTCTGAGGCTTTTCCATGGAAGGCTCCGACCATAAGAACATTATTGCTGCTCTGTGTTTTTTGAGGTTGGGATACTGCCAGGTTTAGGCATCGGTGATGGTGTCTCTACATTTCTGACTAACCTCAGCAAGTGACTGCAGTTACAGAAAGTGTTTGGTGGACTTCAAAGACCACAGTTGAGCTAGAAGAGAAAGACAAAAATCAGCATAAATTTATTAAAATTTGGGGAGGTGGAAAGAGAATATCTCTTTCCAGGAGCAATTGCTGATGTTCTGTGTTTTTGAGACAAGGTCTTACTCTGTAGCCCTAGCTGGCTTGGAACTCACAGTATAGACCAGACTGACGTCAAATGGAGAAATCTGCCGCTTTTGCCTACCAATTGCATTACCACGCTGTATTACCACTCCTGGCCAGAGACAGGTTTTGAAACAATGTTCCAGCTATTTCTTTATGAACTTTACTTTAAACACAAGTAGAAAAAGGAGAGAGGCAATTCAGGAAATGTTGTAAATTGCCAGTATAGGCCTCCCTCCGCACCCCGGACACTTTGAGAGAAAAAGAACATGTATAGTTCTGCTTCAATCATTTGAGAGATTGTCTGATGATAAAGTTCTCAAGGGGAAAATATATATATATATATATATATATATATATATATATATATATATATATATATATATATATATATATCTCCAGAGTAGAACTTTCCCCATGTCTCCAGTTTACTACAACAGAGCATCCTACCTTAAGCAGACACCTTTACTGTAGCCAAACAAATGTCCAATTCAACATTCTTCTTCTCTTCCTCCTCCTTCTTCCTTTTCTCTTCTTCTTCTTCTTCCTCCTCTTGTTGTTCTTCTTCGTTCTCTTCCTCCTTCCTTTCTTCTTCTCCTTTCTTCTTCTTTTCCTTCTTTCTCTTTTCTTCTTCTTGACAGGGTCTCACTCTGTAGCTCTCACTGGCCTGAACCAGCTGTATAGATCAGGCTGGTCTCAAACTCAGAGTGAACTCACAGAAGGCTGCCTGCCCGGACACCCTGAGTACTGAGCTTGCTCCATGCCCATCTCAGCATGCTTCTTTAAATTGTGCTTTCTGAATGCAAGAATTGAATGCTGAATTTGAAATGGCCTATCACTCACTTGTAACTCAGCAAGTAACTATTATTAATATCTCAGTTACCAGTTCAGTCTTTAAAAAAAGTCAAATGACACAGTGGAAAATATGTATCTATTAATAAAGGCTGACTCTACGTGTGTGTGTGTGTGTGTGTGTGTGTGTGTGTGTGTGTGTGTGTGTGTATGTGTGTGTGTTGAACTCTTCACTGTTTTGCCCAACTGGCCTCAACTGGTCCTTCCACTTCAGCCTCCTTAGTAACTGGGATTATAGACATGAGCCATTATCCAGCTCAATATGTATTTATAGTTTTATAATTACTGCTTTTAATATTTTTAAACTTATAAGCTTAATTTAAATATAGCTGATTTTATTTCACCTGTTTACATTGTTGATTTTATGGGAATAGGATGAATATGGCTACATTACTGACATTTAATATGTATAATATCTGATTTGTAAGCAGTATTCTCAAGTATTTTTATATAGAACCTACAAATTGCAAGTTGAAATGAGTAGGTGCTACTGTGCATTGTTAGTGTGGTAGAAATCTAAATCACTGTCAGAACCGGTGTTGGCAAGGACTGGGAGCAGTAGAAGCTCTCATTCAGTGCTGGTGGGAGTGCAGAGTGGTATAGCTGCTGCCTTGCCAAACGATCTGTAAGTAAGTAACTGACAGAATGCTCCTAGAGCTTTGAACTCTACAGGCTAAGTGTTGCCTTGTCTCCACCTTCCACTCTCCCATGTGTCTTTTTTAATGCCATTCCTGGAAAGAAAAGAAACTTTCATTATTTTGATGCTTGGGTAAAACCCATTGCTTTACAGAAGCTAGGCACGTGTGTGCTACTGAGCTGTAACTCTGTCCCTCAGATCATAGTGATGTTTGGTTCCGTTTCTATTTGTATTTAAGTTCAGAGGCTAGTGATTTTATATTAAGTTTCAGAAGTAATTTGGTATATTTTAATTATGTTGTAAAACATGTGGATGCTTTGAATAATCATATTTCTACATAGCATTGATTATTACTTCATTGTATTTTTATTAGAGAGAGAAGATTCATGAGAGATGTAAGAATATTTGTCCTCCTAAAGATACCTTTGACAGGACTCTTTTACATATTCATGGTATGTATGTATACTATTTATAGATAATAAGCACAGCTCAACTATTAAAGATCAAATTGTTAACATTGGAACTTTGTTTTCTATCATATCTACAGTTTTTATTTTCAGTAAATTATTTGTGTATTTTTGTAGTGCTAGGGATTGAAACCTGGGCCTTGTGTATGCTAGGCTGTATTTCTAGCTTTTATTTCTAGTAATTAACTTTACAGTTTAAGACCATAATTTTTTTACAAAGTTTCTTAGAGAATGATCATGACTGTGATAATAGTGTAATGCTTCAGTTTACAAATATTTAATTTCTTGGTGCTTGGTGGATTGCTTGTTGCTTAAAAAATAAAAGAGTAAGAAAGAGTCTTAGCTCTCAAGGAGTTTAAGGAAATGAACCAATAATTGCAACACCATATATTAGTCACTTCAGCTTTATAAGATTGCACACACACCCTTTCTTGCTAAGCTTAAGAAAGTGTCCCATAGTTGATGATTATGATTAAATTAGCTAGTGTGAAACATTTATGTATTTGGTAGGGCTTATGTGTTTCCTAGAAATGAATATGAATGAACACACACACACACACACACACACACACACACACACACACACAAGAACAGTGTATACACCATAGAGTCAAGAGAGAATGAAGCATGTCCAGAGATTTGCAAGCATCTCATATGTTGGTTCTACTAGGAGTAAGAAATGAAGTTAAAGGAATAGGCAAGGGGTCAGGTCATAGAGAATTTTGTATGTCATGCTTAGTAATTTTACTCTTTCTAAAGACAGTATCAGACTACAAACTGTTATTAGCCAGGCATGGTTGGATTTATAATTGTACATTTCCTAATGAAAACAGTTAATAAGTTATTATATGGTGGTAAGACTGGAGACGAGAAGATAGAGGCTATTGCAGTAATACGAGTAAGAACTGATGTGACCCCAGTAACAGAGTGGAAGTAGAGAAGAAATTAGAACAGATAGCTAAGTAGCCTGGGCACAAGTCTTAATGATCAGTCAGTGTTTGGTAGTGAAACAAGATGAGTCAATGGTAACTCCTATATTTTATGCTTGGGCAGCTGTCTACGTGGGGAGTCCAGTTCAGGGAGAGAGGCAGGAAGCATTCTGGAAGAGCTGGAGGCTAGTTGAGCTGCCAGTCTGCAGTGAAAGACAAATCTGGTTGACAATCGAGAGCTCAGGATAGGCTGAAATGTAGGCATGGTGGTTGGTATCAGAGAAACTATAATATGATCGACAGAGGCGTGTAGTTGAGTCTGAGGGTGTCAATGGGATCACTTCCATAGGGTGTGAATAATGAAAGGAAAGGACCAACGATAAAATACTGTGAAATGGTCACACTTAAGGGGCAGTTAGAAAATGAGGTACTCTTGAAGGAGATTAAAATAACAAGTGGTCAGAGAGAGAGAGGAAAATCAACAGTGATTTCCACAGTAGAAATGAAAAGCTACGAGAGTCTTAGCTAAGTGACAGTGTCAGAACACTCTGCATGCTGAGAGGTCTCCTAAAATTTGACAGATTTTTAGACTGAGCCTTTAGAGCAGAATAGTGGTTACAGAAACCTTGATACTATGTAAGAAGGGTGTACATGGGCAAGAAATGCCGACCATCAGTAGGGATGAGGTAAGGTACTGATTAGTTGATGAGCTCTGAGTGGATGAGGCAGGAGAGGTATTTGCATAATGCTGAACACCTGTGTTTTCCTTACATTTTTGCCTCTGAAGTTGTTCCCTTGCTTCAGTCCACTCCTGGTCCTATGTTTTATCTTCTCAGTTTTGTAAGTAGAAGAGAATGAGCATATTTCCATGTACAGATAAAATAATTCATTTAAGGAAAGAATTTGAAGCTATGGAGAGGCAAGGTGATGTATAAAAGCAGACTCACAGAAGAGACATGCAGAGGTAGAGTCCAAGTGTAGAGAGGCCAATTTGAGAAAAAAAGAGATACGTCATCAGAGATTGGCTTGGCAGGATGAAGACAAAATTTATTGTAGATAAATTTTTAGGTCACATAAACTAAGATGTCAGAAAAGAAAATTAATATGCTATCAAAAATCAGCCTTTGGTCAAAAATTCAGAATAAAGTGGTAGATATTTTAAATAAAATAAAAATAATATTTCTAATTGAGCATGGTGACACACAACTATAATCCTAGAACTTGAGAGGCTGAGGCAAGAGAATTGTGAGTTTGAGGGTAGCTTGGGCTGTATAGTAAGTTCTAGGCCAACTTGGGCAATGAAGCAAGACCTTGTCTCAGAAAACAAAAGTAATTAACAACAACAATAACAAAGCCCCATCTTTCTATTTTAGAATTTAATATAGTTTTTAAAACCACATAGCTACCATACCTAATTTTACAAAAACTTAATGAAAAGAGCGTCAGTAAGATTTGAAATGGCTCCAGCTGTTGTTGCTAACTGGTAAGTTTATTTGCAACATTTGTCTTGTTCAGTATGGCCTGCTGTAGTGGAGATCGTAGGTAGATTGAGGGATACTTGAAGGACAAAACTTAAATTTACCTAGTTAACCCAGTGTAATATTAAAGTTTTCCAAATATATTTATGAATATAAAATGAAAACAAATATGAAAAATTGTATTTTCCTTTTACTTTTTTTCATAGATAAATCCAGGACAGATCTGGAACAAGTACCTAAGGTAATGAAACATAAAAATAAGAATTCACTTTTAATATCTAGTCTTTAATTTTGCCTTATAAGAAACTTTCAATTGACTCTCTTTTGACAAGTGAGATTATTTTGCCCTTCTGAGGATGTGTGTGTGTATATATTTATATATTTGTGTATATATGTAATTAATTTTTACTTTAATTTGAAGATTTCTTCAGATAAATGACTCTTACCTCTTTGTTTTTATGTAAAATATTTAATCAGCATGCACAATATTAGGATTCATTATGGCTTTTTTTTTTTTTTTTGGTTTTTCGAGACAGGGTTTCTCTGTGTAGCTTTGCACCTTTCCTGGAACTCACTTGGTAGCCCAGGCTGGCCTCACAGAGATCCGCCTGGCTCTGCCTCCCGAGTGCTGGGATTAAAGGCGTGCGCCACCAACGCCCGGCTCATTATGGCATTTTGAAACAAAATTTGCTTTTGTTGATTCTCCCCTCTTGTTACCCCATCTCCCTGACACTCCCTTGTACCTTCATAGCCTCCTTTTTCTTTTCTTGTACTTATGACCTGTTGACAACCCCACTTCCTTAGCCCCTCTTTCCCCCCTCTTAGTCTCTTTTCTAGTTTCATGTGTCTGTCCCTACTTACACCATTTATGTGTAAACATTGCAAGCAAGGATCTGCATATGAGAGAGAGTGTAGTTTTTGTCAGAGTTTCTAAGTCTGTGTTACTTTGTTTAATATGCTTTCCAGGGCCATCCATTTTCCTGCAAATTTCATTATTCCACTTTTCATTGTAGTTAAAATTCTCTTGTGTTTTTATATTACATACCACATTTCATTATCCCTTTATCTGTTGGTGGAATGTTGGTCCCATTTCCATGCTATTGTGACTAATTCAGCAATAAAAATGGGTCTGCAGGTGTCTCTATGGTGGGCTGTTGAGTCCTTTGAGTATTTGCCCAGGAATAGTATAGCTAGGTCATATGGCTAGCTCTGTTTTTAATTTCTGAGAAGCCTCCATACTGATTCTTTAATGGCTGCTGTGTTATACTTCCACCACATGAATAAGGGTTTCTTTTTTCCCGTATCTTTGGCAACATTTGTTGTCTTTTTTTTGTCTTCTGACTTGGGTGAGTTAGGATCTCAAGTAGTTTTAATTTGCATTTCTCTGATGGCCAAGGATGTTGAACACTTTCTTAAAGTACTGATTGGTCCGCTGTCTGTCTTTTTTTCTCTCTTTCAAACCATCTATTCATCTAATTATCCTACTCATTATTGAACAGTTTTGGATTTGGGTGTTTAATTTTTGCTCTTCATGTATTTTAGATATTTATTTCCTGTCTAAAGTACAGCTGGCGAAGATTTTCTCTCACTCTGTAGGATGTCTCTTCATTCTGCTGATAGTTTCTTTTGCTGTGCAGAAACTTTTTAAATTTCATGTCGTCTTACTTGTTAATTCTGGGGATTATTTCCAGTATGATTGGAGGTTTGTTCAGAAGGGTCTTTCCTGTGTCTAGACCTTGATGTGTGTTCCCTGTTTTCCTGCAGCAGCTTCAGTACTCCAGGGTTTAAATTAATTGACGTACTTTGATTTTGTTCAGTGTGAGTGCTGTGGGTCTGTTTTCATTCTCTTGTAGGTGGATGTCCAGTTTCACCTGTACTGTTGGTTGACGAGGTTGTCTTTTGTCCAGTGTACATCTTTGAGGGCTTAGCTTTGTCAGAAGTTAGGTGGCTGTAGCTGTGTGAGTTTATTTCTTTGTCCTATGTTCTGTTTCATTGGCCCAAATGTCCATTTTGGTGCCAGTACTGTGTTGGCTGTGCCGCTGTGGCTCTGTAGCACAATTGGAGCTCAAATGTTGTGATACCTACTGTAAGTGTTCTTTTGCTAAGGGTTACTTTGGCTATGTATGCTTTTTTTGTGTTTCCATATGAATGTAGTTTTTCTTCTAGTTCTGTGAAGAGTGTGATTGGAATTTGGATGGGTATTGCATTGGATCTGAGGTTGTTTGTAGTTGTATATCCATTTTCACAGCACTAATTCTGCCAGTCCAGATCAAGGAAGGTCTTTCTTCACCCAGTCTCTTTGACATTCTTCTAGTGCCTTAAAGTTTTCGTTGAAAAGATCTTTGACTTTCTTGGTTAGCTTTATTCCTAGGTACTTAATTTATTTTTTTGAGCTATTGTGATTAGGGTCATTTTCCTATTATAATTAATTAATTAATTTTTTATTTTCATTTTTTGAGACAAGCGTTTCTCTGTGGAACAGCCCTGGCTGTCCTGGAACTCCCTCTGTAGACCAGGCTGGCCTTGAACTCACAGAGATCCACCTGCCTCTGCCTCCTGAGTGCTGGGATTAAACACATGTGCCAGCTTGCCCAGCTACTTTTCCTAATTTCTTTCTCAGCAAGTTTGTTATTGATATTTATGAAAGACAGTGTTTTTGTTGGTTGGTTGGTTTGTTCTGTTGTTGTATTTTGGAATTTTGTACTCTGCACCTTCATTGAAAGTGTTTATTCTAAAAGGCTTCTGGTAGCATCTGTAAGGGCTCTTGAGTATAGAATTGTTGTCTGAAAATAGAAATACCATCTTCCTTTCTTAGTTTTATTCCTTTTCTGTCTTTCTTTTGTCTTGGGGACTTAGCTAAGACTTTGAACACTATATTGAGTAAGACACAGTGGACACCCTTATCTGGCTTCAGATGTTAGGAAATGTTTTCAGTAGTTTCCCATGTCGTATAATGTTGGCTGCAGGTTTGCCATGTATATCCTTTATTATTTTGAGGTATGGTCTGTCTGTGCATAATATTTTCAATACGTTTATCCTGAAAGTGTGCTAAACTTTGTCAGGTATCTTTCCTGCATCTATTCCAGAGGACCAAATAGGTTGTTTGTTTGTTTTCATTTTCTTTTGTTTCTAGGGACTTTTAAATTTCTTTTAAAATTTCTTCAATGATCCATTGTCCTTCATAACTGTACTATTTAGTCTCCAAGTATTTGTGATCTTTCTGAAGTTTTTGATCCTGCCGATTTCTACTTTCATTCTACAGTGGATAGTATACGAGGAATCCTCTCAGTGTGTGTGCTTGTGCTTGTTAATGGCGATGGGATCAGTTTAGGTTCTGTGTGCTTCTGAGATGAATGTGCACTGCCTCGATGCTGGTTGGACTATTCTGTAGATATTTGTTACATACAGGCAATCCATGGTGTAACTTACTTTCTTTGCTGATTTTAAGTTCGGGATACCTGTGTAGACATGAGAGTGAGGTATTGAACTCTGCCACTGTTACTATGTCAGGATTTATGTGATCTTTCTCTTTCAGTATCTTATGTAACTAGGAGCACCCATATTTGGTGCATAAATGGTTGTAATTGTTAAGTTTTTTTTGGTGAATTGTTCCCTTTGCTCAGTGTCCTCTTAAAAAGTGTGTGTGTTTCTGCTTGTGTGTTTGTGTGTCATGTATGTGCATGTTGTTGCTCAAATCCTAAATGGTCTTATAATAGCCTGGAGCCAGATGTTAGGGTAAATGCTGAAAGATCAGAGAGACAAAAGAACAAGCCACAGCCACCTCTCACCTCACCAACTCCACGAATCCTCAGACTGAAATTCTCTGAGTCCTCAGCCGAAAGGCCTCTAGTTCCTGTCTCCTCACACCTTATATGCCTTTCTCCACCCAGCCATTTCACTTCCTTCCTAGTGCTGGGTTTAATGGTATATGTGCTTCCCAAATATTAGGGTTAAAGGTGTGTGCCACCACTGCCTGACCTCCGTGTTTAACTGTGGCTGACTCTGTACTCTGATCTTCAGGCAAGCTTTATTAGAGTACAACAAAATAGCACCACAGCAGGTGGCTGTGAAGGCCAGAGGCGGGCATCAGATTGCCTGGGACTGGAGTTGGAGACAGTTGTGAGTTGCGTAATGTAGGTGCTGGGAACTGAGCCTAGGTCCTTTCTGTAAGAGCAGCAAATGCTCTTAACTGCTGAGCCATCTTTCTAGGCCCATGAGTGTCCTCCTTTATCTCTTTTGATTTGTTTTTATTTGAAATCTATTTTCTCAGATATAAAAATAACTTTTTTTAACTGCTTGTTTATTGGCTCTATTTGCTTGGTAGATCGATTATACTTGACATTCAGTCTTTAGGCATCTTTGCTAGTTGAGTGGGTCTCAGTTTTTATTTACATTTGAGATTATTTTTTTTAAAAATCAACCTTGTTATTTCCTATGATTTTATCATGAGATCCTGGCTGACTGGATTATGGCTTTTCTTTGCTTCCTCCCCTCGTAGTTTTGGCGGTTAGCTGGTTCACTGGGTTAGACATGACTGATTCTCTCCCAGCTCTTCTTCATTCATCTGTTCTTTCAGGGAATGTACTCATTTATTAAGTGTATTCAGGGCTTGTTAAAAGACGCTTTTAATATAGATTGTAAGCAAGAAGGTTAAGAGAAGGAATGAGGTACTTGGGATAAAGTAGGGACACCCAAGAGCACGAGTGTGTGGCTTTGTCTGAGAGAGTGAGCTGCTGCCCCATACAAGTGGGTTCTCTTGCACATGCCCCTCCCGTGTAGAAAGTGGGTTTTCTTGCACATGCCCCTCCCGTGTAGAGCTCCTTGAAGACTCGGTGGTGCTGGCTGTGCTGTCATCAACAGCCGAGTGTACTGATCAGTCGGAGGAGAGCTGCTCCGGGTAGAGTGCTCCTGGCTGGCAGCTGTTTACTTCCTGGACTTGAAAAGTCCCATTTGGGTTTGCCTGGCTTTTAGGGTGGCCGAAGTTACTGTGATGTTCCTGTCTTTGTGAGGTGCCATTTTTTTTCCTTGCAGCTTTTAGCATTCTTCTTCACTTCATAGTTTAGTCATGGAGAAGTTCTCTGGCCAGGTCTAGTTTGGATTCCGAATGGCTCTTAGCTGGTGTTTGGCTAGTGGCCCCTTTGCTCCAGGGTTATGGAGTCTTGTGCTGTGATATCATTAGGTGCTGTTTGTCTTCACCTTCCCTCAGCCCTCCTACCCCACAGAGACTAAGGCTGCTCTCTGGAGCGCCTCTCTGGAGCTTCTTGTATCCCTGTTTCTAAAATGACAGGAAATTGACTTACAGTTTTCTTCTTCTTTTAAACATTAGTAGTCCCTTCCTCATCACTAGCTTGTAGGTGTGTCTTCTTTTAAAATCATAAATACTGTGGATTTTACCACTCCTGCAGATTATTAAGAGGTAGTTTCTTCTTATGAACTTCTGTTAGATTGAGTAGTGTACCTCAGCCCCCACCTCTGGAGGATGTCTGTTGTTTTCATCAGATTCTCGGGAGGGTTGTGACGGTACTGAGTAGAGTAAGACAGAGACAGGAGGGTGGGAGACGAGGAAGGGAGAGCACTTGGAAGGTGAAGTTGCAGCTGTCAGTCAGCACTGGGAATGGTTGGCCCCGCCCTGCTGAGACCTGTCCCTTGGGCTCTGCCCTTGCATGTCTCTTGTAAACCTCAGCCAGTGTGGCTGGTGCCCGCTTTACCTACACTGGTTCTTTGAAGACCTTCCCCACTCCCGCCCCTGTATTTAAATCCTTCAAATTTTTCTTCTAAAAGGCAGTTTTCCATGTGTTTTCTTCTTTCCAACTGAACACAATTTACTCCTTTGCCGAAAGGAGTCACTAGGGAACCTGATCCTTAAGAAAATTGCTATTCTTTTTTTTTTTTTTTTTTTTTTTTTTTTCCCCCGAGACAGGGTTTCTCTGTGTAGCTTTGGTGCCTTTCCTGGAACTCATTCTGTAGACCAGGCTGGCCTCGAACTCACAGAGATCTGCCTGCCTCTGCCACCCAAGGGCTGGGATTAAAGGTATGAGCCATCACCACCCGGCTGAAAATTGCTATTCTTGCAAGATATTTATACATTGCCCCTTAGCGTCAACAAGAAATAGGCTTCAGAAACCTTCCTCCCCCAATACCAAAGTGTACCAGTGCCCAGTCCCTTATGTACTGCATGAAATTTGCACATATGTGCCTGTGCAAAAAAGCTTAATATAGAAGCTTTTTTTCCTGAATAATTTCAATTCTCAGTTGAATTACCTGATGTGGAACCTAGGAGTACACAACATTAAACACACACACACACACACACACACACACACACTCACTTACACTCTATCACACTCCTTGGATTGATAATTCTTGAGATTAGAAGCTGGGTAGTAATTTATCTCTACTTCTTCCTTAATACCTAACATAATGGACAGTTAATAGATATTTATTGAACTCATTCTTTTAATTATAATGTTAAAGCATGGATTAGAAAACGTATTCCTACTCCTAATTAGGTTTTTCCTTATTGCATTCATACTAGTTTTTTTTATATAGATGTAATGAATTAGTAAATGAAATACAAATATTAGTAAATTAAAATGTGTTTTCAGCTCTTTGTTAGATGTTAGGGAACACAGTAATTGATAAGTTTGGTTATTAATAAATCAAACTGTAAGAACATGTGGTCATCACAGATGCATATTAAATAATTTTTGAAATTTGAGATATATAATTGTTTATGGTATACTTGTCTTCAGAGGTGGGATGGTTAGTGTCTGGATTGTACATAGAGACATATTTTTACTGTTTTGATTGGGTCTTGTTCTACAGGAAGATAAGCAAGAAAGGGCATTTTAGGCTGAAGGATATCAAGTTAGTTAAGCCTAAGAAAATACAGAAGGTGATTTGTACTGCTAGAATGTAATGTATAGGTGGGGGCAGTGATAAAGGTATAAAAAGGTAAGTGGGACAATCTGGCCTCCCTCCTCCTATCTCCCCAGTAAATGATGAAATTTAGATGCTTTGTAGATTATTTGGTCTATAGTTAGTTCATGGGTAGAAATCCACTGAGTTTTAAACAGGGAAGTTAATACCTCTGGCACAATACAGATTTTCTCTGTGTTAGACAGGGATATTAGTAGGTAATTCCTGTAAACCAGAGATAAATGTGGAGTTAAATTGCTTAGTGCTGAGAAGATGAAGAGAGAAGACGCATGAAATCCTTAGGAAATCACTGTTTAGCTGAATGTGGATTATGGGGATGTAAACATTCGTCATAACTGAATTTTGGGTTCTAGATTTTTGTTTATTCTGAACATCATTTCTGAAGGAATTTTTAGCAGGAGAAAGTAGAAGTTGGGGAAAACTGACACTTGACACTTTTAAAAACTGTTGGCTGGATGTGATGTATGATTGGATTCACTGATGCAGGCTTACAGCGATCCACACTGGTCAAGGCAAAAGCACTTTTCTATCTTTATTCCGTTGTTATTTATTTACTTTTATAGATAGGAGCCCACTGTGTGGTCCAGGCTGCCTGTAGACTCACTGCTGACCCCAAACTTGTGGCAGTCCTCCTCCCTCAGCTCCTTGAATACTGGAATTACAAGCATGCTCTACCACTTCAGCTACATTTTTCTCTCTTTTTGTTTTGTTGTGTTTTAGGTTTGTTTATTTAATTTTGTAATGTTTGTGTGTTTTTCTTGTGTTATGTATGTGCACCACATGTGTTCCTGGCACCTGTGGAGATCAGAAGATGATATCTCACCCCCCGGAACTGGACTTACAGATGGTTGTTAACTTCTAACATGGGTGCTGGGAACCAAACCCAGGTCCTTGGCAAGAGCAACAAGTGCTCTTGACTCCCTAGCCCCATTTTTCTATCTTATATGAGCATTTTAATTTGGTGAGAAATAGTTTTTGTGATTGAGATTTTTGCTTTTGCCTCTCATATTTAAGATCCAAGTTAATTTTGTTTAATGGTAATATAATGTTGTTGTAAGAGCTAATGGATATACAGAAGATATTTAACTAATTGGGGACAATGCATTCTTTTGATAGATTTTTATGAAACCAGATTTTGCCTTGGACGATTCCTTAACTTTTAATTCAGTTTTACCCTGGTCTCATTTTAATACTGCTGGTGGAAAAGGAAATCGTGATGCAGCTTCTTCCAAGTTGCTTCAAGAAAAGGTAATTTCTTGCTGACTTTTTCCATACAGCAAACTTTATTCTGGTTAGGTGGTACTAAGTTTTAGAGTTCAGATTTCTTTATTAAGCTCTACGTTAGTTCTCGCCTCCTCTCTCTTCCCTTCCCAGCCCTATCTCTCCCTTTTTTATCTTTCCTGTTCCCTTTCCTCTTGCTTTCTTTCTTGGTGTTGAGTTTGAACCTAGGGCTTCATCCATATTAGGTCAAGTACTCTACCACTACCTACCTCTCCTACCTATTAAGTTCATTTTTGTTGCCAGTCATAGTTAATAATAACTCTGATTTTAACTGATGGATTAGTTAGTGGCATCTTAACTCAGTGGAATGAAAGAAAAGCTTACTGAGTGCTTCTTACCTAAAATAGAAGTTGGTGGAATTTTACTTTAAAAAACTTACTGTATGTGTATGAGATATGTGTGGTAGGATTGGTACATGGCACTGTGTAGATGCAGAGGTCAGTTGGTGGAATTTTACTTTAAAAAACTTACTGTATGTGTATGAGATATATGTGGTAGGATTGGTACATGGCACTGTGTAGATGCAGAGGTCAGAGGTCAACTTTGTGTTGTCAGTTCTCTCCTTCCTTTATGTGGGTTCTGGACATTTAACTCAAGTCCTCAGGCTTAGATGGCAAGTGATTTTGTCATCTCACTGGCCCTAAGTTGATGGAATTGTAGTGGAGAGAATATACTAGTTAACAAATTGCTTTGCATTTATCCCAAATATTTCAGTTATCTATCAGCTAACTCTAACAATGATCTAAAGGCACAGTGAATCAACTTTGTGAAGTGCTATTTTCTTCATTTTCATATTGAAGATCATTATTTTGAAGCAAAAATGTTTTAGTTAGAATATGATATCCCTACTACACTGTATTTTTGCTTTATAAAGCCTAGTCTTTTGCATATCATCGGTCAACAATCTTCAGTTTTACTCTGCTGCTGTGTCTTCGAGTAAACATCTTGGAAGTGGTTTCTAATTTAGAACTCTAGGCATATCAAGAACCCTGTAAGACTTGAGTGACTCTGTTCTTTCTCAGCACTTGGCCTAGAGCCTGTAAAACCAACTGATCCTTAAGGACATTTATTTCATGCTTGTGGCCTTACTTGGCCTCTGAAAGCCTCAAGAAGACTGTTCAATCAGCTGGGTCCAGTTCTCCATAGGAATTGAGGAAGAGACTAGGGAGCCTGAGCAGACTTGTGGGGAAGAACCATGTGTATTCCTTTTTTCATAACTGTAAATGGAAATAAGATCATTGTTTTTCCTTAGAAATTTCCACTTATGAAAATACATATAAGCATATATAATATATATATATATAAATATTTGTACTGATTATAAACAGTGGTGTATGATATATGTTGCCTTATTCCCAGACTGCACTTTCACTTTTAGAGTCTTATTCTCTGGTAGAATAAGACCTTAAAAAAAAAAAAACCATCTTATTAATTATACATATACTTTAGGAGTACTTTAAAAATTCTTTCCTTTAGGTCAGCTTAATAGGAAACAAATTATTAAAGTATTAGCTTTTGAAAAGAGTGGATTATTGGAGTATTGATGAATTCCAAAACTCTTTAAAACTCATAGGAAATTCTTTTCTCATTCTGAATATTTAAAGTAACTAAAGTGATGAAAATTAAAAGCTTTTTAAGTCACAGAGTCAGGTTTGTTGTATTTACACTCCTTTTCATTCTGCTTTGTTAGAGTAGGAATGAAAGAGTTAAAAGATAGCACTTCCGAGCGCCTCCTGTAGTGGAGTAGAGTGAGTTTCCCTGCTGACTTTAAAGCGATACTGTATCCTCCTTTGGGTTACCGAAGTGCTGGTCTGGGATGTGGTGGGTTGCATGGAATGCAAATCATTGCCCTGTGTCTTCATTAAGAAAGTTTTTTCTTGGATGAGATGACCCAGTGGGCAAAGATGCAACTCTCCAGCCTGACTGCCTGCAGTGGAGCACTGAGATCACATGGTGGAAGGAAAGAAATGACTCCTGCAGGTTTTCCTTTGATGTCTACATTAGGCTGTGACATGTACACCTCTCTCCCACAAAACAGAATATACACCTTTTTGTTTTTAAGACTTTCCTTAAAAAAAGAAATCAGGGCTAGATATGTAATTTGGTGGTAGAGTGAGCCTCACATATATGAGGGCCGGAGTTTGATCTTCAGCACTGCAGGGGATGGGGGGAAGTACATTGTGCATAGGAACAAAGTTGGTTTTTTTTTTTTGTTTATCTTTAAAATTATAGACCTATTATAACAGTCCAGAGATTGGCAACGTCATATAAGGCATAAGTGAAGGTTGTCCATTCATCGTTTGCCATTCTGAGATTTGAGTCCACTTGAGCATATAAATCTATTTTACTCTGTTTGTATTCATGTTGCTTTTTTAGTGTGTAAGTAGCTGTATTGAAGATGAGAAGAAAAAGAGTATGAGCTCAAGAAAATTAAATTATAAAAATTTCTTAATTTGTAACCCATTAGATGTTAAAAAGATTATTAAGTAAATGACCATTAATTGAAAATAATACCTTCTAATCATTTAAATCATAGCTACTGAAAGTTCATTAATTCTTTTAATACTATGAGGTTCAGAAATAGTGCCTAGGTTACAAAATCTGAAAGTAACTAAGAGAAATGGAGATACTGTGGTAAAAAAAAAGAGCCATATTCTCTTAGAAAGAAAAGAAAGAAAAGGTAGCCCTGTGGTTCAGTAGACATGTATTGGACTGATAGTGATGGAAGCAATCTGTTTCAGAGTTCCAGATCTGGAATTTAGAAAGCATATCAAATATACAACAGTAAGAATTAGCCTTGGTAGTACTATAGTATACATGATCTAATGACTTACGGCATTTATCACTCTTCTAAGAGTATAAGACATTGGAGTAAAAATTACAAATGGATAAAAGAATTATTTCAGAAATGTAAAATAAGCAGCCTTGAAGAAAGCATCTGAATGAATCGTTGTATGTAATATGTGACTCAACAGTCGGTCTGCTATCATTTTGAAACAGTGCAGTGTAGGATGAAGAGCTGAGTGACAGACACGGGTTTATATTTTATTTTTGGCACTTGCTAACCATATGACAATATTCAAGTTATTTAATGCTTCTGCATTTTCTCATTTGTAAAACAAGAATGCTAATTGTAGCTGAAGCTTGTTACAATTAGAAAACATACATGCATGTGAAATAGATGTGATAGTACACAGAAGAAAAAGCTCAGTGTAAACTATAGCCATCTACTTAGATAAATGATATATGATGTTGATGTGGGCCAAGGAGATAATTTTCTCTGAAATCTTAGAACTCAAACTACCATTAAACTCTGAGCAGCTCACTGTGAGAAGGAGGTAGTATTTAAGGGTAGCCGTGCCTGGGAAGGAAGAAGCAGCAAGGACACTTCTGTTCTTTGCTCTCACATTTACCTGTCTTGGGGCTGCACTTTTTGATTCCCATTTTGTGTGCCAGATTCCAAGGGTCCCATAATCCAACAATTCACACAATAGAACTTAGTACTTGTAGAACATTTTTACCATTTTCAGAAAGTATTTGGATAGTCAAGAATGATATACTTAAGACATATCTGATTTTTTCTTCTCTTTGAAGCTGAGCCATTATCTGGATATTGTGGAAGTAAACATTGCTCACCAGATCTCTCTACGTTCAGAAGCATTTTTTCATGCAATGACCTCTCAACATGAATTGCAGGACTACCTCAAGAAAACTTCCCAGGCTGTAAAAATGCTTCGAGATAAAATTGCACAGATTGATAAAGTTATGTGTGAAGGATCACTACATGTTTTAAGACTGGCACTTACCAGAAATAATTGTGTTAAAGTATACAGTAAACTGAAGTTAATGGCCACTGTGCACCAAACTCAGCCTACAGTGCAGGTGTTATTATCTACTTCTGAATTTGTTGGAGCATTGGACTTGATAGCAACAACTCAAGAGGTTCTGCAGCAGGAGCTTCAAGGCATTCACAGCTTCCGGTATGTCTGTTAAGTAAACCATTAGAAGTAATGTCAGAGAAGTTCCAAGGATAAATATTTATATACAGTGTTAAAAGTGTAGATGTAGTCAAAGTGAAATGTGTATTTTGTCTTCCAGATTGATTTGCTTAGTACTGTTATAATTATGTTACTTATAGTAACAAAACAAAAACGAAGTAGTAGTAGCGATATTTCAATACAGAAGCTAACTTAAAATTCTAGTAAATGGGGTTGGGGATTTAGCTCAGTGGTAGAGCGCTTGCCTATGCCTAGCAAGCGCAAAGCCCTGGGTTCGGTCCTCAGCTCTGGGGAAAAAAAAATTCTAGTAAATGGAATAAATACAAAACCAGTTACAATTTGAAAATAGCACTTTGAAAGCAGACTGCTTTAAATTATTTAGAATGATTTCTGTAGGCTCATGACACGGCTCAGGGGTAAAGGCGCTTGCCTCCAAGCCCAGTGACTTGACCTCCACATATGTTGTCATGGCATAAGCAGGCACGTGCACACACACACACACACACACACACAAATAAATATAAAACATCTTTTTAAAGGGTTGAAATTGAATGCTTTCTAGGATTTCTAATTTTCAGTTTGTGTCTTGAATTTCAAATAGTGATTGGAAAAAACCAAAAACCTGTCCTTCCCAAGTTCTTACTTTGAGACTACCTTTACCAAAACAAAACCAGAACAGGGCTGGGGAAATTACTCAGTTGGAGAAGTGCTTGCCAAGAAACTATGAGGATCCAAATTAGATCTCTAGAAAACACATTTTAAAAAATTGGTAAGGGTAATAGAACTGGAAGATCCCTGGGATTCATTGACTATCCAGCCTAGTCTACTCAGCAAGTTCCAGACTAATGAGAGATTGTCTCAAAAATCAAAGTCGATGATGCTTAAGGGGTGACACCCTTGCTTGACCTTTCTCTCTCTCTCTCACACACACACACACACACACACACACACACACACACGCTGAAACAGGGTGGTGGTGGCTGCAGGTGTTTGTTGTTCATGGTTAGAGCACTTGCTTAGCCTGTGAGTTTTATCTTCAGTTACCACTAACACAAAAAGAAACAAAGCTAATTTGACTTTGAAATTACACATAAAATACTTTTAAGATTGTAGTTGTGGATATTTTATTTGAAATTGTATTATTTATAGACCACTTGCAGCCATCAAAATTTCATTACACTAAGCATGTGTTGGTGTTCTTATAGAAGTTCTTATCTTGTGCAGATTCATTCAGAACTTGCAATAAGAGGTTCCAGCTGCAGTCTTACGGATGTGCTCTGTAGGTTAATAGAGATGTAATATCTTCTAGGAGAGTTAGAGTCAAAATAAGCTCATTTTAATTGAATTACAAGTTCTCATTAACTAAGATTATATATATGGAATGTTTAGATAGCACTTTAGAATTTGTACAAAATTGAATTAAGTCATTGATTCATTCATTCATTCATTGAGGAAATGACAGTGAGCACTTAGGAATGTCAGGCTGACTATGAGAGTTTTGAGTCACGAACAGAGCAGAGGCGCTCTCTGCTCTGACAGTTTCTGCTGTGTGTTCTGTCAGAGGGAGGGGGCTAAGCACATGACTTGGCAGTTAGGGTACGTCCAACACAGTGTGATTGTGTACAGATTGCTGTGGGACTCCAGCGCTAGGAACATAACGCAGATTTTGTTAGTTGCAGAAATGGTTACAGGCTAAGTCACAAAGCTTTTTGAAAGGCTCTTAAAAGCTGTTGTTGAAAGTCCTCTCCTTAAAATTATACCTTACATAAATGTTTGGATGATTTATGGGCCTTTGAAGTCTACTGTGGGTTTCCGAGCATGGAGCCCCCAGTGACTAAATGATTTCTAATTTTCTCACCTCTGAATTATTTTCAATTTGTGTGATATTTTAATGCATAGTTGATTTTATCATTGTTTTACAAAAATAGACTTAAATGGAAGTGACAGAAGCTCTCAGTTTCACTTTTGTTTATCACACGCTAGTCGTGATATCGGCAGCACAGAACTGAGACCGAATTAAAGACTGAATGCTTGCTTGCTGAGTTCACATTCTAAACCGGTTCTAGTTTTTACCACAAAGGTCTTACAGTTTCATTTGATACATTTGTTTGTGATCGATAATATTGATGAAGACTGTAGTTATCCAGAGGTGTCTGGAAAAAAATCTAAGACTCGAGTTGGATGTTTATCAGTGATTTATGATTTATTGCATTAGAGAATCCAAGCTTACATTTATTTAACTGCTTACTACTTATTTTGTTCTTGGGGGTCAAACCCATTGCTTTGTCATACTGGGCAGTGACCCCAAGTGAGTGCCCTAACTTGGATGTTGCTCTTGTCTCATTTTGCTGAGATGTCTGTTGTTAATTTCTTTAGAACCTATACGTGTAAAGGATATTTATCTGTAAACATTTCTGCAAAGCTGCCTATCACCTGTCAGTTCTCTTATGGTTATAACTGTGTAAAAGTTTGGTATCAGAATTTGAGTTGAATTTATACTTTGGATAAGCATTTTCATACACAAGTTATTTCAAAAATAAAAGAACTCTAAAAGAAAATATCTTTCAAATCCTGATTCATACTTGAAGTAATTTGAGACTGAGTTTTGGTAGTTGAGAAATTTTACTTTGTATTTTAAATTTCTGGCAAGTTCTATTTGATGGATTTATATTTTTACTATAAGATTGTTAAATATCAGTGTTATTTTCTTGTAAAGCTTCATTGATATTTTAATGCCATTTAATTTTATTTGAAAATGTAATTCATTTTGGATTCTTTATGTCTTTTGTCTAATCAATTAGGAAATGTACACTCCAGGTTTCTTTTTTATATAAGCATTGTTGGTTAAAAAAAAATTATGTTCTTTTTAAGTCTAAGAACTTTCTATTTGAATTTCACCTGCTTCCCACTCTCCCATGCCTTAGGTCATATTTTAGTCACTTTTTTATGGGGCATGGCTTAGAAAAGCCCTTCATCTCTTTCTTAGTAGAAGAACCAAGGGTCATTATTGAGTTAAATTGTTGGTAGTCTTCTGTTTTTATAGATGCCAGTCTAGGTTTTACATTTGCCTGTAATCTTTGTCTTGCATTTTAAGGGGGCTTTTATTTCAAACTTTCAATAGTCATATTACCAAAAATACCTATTTAAAAAAAAGAATTCAAATATTATTGTTTGTGTGTCATTTTCTGTATAATTTCTAGTCAGTGATAGAAAATATTGCTTATGTTTTTTTTCTTTTTCTCATTTCAGAGCTTTTGACCTAAAAAATTTCTGTGTAAGCTTTTCTTTCTGACTTGTAAATCTCAGAATGCTTCATTTATGTCCTCTAGTGACATGTTCCTGCAGCTTACTGTGCTTTATTATCATGTGTGCCTTTTAAAGTCTTCTGTTAGGCTTTAAGAGCTGCGTCACACACATCTTAATACATATTTGTGAAACCTATGGATTATCTGACATATTACCCAAAAAAGTACATTTTCGTTCTTGGTATATTCTTTTTCTGTGTATTTAACATTCTGTAATCATTGGATTATGGTAATTGTAATTATTTAAAATTAGTTGTTCATTACTGTTTGTAGTAGATATATACCTGTGATTCTCAATCCTGGCTGCATAATAGGCTCCCAGAAGAGCTTTAAAGATAGGTATGCCACACCCATTGAAGCCAATTAAGCTATACTTCTAGAAGGGATGGCTCTATATGTTTTCAAAGCTCTCTGAGAATCTGTAATGTGGGCCAGAATTGAGATGCTAAATATAACCACTACTGAATTCTCTAAAATTTAGATCTTATAATTAAAGTGCTTACATCTTCCTATGTAAATTTCTTTTTTTTTTTAAACAACAATTTTAATCACAGCATTTTCCTTTTCTGATTCCTTCTCTGAGCCTAAAGAGTAATTTATTCAGGTGAAAATTTTGGTTCATACCAAATTCCTACAATTATTGTTTTATATATTTATTGGTTTTTGTAATTAAAAAAATAATAATTTTTACCGTTTAAAATTATTGCGATACTGAACAATTTTAATTATAATACATACATTTTTCACTATCACACATGAAAAGAAAAATATTTGATCCTAGCAATAAAAGTAGTCATTGAAATAATACATATAATTTTTGCTGTATTATTAATTTAGAGGTATTGTTAAAGTTAACAGTATTCAAATTCTTACATAGACATACTATAAAAGTCTCAGTATGGGCCGAAGAATGCATTTAATATTGATAGGCCACAGCTTTTTTTTTCTTCTGTTTTACAGAAAGGCCTTAATTACTTTGACATCTGTTTGCTTTTTTTATTGTAAAGGTTTGTAGAAACTGCGAACATTTACTGAGTTCATTAGTATTCTGAACCAAGTGTGGTACATGCATTGGATGAGCTGTTCGGTTTTCTGCTACAGAAGCCGTGAGATAGGCTGTGCGATCATGTTGCCACGGGTACTGAGAGTGAACTTTAGGCACCTAACTAAGTTGGTTCAGGTCATACAGCTAGTTACAAAACAGGAGAAGGGAGACTCAGACATCTCCTCAGAGCTTGGAACTTGCTTGATATATTTGAATGAGCATCTTACTTGACCCCAGATAACTCTGAACACCAAACTGATTTTATGATATAGATACTGAAGTTATAGGCAGTGATGCTAGTTTTACTGAACAAGGAACTACCATAGTAATTAATTTTCAGGTAAAAATTAATGAAATTAGTTTGTTTTCTAGTTATAAGCCAGCCTGCCTGCCCGTCCGCCTGCCCTCCCTCCCTTCCTCCCTCCCCCCTTCCTTCCCTAATTACCTAAGAGGTGGCAGCATCCAGAGTTAATTATGGGGTTCAGCATTCTGTGGTTTCATCGATAAGAGGCCACCTATGATTCCATTTAAGGAATGTATATTACTGGTTTCGTCAAGATATTCAACATATTATTTGATCCTATAATCCTATATAATCTGCAGTTTAGTTTCCAAACATTAGAATAAGAAAACATGCACATTTTATGCTTTGAGATGAAGCCAAGAGATTGTACTGTTTGATAAAACGAGAACTTCTGTAGACTGTATTAATAAACAAGTTTCTCTGATACATCTAGCCCTAAGGTCACTGTATGAACATACATCTTAGTAGAAAATCCAAATTAATGTATAAATTCAGCCATATCTAAGTAGAAAGTGTTGTAATTGTTCTAACTTACTTTAGTTGGATATATAGATTTAGTGTTTTTTTCAGAAAGTGATATTACCGCTTCATTCTTTTCTTTTTTTCTTGTGTTTATAAAGGAGTAGAACCACTAGAATGAACACACACACATACATACATTTATTAGTGAGGTTTACTGGTTGTGGTCCAGATACCCCAACAATGGCTGTCTTCAAGTCAGGTTCAGTTCACATGCAGTCGCCGTCTCGAGCTGGAGTGCAGGGAATTCCTAGAGAGCTGCTGGTCTTAAGTCAGCCAACTTTGGGATCCTGAAGAAGTGGGTTCTAACACAGGTGAAGGAACACCTCAGCAGCAGGAAGGATGAGCTTGCCAGTGAGAGTGAGGGCAGGCAGGCCAAGCGCAAAGCTGCTTTCTCCTGTGTCTTTTTAGTGGACTGCCACCAGAAGTTGTGGCCCAGATTTAGGGTGGGTCTGCCCACCTCAGATGATCTGGTCAGGAAAGTCTCTCACTAGCGCGCCCAGCTGCTTAGATTTCAGTTGATTACAGATACAGTCAAGGTGACAGCCAAGATTAGCCATCACAATATTATATTTGTATTGTATTTTAGTAGATCTGTTATCACTCTAAAGGGATTATTAAAATACATACTTTATTTTAAGACATGGTATCAGGGTAGCCCAGGCTGGCCTGGAACTGACTGTGTGGATCAGGTTGGTCATAAATTCGGGCTGGAGAGATGGCTCAGAGGTTAAGAGCACTGAGTGCTTTTCCAGAGGTCCTGAGTTCAATTCCCAGCAACCACATGGTGGCTCACAACCATCTATAATGAGATCTGGTACTCTCTTCTGGCCTGCAGTCATACATGCTGTATACATAATAAATAAATAAATCTTAAAAAAAAAAGTGAAAAAGAGGTTGGTCATAAATTCAAAAAGATCTGTCTGCCTCTGCCTCCCCAGTGTGCCACCATGTCCAGCGCCAGGCTACAAACTTGTTAAATGAACTGCTTAGACAAATCTTTGTGGTTTTGTGCATAACAAATAAAGTTTATATCTGCTTCTTATTATCTGTATTTAAGGATGCATAAAGTTGAAGCTATTCAAGTTATTTTAAGACTATCTGAGGCCAGGCAGTGGTGGCGCATGCCTTTAATCGAAGCACTTGGGAAGCAGAGGCAGGTGGATCTCTTGAGTTCAAGGCCATGCTCATCTACAGAGCTAGTTCCAGAACAGCCAGGGCTACACAGAGAAACGTTGTTTCTAAAAACCAAAATAAAATAAAATAAAGACTGAGAGCCTTGTTAAGATGTTAGGCTTAAATTGACAGAATTTTTTTTTTATTATTTTAATGAACAAATATTAGTAGGTGCATTCATACAAACTTGACACCAGAATTTTTTGTGGGATTTGTTGAAGACTATCACACTCAGAGTTAACATATACTTGAGTATTGGCTTCTAATCTGCATTAAAAGAGAATCTATGATCTCCATAAAAACTACTTGAAGAGCAAGCAGTATTAAATTTACATGTACATTTATATTGTGCCTTATATTAAAAAAAAAAAATCAAAGCTGGTCGTGGTGGCACACTCCTTTAATCCCAGCACTTGGGAGGCAGAAGCAGGCGTATCTCTGAGTTCAAGGCCAGCCTGGTCTACAAAGTGAGTTCCAGGACAGCCAGGGCTACACAGAAAAACCCTGTCTTGAAAAAACAAACAAACAAATGAAAACCGCCACCACCAAATGAAGAGCACAAACACACCGAAGGTGAGGGAAATGGAAAGGACAGGAACCTAACTGGATGTCACCCATGCACCGTCAGTTCAGGGCCAGCCTTTGTTCTGTGCAACTCTCCTCAGAGGCCTGAGTTGTTTCAAGTTACAAATACTTTGTTTCAGCTAGAAATATTTCATGTAGTTTTAAAAGATGAGATTAAAAAACAGCTCCATGTCATGGATATCTTCCAATAGCTAGTTGTTGAGGACACGTCTCTGCTCATCCCCAGTTTTATTAATGTGTTTGTTGCAGTATAGAACTGTCCAATAACATGTGTTCCAAACACCTTTTGATATATTGCTTTATTCTTTTTATTTTCTCCTTTTCAAAGTATTTGAGAACTGCATCCTCATGTTTCAGTATTCTCCTGTCATCTCTGTTTTCTGTAATTGGAAATGGTTAGATTTCCTTACAGGAGCGCCGAATGCGGAGCAGTGGGTAGGTTAGTGAGCACGTACGTGGTTGTCCCTCTCAGTACCCTGAGCAGTACCACTATTGTTTATCAGCTGGTCTTTCCCTGTAAACAGATCCCCCCATTATCAATTAAGTCAATCCTTTGAAAACACAGATTTTGAATTGTGACAGTAAGAAAGTCTGAACCAGTATAGCCTAAAAATATTTTTAAAATTTAGAAAAAGTATGTCACAAGTGTATAAAATATATGTAGACAGTAGTCTATTTTTTTATTTTCTATCATAAAGCACACACCTATTAAAAAAGTAAAATGTGTCAGAACTTAACTGGTAGTACATAATTGCATGACCCCTCACAGTAGAGATGTGACCAAGCCCGAAGATGGCAGCATTAAATGCTCAGCTGACTGCACTCCGGCTGCGCTGCGGTCATTGCAGAACCACCTGCTGTTCTGTGGTGGGGGCTGAGTACTGAGAGCTCCTGGGTGACACGGTCATCATGCGAGCAGTGACTCTCCAGTACGCCGCTTGTCACAGTGGAAGGAAATCCCGGAGCTGCTGGGCTGCAGAGTGGGTTAAAGCCAGCTTGGACAGATTAGTGAGAAACTGTCTCAGAAGAAGGATAAAATGATAGGTGGGGAGAGAGCTCACAGCTAACGGCCTTCCTGGTCTGCAGCATGCGTGAGAGCCTGTGTTCAAGCTCCAATAGTGCAAAAGGGGAGAAAAAACAACCTTTCACGCTTCTTACGTGTTTCACAATACACACTACATCACAACATACAAAGTATGTGTTCAAACTTATGGCTTCCGGTCATCAGCAGGCTATTAGTGCTTAAGTTTTGGAGGAGTCAATGAAACAAATGGATTTTTTATTTTCCCTGATATGTGGGTGTAGGGGGACACCTCTAATCCCCGAACTGCTTGGTAGGCAGCCACATCTGGTTAATCTGAAGCAGCTTCGATGAGGAAAGGTGGAATAAACTCCAGACAGTTTGTCTTTAACTAGCATTGTGAAATGATTTGGGAACCCAGCATTCCCAAAGATAACTGCTAAGCTGTTCTTAAAAAAATTCTTACACTAAGTACATGGATTTAGATTTATATGCATTTGATGTTTTTTAAGTCTTTAAAAAAAGCCTTTTGTTATTTTTATTTTTGTAGATATTTAGATTGATGTTTTATGGGTGATTCTACCAGTTCATTCTTGAGTCCTTTTAATGAGTCCATGAGAAATAGCTTGGTAACCTGCATTCTTTGTGCTATGATACCTATGTTTACACATTTTCTGTCCTGGACTGTAAGCTGTCATTTCTTTAGGGATTTGTCCTTGTAAAAAGAAGTTTAAATTGTATTTATTGTTTGTGTGTACATGCCTATAACTTTTAGGAGTCACTCTTGCAGCCTGTCGGGACAAGGTCTTGTTTTGTTGTGCTGTGTATTCCTGGCTAGTTAGCCAGAGCTCTGACAGCGATGCCGCCTTCCACCTCTGTCTAGCTGTAGGAGTGTTGAGATCACAGAGACACAGCCCGGCATCTGACCTTCTTACGTGGGTTCAAATGACTGAATTGAGGCCATTTTGCTTGTGTGACAAGTGCTTTACCTGCAGAGCTATCTCATCAGTATAGGAGCCTGTTTCTTTTAGTACAAGGTTGTGTTTAGAAATCCTAGCTACGCTGGTTGTGGTGCCGCACGCCGGTAGGATTTGCTTAAGAAGGCAGAGGCAGGAGGATCATGAGTTCGAGGCCAGCCAAATTAAAAAAAAAAACAACTTAGCTACTAGATTGTTTGTATGCTTTTGTAGTGGATAGAGCTAGAAAATGACTTTCCTCTTTAATTTTGCCTTTTGAATTATTTTACATAATTTAAGTTTATTTGTTGGTATTAGGATTGTGCCCAGGGCCTCATGTGTGCTAAGCATTCACTCTACAACTGAGCTATGCCTCGGCCCCTAATTTTCCTTTTAAGAAAAAGCTGTGAGCCCTATGCCGATACTTCCCGTTCACATTGATGCCTGTAGTGTATTACTATGATTTTATTATCTTGCTTGACCAGGCTGAAAATGTGATTCTTAGACACCAGCTCCATTTCTCATTTGTTTTTAGCACACAACATGCTCTCAGAACTAGCAGTATTATTTTGATAGTCCTTCTCCGCCCCTTATCTGTGGGCATACTCCAAGACCCTCAGGATATGCCAGGTGCCTAAAGCACAGATTGTACCAAACCCTACGTAAACTTTCCCCTAGGATGCCTTGTGATAAGGTTAGGCACAGTCAAAAATGGACAATGACTAACGATTGTAATAATATTCTGCAAAAAGTATAGTTAATGATGATGAAGTGTATAGTCCTTGGTTAAGACTGTATTACGATTTATCCAGTTAGATCCTCATTTGTCAGTATTTGGATTATTTCCATTTCCCCTTTTTGAGACAAAATCTCAGTGCATCACTCAGGCTTGAACTCAGTTCTCTTGCCGTAGCCTCCTGACTGCTGGGGAGATAGGTGTGCTTCCATTTCCTTAGCTACAGCAGTGCAACGTGTCTGTCTGTCTGTATATCATATATATAGTATTATTATCATTATTATTTTAAACTTTTGCCAGCACAACTGTGATTCCGATTCTAAAAAGTGTGATTCCTAGGTCAAAGGGAAATTGCTTAAGAGTTGTTAGGTTCTGGCAGTGTTTGAGTTTGTGCTAGTGGGAGATGTTGGTGCCATTTATGACAAGTTTATTAGTCCTCTGATTAACTATAAGAAATATTTCCATATTGCAAAATACAAATAAACCTCTTATTTTATTTGTCAGGTTTGTTTCAAAATCATCACTACCACTACTTACCATAAACTGTTTATGATAGAACATTATTGTCCTGAAAGTTGAAACTGCTTTAACTGATTTTATAATTAGCTTATACTGTTGCAGCCTGTCTTTATAAAGATAACTGCAGACCCTGAGGTCCTCTTTTTCAAGTAAATGCAGTGTATGCATTAGAAATAGTTGCATTAAATTTATATTTAATATGAAATTGTTTAAAATGTTAAAAATTATCCCCAAAAGTAGACATATTTATTTTTTGTTTATTTAGATAGATGGGTCTTGTCCTCACTGTCCTGGCCTCGCATCACAGATGACTCCATGGAGGTTCAGGGAACTGAACTCATGTCTTGGACATTGTAGAACAGCGAGGGCTTTAAGTACTGGTATAGTCCCTCTGAATTTAGTGACCTGAGGGCTGATGAACAGTAACTCAAATCTGTCACGACAGGTTGAGTTGAGTCACTCTGTCCCTATGGCCCTTTAGATTGCTTAAGAAAAGAATAGGGCTGTCAAATATCAAATGAGTGGCTAGGGAGCCACCACCACTGATAGTCACTAGGTGGTTAATGATCAAGGAATTTGAGCAGCTGATAGTTTATCTATAAAAAGCAGCCATAATATTTATCAAGTAAGGGTTTTTCTACAAGTTTTTTTTTTTTTTAACTGTTTAGCATTTAAAGGTTAAAAACAAATAGAAAGAACTCTGGAGATGAAGTAACATTATAACAGTGATTTTTGCTCATTAAAGGGCTCCATTTTACTAAAACATCATATTGTTGAGTAAGTACTGTCTATTCTCCTAAAGTAGAATGAATTTATGGCTTTAAGTGGATATCTATATATAATGTTTTTCTCTTCTTTTGATAGGCATTTGGGGTCACAACTTTGTGAATTAGAAAAGCTGATTGATAAAATGATGATTGCAGAATTTTCTACTTACTCTCGTAGTGACTTAAATAGACCACTGGACGGGGACTGTCAAGTTTTAGAAGAGGTATGTGTTTGAACTGTGCAGTCCAGGTATTGTCTTTGCTAGTATTGTTTCCTTCACAGCTTCAGTTTATAACACGTTCTTCTCGGATCACAGTGAGCACAATTACCTCAGATTTCGATGTCTGTCAGACTTGTGAGGCCCTGTGCTAGCCATGTCTTTAATAAGCATCATAAATGTTAGTATCCTGAGAAGTAGACAGTGGAGTAATGTCATGGCCTACTTAGAAAAAGGAGTTGAAGTAAGGTCTTCAAAAGTTATAAACCAAGTTCCAAATAGAGATGTAGGATGAATGACTTAATTTATATTCCATGAGCAGGTATTCACTGGGGTTTATCTTCTGTAAAAAGTGATGGTTATGTGATAATATGTTAATCATTCAAGTTTACTGATGACTTCTTCTGAACATGTTTTATTTGTATGTGTATGTACATATACCCAGGCTGTACTGACCGGTAGTTTTGCAGTGCAGATCATTGCTAAGAACTACCAGGGAGAAAAGACTCTAAAGTCCCTGACTTATAATGACCCAAAGAGGTGTGCATGTTAGCAGTGGACATCCCACTCAGAGTCCAGATTCTATTCCAGTCTTCCGGGCCACAGGGACCTTGACCAGTTATCAGTGTTGGTAGATAGTCTCTAACGGGCAATGAGGACAAAAGACCTCTTAGTATTGCGTCGTCCTTCAGCCACTTCATTTTGTCCATTGTGGTAGAACAGGATTTACCTGTTGGAGAACACAGACCACAAAAACCTGATGGAAGATTGCTGTGGGAGTGGTGACGTCATCCTTCTGGAAGCACCACCCTGTGTGCAGGCAGAAATCTGAGGGTCTGACACAACCCTTTTGATAAATGTTTCTACTTTTAAATTAAAATTCAAATATAAAATTATATATCTTTCTTCTGTTTTAATAGGAAAGATTAGTATCTCTTGTATTTGGGCTTTTGAAACAAAGAAAACTTAATTTTTTAGAAATCTATGGTGAAGAAATGATTACTACAGCAAAGAATATCATTAAAGAGGTATTGTACATTTTTATTTGATATGCGATATGAAACCTGTGAAGTTCATTTTTATGTCACATAGTAATATATAAGATATGCAGTATAATAGTAATACTTGATCATTTTGTTTAAAATTGCATACATGGAAAAATAAGAGAAAAGTAAGAGAAGCATAGCCTACAGTCAAGAGCACTACTTTAGAATATTTTTATTTATGGATATTTTGGGTTTCTTATTGTTGTACATATGACTTTTGTTTAATACATACAACTGCATTGTTGTCTGAAAACATTTTACTAATTTATTCTCCCCACTCTAAGTATGTAAGTGTTAACTTCCTTTCCCCCTGCTTAGAAAGTTAGTGATAACATAAGATCTGTTAGACTTGACCCCAGTGCTGGGGGTTAACCCAGGCTTTGTGTTGTATGTTAGACAAGGACTCTGCTGCAGAGCCGAACCCCCAGCTCCACCATGTTGTTAGCTCCCCTGATCTTTGTTTTGAGTTTTTTTAAACTTAGATAATTTTACATATGTTTATTAGGCTTAGTCACCATTAGGTTGAATGTACATATATAAGTTTTCATTGTTTATATAAAATACACAAAGCCTGTAATTGCCTTTTTTTTTTTTTTTTTTTTTTTTTTTTTTTTTTTTTTTTTACTTAAACTGGTTGAAACACTATTTCTAAATGGGTATAACCATCTTGGAAAATTGTTGGCAGTATTTACTAATGCTAACTATATATGCATTATAACACAGAATTTCTGTTCTTAAGTATTCACCTAACAGAAGTACTGAGGTAAATTCATTCAAATACAACACAGTAGAATGTACATGGCAGTACCATTTGCCATTAGAGAAAAATGAACATTCTAAATTGCGTTATCAGAAAATTCTGATAAACAGAATTGTGGTGTATATATACAATGAAATACTATATTGCAATGCGACTGAATGAATTATTCATAGCTGCATAAATGAATAGTATAGACATCTGTAAAGCCAGACACAAAAAGTATACACTGCAGGATTCTCTGCATGTGTGATTCAGATACAGGCAAAATGAATCATACTTTAGAAATGTATTAGTAGCCACTTTTTGGCTCTGGAGTGATTGATAGTCACTTAAGAGCTCTGGCTGCCTTTGCAGAGGATCAGGGTTCGTGAACACCCTCGTGGTGGCCCGCAACAGTTAACTTCAGTTGCAGTGGTTCCAGCACCCTCTTCTGGCCTCTACAGGCACTGCATGCATGTGACACAGACAGATGTTTAGGGAACACTAATACACATAAAATACAAGTAAATAAAACCTTAAGAGACAGTGACCTTTGATAAGAGTACTACTGGGCAGAGAATGGAATTCTAAGCACTTTAAATGTTCACTTTCGCCGGGCGGTGGTGGCGCACGCCTTTAATCCCAGCACTCGGGAGGCAGAGCCAGGCGGATCTCTGTGAGTTCGAGGCCAGCCTGGTCTACCAAGTGAGTTCCAGGAGAGGCGCCAAAGCTACACAGAGAAACCCTGTCTCGAAAAACCAAAAAAAAAAAAAAAAAAAAAAAGTTCACTTTCATTAAGTGAGTTATAGTTCAACTCTCTGTGTGGAAGTGTTACACTTTCTGTATAATTTGTGAGTTTTCTGGGAGTGTGCATTTATTTATTGTAGTGAGGTCTTATTGTTTAATTCTTAGCATTATACATACAAAAAACATTGTAGTCAAGGAGTTCTTTTGTTTTATTTATTAAAAATAAAAAAAATATTTTATGTGTACGAATGCTTTGCTTGCATGTATGTCTGTGTATTACACACGTCTGGTAGCTGAGGAGGCCGGAAGAAGGCATTGGATCCTCTGGAACTGGTTATGAGCTATCAAGTGGGTGCTGGGAATCGAATCTGGGTCCTCTGGAAGAAGAGCCAGTGCTTTTAACCACTGAGCCAATTCTACAGCATAGTTCTTTTACTTTTAATTCACACATGCGTGTGTGAGCCTCTTCGGGTGCATGTGGAGTGATGACCATGCATGTGTGTGTACACATGTGAGGGCTGGAGGACAGCCTTGGGTTCCCTTCAGGAGACATCCACCTTGTGTTTTGAGGTAGCTTCTTACTAAACCTGGAGTTTGCCCAACAGGCTGGGCTGGCCGGCCAGTGAGCCCCAGGGCTCTGCCTGTCTCTGGCTCCCCAGCAGTCTGATTATGGGGTGTGTGGTAACCACACCTGGCTTTTTAACATGACTTCTGGGAATTAGACTCAGGTCCTCACATTTGCAGGACAAGCACCTTACTGACTGAGCTACCCCCAAACCCCAGCCCCAGGGTGTTCTTTTTAAGGTACAGATGAAACACGAATTAGTTGGAATTCTAAAAACAATTAACCAAACTGCCCTTTTTCTTAAATTGCAGCGTGTGATTAATAAAGTTTCACAAATAGAAGAAATAGACACAGATGTTGTTGTGAAGTAAGTATGAACATGTATGTAGCTCTGTGTTTCCCAGTGAGGGGAGCAATGGCACATTTGGATTAGAATTGGAGGAGGACTAAACTAAGCAGTTGTTGACTGAGGTTTGGTTCAGGGTGTAAAAAAGTTATACATGATAATGAAGTACCTTTAAGAGATAGGGAAATGATCACTTAACGAAATTCAGAGGCAGGCTAGTACTGTTGTTGAAGAAAAGCTGCAGCCGTGCATAGAGGAAGCAGTCACCATGAGGTGGCTCTTCAGGGAGGGAACTGGAGGAGTAGGTAGAGTCGAGTCCACCCCTTCTCTCCAGGACTGCATTAGAGCTCCGTGTGAAAGCCTGTGACCACAGACGGGAGGAGCCACAGGTATGCTGTGTTCTTCCTTCTGCGCCCTCTCTCCTTGCTACACCATGCAGGTGTTGATCTCTCTCCAGATGTGTAAACCCTGCTGCCTTCTTTAGGTCCTTGCTCTTGTGCTTTGGGCCTACTATTAAGTACAATAAAGGATGCTTGAGGAAAAGCAGTGATACTTCCACAGTTGATCTGTTAGCTGAGATTGTCACGCTGTGATCATGGGCAGGTAGCATATGCAACATGGATACATTGAAGGAAGGGGTGATTCTAATCCAAGGCGGGGAGGGGAGGAGTAGTCATCATATTACTCACAACAGGGATACATTGTTCTTTTGGGGACATTTCCACTGAGTGTTACCTGCTTTGAACACAGGTAATATAACAAAAGCATAAAACTGTAGAAAAAGAGTTGGCTGCTGTGTCTTTGCTTTCTCTAGTCTGGATAAGGACTCGCTATCGGCCAAGCCTGCAGGTTGGCTTTTTAGGGCAAAGTTGGGTATAGAAGGGGAATAGAGGGTTAATACAAAGTGGGAGGGATGGAGGATAACTTCTTACAGTGGGGGGAGCAAGTATTAAGTTTAAATCACTTAGCTCTACCGTCGAGCTTCTAGGGCTTTGAGGAGTTTGAGTATTTAATTTTCAATTGCCTGTGTCCATAATTTTTTGTTTTCATCTTGAAATTCCTATTCTTTTGAGAAGGATAGTGATAAATATTTTATGACTGAATTCTTCATATATTTAGGTATCTAAACCTTATCTGGCCAAAGATACAAACACTGATAGCATAGTTTTTAAGGTTCTCTGGGCCAAACCCCTAGAATGGAGATGTGGAGTGTTAGAATTCTCGCACTATTCCTTGGCACATCTGTTTCAGGATTGGCTGGAGCACCTGTTATCAAGGAGGAGCTACTGGGAGACAGGGCATGGACACTTTTAGGAAGCTCAGGAAAACAGGGACTTGTTTTCTTGCTCTTGTGCAGACTAGTTTTATGTCAGCTTGATGTAAGCTAGAATCATTTGGGAAAAGGGCTCTTAGTTGAGAAAATGAGCCCATAAGATTGGCCTGTAGGCAGATCTATAGTACATTTTCTTAACTAGTGATTAATGTTGGAGGGCCCAGTCCACTGTGGATGAGCTGGTTGGGGTCCTTGGTGCTATAAGAAAGCCAACCGAGCAAACCACAGAGAACAAGCCTGTAAGCAGGACTCCTCCATGGCCTCTGCATCAGTTCCTGCCTCCAGGTTTCTGCCCCGAGTTCCCCACCTGACTCCATGGCCTCTGCATCAGTTCCTGCCTCCAGGTTCCTGCCCCGAGTTCCCCACCTGAGTTCTCTCAGCAATGCAGTGTGACCTGAGAGTTGTCAGCTAAAATAGACTCTTTCTTCCCTGATTTGTTTGTGGTCATGGTTGTCTTCCAGAGCAGTGAAAACCCTAGCTAAGACACTGTAAGGAATTTTTCAACCTGTGTAGAGAGCTTCCTGGTAGCCAGTACAAGAACACTTTTCTTTTTTCTTTCTTTCTTTTTTTTTTAAATAAACTCATGGCTATAGCAGCATTCACTGGAAATCTAGAGTAATGAGTTACTTTTGTTATATATAAAATCTCTTCAGGGGATTCTGTTTTGTTAACCTGTTTGATATTGGAAGTTATTAATTGATAGCAACTATCAAAGTAATTCTGGCTGACATCATTTATTAACTGTACCATATGTTGCTGATAGCATTTTCTATCAATGTCTTTAATGTTTGTAATTGTATAAGATGCATACTTTCTCTCATGTTAAAATGGAAAAAGAAACAAACAAACAAACAAACCTGAAGCAGGGAAGGCTCAGCACTTGGCAGAGTTCTGCAACCAGCAAGTGCATTAAACAGCGGGGGTTCCGAGCTCCTTCGCTACTTCCCGAGTCCACACCATCAGGTGTCCTACTTCTCCTTGGTGGAGAAGTGCTTTATTAAATCTGTCGAGGGAAATGTTATACTTCTGTCATTATTCCACAAAAGATCCTTCCTTTTGGCTAATGTCAGTCTATGGTTTATTTCTTCAGAGGTCACAAAACATTCTCACATGGGATTGCAGTATGATAAGGACCATTTGCCAGTGTACTTGATTGTACTAGTCAGTCAGAATGGTATATAAACAGGTAGAGTTTGGTAATTGACCTCTTTAGCTCAGCAGTCTATGATTTTAGTTAGGACTCTAAATAAATGGCACTTTATTTTTATGTAATATTTAGTATCCTTCATCTTATAGATGTTATCATATTGGTCCAGAGACAGTTATTTTTGTTTAAAATTTTTTATAGGCTTGCAGATCAAATGAGAATGTTGAATTTCCCCCAGTGGATTGACCTGTTAAAGGATATTTTCTCTAAGTTTACAGTTTTCCTACAGAGGGTTAAGGTAAGCTCACACATCGGTTGCCTGGACTATCTCTGATATTCAGTCAGCTTTCCGGACAGAATCATAGAACTGAAATGTACCTGGATGTAGGTCAGCCTTATGTACGTAATGATGTCTTTAAGCCTTGGCTCAAGTTTCTTGCATTTCCCCTAGTCTGTCTTTGTGCTGATTGGACTCGCTTAGCCTAAACTGATTTTGGAGATTTGAACTTGGAGTCTGCTTCCTTAGAGTCATGTCTCTCCCCACCCCTACCCCCACTCTCCCCACCCAAAAAAGAAATCAGATGCTTGAGAGAGGAAGCAATATATAATGAGACTTGCAACCATGAATGTCAAAGTCCCTTATATCTTTTTTTTATAGATTAATTTATTTATTACGTATACAGTATTCTGCCTGCATGTATGGCTGCATGCCAGAAGAGGGCGCAAGATCTCATTCCAGGTGGTTATTAGTCACCGTGTGGTTGCTGGGAATTGAACTCAGGACCTCTGGAAGAACAGTTAATGCTCTTAACCTCTGAGCCATCTCTCCAGCCCCACCCTTACATCTTAATAGTTCATAAAGATACTGATTTATATAAACTTGTTCATTCACCTAGCTGGCAGTGTTTTATTGAGTATTTCCTCCATATCAAGTACCATTGTTTAGAATAATAATATTGAGATGGATCTAACTTCAATATTATTGTAGTAGAAAGAGACCTAAATAAATAAAAGATAATTTTAGATGATAAACAAATGTTCTTAAACAAATAAGCAAAACAAAACAAACAAACAAAAAACCCCACAACCAAACAACCACCACTGTGTAGTGGGATAAAGCTGTTGTAGAGAGTCAGGATGGTCTCTTTGAGGAAGCTGCCATTTGTGCCAAAACCCGAGTGATGAGAAGGACAGTGTGCAAAGGTCCCAGTGAGGAGCACTCTGCAGAGGAGGAGGCATTGAGTGAGAACAATCTCGGAATGTTGAGACAGAGGAGCTGGCTGTCACAATGGTCAAGCAGTGAGGGGTGCCGATGTAAGAGATGGTCAGGGCATGGGGTTGCTTAGGCACCTAAGTTACTGTTCTTTTAAGCAGCCGTACTTACTAATCAGTTTCTCTGAGAAACAGGTTATATCTGATACAGCATGTTAATGAAATACATAGTGTGTTGTAGGGAAATATCCATAAAAAAGGAATTAGAATATAAGTACTCTGATTTCTAAGCTGTAGTGAACCTACTTCTCCTATACAGTTGGTCTTTACAAGTCACTGTTAGTGTGCAATACAAAGCTGATAAAAATTGTAACATTTGTTATAGGACTTTGATTCATTCATGATTGTAGATGTTCAGAATTGTGTCCACGTAATTAACTCCTGTAAATCTTAAGTTCATGACATTTAAATGCATCTTTCTTTTTTTTTTTTTTAAAGATTTATTTATTTATTATGTATACAGTGTTCTGCCTGCATGTATCCCTGCAGGCCAGAAGAAGGAGCCAGATCTCATTACAGATGGTTGTGAGCCGCCATGTGGCTGCTGGGAATTAAACTCAGGACCTCTGGAAGAACAGCCAGTGCTCTTAACCTCTGAGCCATCTCTCTAGCCCTAAATGCATCTTTCTAAAATGTGTCCTATTTTTTCTTTTTGTAGGCAACATTGAATATCATTCACAGTGTTGTTCTCTCAGTTCTTGACAAAAACCAAAGGACTAGAGAATTGGAGGAGATTTCACAGCAGAGGAGTGCTGCAAAGGACAATTCCTTAGACACAGAGGTGGCTTATTTGACCCACGAAGGCTTGTTTATAAGTGATGCTTTCGGGGAGGGTGAGCTAGCCCCTGCAGCAGTTGATACTACCTCTCAAAGAAACACATCTCCAAATAGCGAGCCCTGCAGCAGTGATTCGGTATCTGAACCAGAATGTACTGATTCTTCATCCAGCAAGGAGCAGACACCAGCGTCTGCTGCCCCAGGAGGCCTGGACAGTGTGTGAGTATAGCAGCTTTTGTGAGGGGGGTGACTCTGAACCATTTGATTAGTGGTTTCAGAAAGATTGAGAATTCAGTTCAGTTTGGAAAACTGTAACCTTTTGTCTTGGAATGTAACAAGCTATTAATTTATGAAACATATACTTCATTTTGAAAATGTGTGGAAGGTCTGGAGGTGAGCCTTGGAGGTAGTGGCGACATTGCAGACGTTAGGACTGGTGAGGAACTGGAATGATTTAATGAGACATCCTCATTTCAGTGCTATGGTAATTGATTCCCAGGAAGCCTAGGAGATTTGTGTAAAGGAAACACAACTGTTCCTGGAACCCGTGTCCAATACTGCTCTAGTAGTCTTTCTCTGCTCTCTCCCTCTCTGTTCTGCTGCTTTCTTATTTTATATTAGTAAAGATGTGTTTGACTTACACACTTGATTTTTTTAAAGGCATGAATTTCTTAGTGGATGACATTGTCTTTTAAAACATCATTTAGAAAAATGTGTTTTGAAATTATTTCAGGTTTACAGAAAATTTGCTATAATAGTATGAACACTGACGTACATATCCTTCACCTGAAGTCCCTAGTTCTGAATCGTTTACCACACAGTGAACTGTATTCTCCCCCTCTCTTTTTCCTTCTTCACCTTCCCCTTTTTCTTTGTGTCTGCAATCAGACATAATGCCTCTTTATCTCAGATACCAGAGTGTGTAGTTGCTAAACCAGAACATTTTTTTACGTAATCCAATTACTGTAACAGTAAACAGATAAAGTTAAATGGATAAGTTTTTCCTATCTAACCTGTAGACCAGTCTTAGGTTTAGCAGGTACCCTGTAATACCTGGTATCTAAAAATACAAAACAAAACCTATGAACGCTTTAATTGTTAAGAATAACAAGACTTAGTACTGTTGTTAACACATAAATCAACCTGTGGTCCGGAGCTCATGGAGCTCATGTTTTACTTGAGGTCAGTTTATTACACTTTTCCTTCCTACCAAACAATAATTGAACTGCATTAGTAAATTGATATCTTTTTTTCTGTGTTCCGGCTAATATCTTTATACTTACTAGTTATGATTATTGATATTAAAATCTATATTAAAATTCCGTATCTTGACTGGGCCTGGTGACGCACACCTTTAATCCAGCACCTGGTGGCGGGGTGGCAGAGGCAGGTGAATCTCTGTGAATTTAAAGCCACCTGGTCGACATAGTAAGTTCCAGGAGAGCCAGAGATACAGTGAGACCCTGTCTCAAAAAACAACAACAACAAAAAATTCTGTATCTTAAATAATACACAGTTGATTTATTTATTGAAACATTTCAGAGTTAGGAGATCTTTACCTGAGAGGGGAGCTCTCCTATCCTCACTGTCGAGCCTCCATCTGCATCCAGGTTGCTCTCTGCTCCAGCATTCAATGGCTCCTCGGCACCCTGGCCGGGACAGGAGGGGCTGGCGGCTGGTACTCCTTACTCTGTGTTGCTTCAGACTTTTTAACTGGTGTACAGTGCGTATGTGGGAAAATAGGCAAATTGTAAATGTTCAGCTCAGATTGTTATTTCAGAATGGAAACATGGATCACCACTTAGGTCAAGAAATGGAACAACATAAGCTCCCCAGAAAAATCTACTCATCCCTGCTCCTGCTCTAATCCATTGCCATCTTGAGGCAACTCATTAAAACCATTAGTGGTCTGTGTGTGTATATGTATGCGTGTGCGTGCGTGCGTGCGTGCGTGCGTGCGTGTGTGTGTGTGTGGTTATTGCTGCTTTAGTTTTCAGCTATGTATAGTAGAACCACATTTTTGTGTTTATCTGATTTCTTTTCCTTCAATATGTTTGTGATATTTGCATATAGTGGGAGTTTATTTTTATTTGTATACAAACATTGTCTTTTATGACAACATCAGAATGTAGAGTTCATTCTACTATTAATAAGAATTGAGGTTATTTCCATTTTTAGTGATAGTGACTGCCACACCTTTGGTGATTCCATGGATTGATACCTGGTCTTGTGCATAATAAACACAAAGTCTTGCCACTTAATTAAATGCTTAGCTCTTAAACTCTTGTTGGTATCTTTGATGTACATGCTACAAATACATTTTGGAAAAATATGTATGCAGATACACACACACATATACACACACGCCAACACACAATTACTGAACGCGATATCTTGGTGAGTACACAGCCAGAAAGCACAAGCAGCACATGAGTGAGGGAGAATGTTTGTTGCTGCAGTCAGGAGAGCAGTTCTCAAAATGACATTCTCCTAAAGCAGAAAGGAGGAGGACTGATTGGGAAAGCCTGTAGATATTCGTTTGGGGAAGACACTTTGGGGCTGGCACATTTCTGAGCATATTCACTTTAAACTACACACTACTGGGCATGCTCAGTTAAAGTTACAGTTCAAGAGGAAAAGATGGTGGAAAGGCAGGCCCCTAGATACATCCAGCCAGTCTTGTCAAAGCAGGAGGGAGGAAGATTCTCTAGGTTTCCTTGGCCTGATGCCCAGTTGTACTGACCTAGAAGCCTGTCAGGAGGAGTGCCTGTTGTTCATGTCTTCAGTCACTCCTTCACTCTCTCCGTTGGTTAGTCTTCTACATGTCAGCCATTTTGGAGAACATGTCACAGGTGTAGTTGTTTAAATTTTTATTTTCCCTGTGATTGGTAGGAGAGCACTATACTGTTTCGTTAGCTGCCTCTGTCAAGTGCTTGGAAAAGGCCTTTGCCCACTTTTCTATTAGTGTTTTTCTTTCCCTTTCTTTCTTAATGATTTCTTAGAGTTACTTGTGTAAGCACACATGTCTGCTATTCACCCATACTGCAAATGTCATTTCCACTTTGTGGGTTGACTTCACTCTCTAGCTGAGGTCTTTTTGAACCAAAAGCTACTAACTTTAAAGCTGTCCCTTTCACAATTAGATTGATAGGTTCTCTAATTGATTTTGTGTATCGTGCAAGATTTTCTTCCTTTGTAGATATCCTTTCGACCTAGCCTATTTATCTGGAATGCCATCTCCTTACTGTTCTGTATATGGTAGGTCCTACTCCTGCCCTAAGTCAAATCCTCAGCTCTGTGTAGTAGTTACTCTGCTGTCTCTGTGATAAAGCATGGGTCACTGCAGTGGAAGGGTACTGATCTAGCATGAGGGAGGTCCTAGGTTCACTCTTCAGCTTGTTCTTTCTTCGAAGAACATGGCCTAGAATTTGTACTTCTGACAGTCACTTACACACCGGAGGCTGTAATGGAGCTTGAGAACTAGTCTTTAGCTGGCTGGATATTTGCCCAGCTAAAGCTGTTACCGTGGCAGAGGGAAGAACAAATATTGAAGGCCAGCTAAGTAGCCTGCTGTGACGTTGGAACGTCTTTGAAACAGTGTCTTTCCTATTGTCACTGTGGTTCACTTAATTTCTAGAGTCTTCCCTGGCTTTCCCTCATTACATGTGACCATAGGATGAAATGGTGACTGCAGATGGCCCGCCTGTGTTCAGCTTGTACACCAATGCCTCAGGGCTTTGCAGCTCAGCAAGGAAATGACTGGGAAGTTAAGAGCAATTAAACTTGAAGATCGTTTCCAATGAAAAAAATGACAGCTAATTAAACAAGATTTTAAAAGTTCACCCTTTTGTGATGAGGTCACTGCACTATTTAAAAACTTGTTTTTTATTTGCTATTTTCTGTCTATGTTCTTGTTAGTCAGTAGCACATTGCCAAGAGGTCTAAATTCCCCAGTGATTCCATTCATGGCAAATTGTAGTAATCCTTCAGAAGATAAGACTTTATTTCAGTAGTAAATTTGAATCTTTAACTTTAAGTGAGCATTGTTGTTGGAGTTGGTATTAGTACCAGCCTGTTTATATAGAAATAATTGTTTTGAGCGTTGGAGTTGAGTTTATACCAGAACACAGGTCAGAAAGCTGGTTGTAGTGGTATGTTCTTGAACTCCCAGAGCTGGGGAGGCAGACATGTAAATCACTGGGGCTCACTGCAGCCAGCCTAGCCCACTTGCTGAGCCAGTGAGTGGTCCTGAGGAAGGGAACCCATGGTTGCTCTCTGCCTCCATTTGCATCCACCATATCTGTATACTAACCCACCTCCCACAACTATGGAGCAGGGGAAGCTTAATGAATTAGAGACCAATTCTGGATTTTAGTCTTACTCTTGCACCTGTGGGTAGATAAACTACTGAGGTTCAGTGTCCACCTGCCTCAGTATGAGGACTGAATGAGACTGTTCTGAGAGCGCTTTAATGCTGTTAACCCTGCGTTATTTTAAGGCATTAGTAAATCGGTGTAGTGGTATAATTTTGAGGAATAAATGATAACTTTCTTCAATATCTTAACCCAGTTAGAGTAATACATTGCTTCTAAGTACTATAAATTAGAGCCCATTAGTAATGTCTTTGAAAAGTGTGTTTTTCAGACGGAAGAGTTGTAATGGCACAGGCACTTCACTTGGCTTATGATGACACGGAAGTGAACTGTTACAGGCTTAGACTTGGTGACCGTTATAATATGCATCTTTAGTTAAAAATAGGAAAAAATCTTACATTTCCCTTCAAAATATAAACACAGCTGTATAATACAGCTTCCTTGAGGGTAGCAGTCTGCTTATCTGTCCATTGCTTAGCACTTCAGTAAGTAAGCCACTAAGTAAATTAGAATCAGAGCAGGAAAGAGCCTGCTTGCTGGGGAATACCATCCCTTCCAGTCAGAGGAGTGTGAGCTAAGTGTTGGAACTAGCAGAGCAAAGGAAGTTATTTATGGGATGTTACCTTGGTAGCTCTTTGTCTTCTTTGATCCATCACCTGTGGAGAATGTGTTTACCATGTTTCCTGACGAAATGTCATTTTATCATTTTCAGAGTTGGTGAAGACATGAGATTAACTGACTTGGAGCTAGGAAAATTAGCAAGTAACATCCAGGAATTACTGTGTAGTGCTTCAGATGTATGCCATGATCGAGCTGTCAAATTTCTCATGTCAAGAGCAAAGGTATTTTCATAACGCCTTGGAGATTTTCTGTTTACACAGAGTCTGACTTTAGAGATCCAAGTTAGACTTTGCCTATGTCCATGCCTTGTCACAGTCTTCTAGTTTTAGCACTTGAAAAGTTGATGGTATTACTGCTGTGTTCTTCTAGGTAGCTACTGAAATGTCAAATAATTAAACAAAATAAATGGAAAACCTTTAAACCATTCTTTTCAAAATAATGGTTTGTTTAAAAGGCTTGTTTAAAAATGTAACACCTTATTAATTAATTTGAATCTAATATGCTATTTTACATATATACAAAACAAATAAGGTGTTAATAAAATTGAATTCCAATATTATAAAAATGTATCGGATAACATGAACTCATTATATTGACTCAAGTCATTATGTGATATTTTACACTTAGGACGGTTTCCTTGAAAAGCTAAACTCCACGGAGTTCATAGCACTTTCGAGATTAGTGGAGACCTTCATTATGGACACGGAGCAGATCTGTGGGAGGAAGAGCACGTCCCTGCTCGGGGCCCTGCAGAGCCAGGCCAATAAGTTTGTGAGCAGGTTCCATGAAGAGAGGCGGACCAAACTCAGGTAGGACCATGTCCGTATTCTTCTTTCCTTCTCTGTACAGAGCAGTTACATTTTTAAATGAAAGTGGAGTTGAGTGACAGGCAAAATTCTTGAGAGTGTAAAAGTAAGATCACATTTCTTGGCTTTTCAGATGGAATTGAAATATTTATTTCTGCCCAGCCTTAATACAGGGGAGGTGCTTAGTCTTACCGCAACTTGATATGCCATGCTTTGTTGATACCCATGGGAGACCTGGCCCTTTCCTGAACAGAAACAGAGGAGGAGTGGATTGGGGGGTGAGGGTTGAGTGGATAGGAGGTGGGGGTAGGGAAGGGGAAGAGAGGAGGGAGGGGAAACTGTGGTCAGGTTGTAAAATAAATAAATATTTATTTCTATTGAAGTCTATCAGTGGGTCCTCAGTGGATGTTTCTTTCTTACTCAAGGTTGACTAAATTGTTTTCTTTGCTGATTTTGGCTAGGCTGAGAGACAGAAGATAGTTTGGAAAAGTATTAGTTCCATTAGTCGGTGGGTCTGGTTTATCATGACAGTCAGCACTGAGTACTGCCAACTTGCTAGACATCTTCTTCCTTTTATTTTAATTAGGAGAATGTTATTGAAATGTTCACCTGCCTTTCTTTTTACTTTTGAACAGCCTTCTTTTAGACAATGAGCGTTGGAAGCAAGCTGATGTTCCTGCAGAATTTCAGGATCTTGTTGATTCTATAGCAGATGGAAAGATTGCTTTACCTGAAAAAAAGCCAGCAGGTATGTGTGGTCTCTCACACACTGTCCCTTATATTGATGACTAGGGCTTACTGTCTGTCCCTGAACAACTCATAGTCTTTCCATTCTACTTCATGCAAACAAATGCTTTTCCAAATAAAGTTATACATATAGATGCATTAACCATTAACCATGTTTTTTTGTTTTCCTGGAAAGTTAAGAGTTTTGACTTCTTTGGAGGTTCTTGTGGTAGGAGTTTTTGTACACATGGTTTCTGTCCCTGTCCCCCTGAGCCTGCCTTGCTGAACAACACAAGTGTATGCTGTTAAAACTCAGGTTTGCTAGTCCTCATGACTCCATCCATTGTGAGTTCACTGACTTCCCAGGTACTGGTGTAGGTACCAGAGAAGTGAAGGTTAACTGATATCAATATTGAGTGCTTGTTTGGTGCTACACATTGTTGTTTGAAGCAGTTTACTGTAGCTAAAGTTTTCCTGGTTCAGCTCAGCCCCCGCGGCCCTGTGGCCGGACGCTTGGACTCAAGTAAACACACAGAGCCTTATAATACTTATAAACTGCATGGCCATGGCAGGCTTCTTGCTATCTAGTTTTTATATCTTAAATTAACCCATTTCTGTTAATCTATACGTGTTCCATGGCTTTACCTGTTGCCTTTACATGTTGCTCCCTGGAAAGCAGGCTAGCATCTCCTCACTCAGCCTTCCACTTCCCAGAATCCTCTTTTCTCCTTGTCCCGCCTATACTTGCTGCCTGGCTACTGGCCAATCAGCACTTTATTTATCAATCAATTGTCCACAGCAGTTTACGGATATTATATCATTGACACTCTGCAAACTAGGTTGTTTAACAAATATGGAGGCTAGAACACAGCAAGGTTATGCAAATAAGCTTGTGGAGTTGCACACCTAGGGAGTGGGAGAGCAGGGATTCAGAGTCAGGCAGACTGGCAGTAGGACCCTTCCCTTCCCTGCTCTGCTCACCACTTGTGTGCAGAATAGAGAAGTAATTAAGAAAGTGCTTGCCACCACAGGACAAACGGACCTACATTCAAGTTGAATTGTCATTAGAACTTACTTTCTTTGCATGAAAGAAAAGAGGAAGTAAATATTTTGTCTAAGTGTTCAGAAACTTGAAACTTAGGAAAAGCATAATGATATGTCTTTGTTAAGCTAATTAATTTGGCTAATCCAGGACAGTGATCTAATTTATTTCTTTTTACCTCAAAATGCTGCATTTTGTTTCACAGTGATAAGAAATATCACATGCTGAAAATGAATTTCTGAGTTGAAATCTTAAGGGCTAATGTTAATAATGAAAAGTAGCCAGGTAAAATGCTAGTTCTGCCTCTAAACTAAGTCTAACTTAAAAAGAACGACTTCCTAATCTCCTGTGTACCAGACCCAGAGGACAGGCAGTTTCTGATCATTACTCCTGTTATTCAGACTCCCCTGAGAGACAGAGTTGAACTGCAGAGGACTGAAGGCATTGGCCAAGGTCGCAAGCCAATACTCCACTCTAAGTCTAGCCCGCACTTCACAGGCCTGCACTTCACAGTGCCACACAGCTTCCAAGACAGCACAGGCATGCGTGCACTTCAGAAGTGAGGGAGTGCTGGGTTCTCAGCAGGAACTACCAGCTTTGGGTTTCTCCAGTCTTTGTTTCCCCCAGCCCCACCTTTCTTGTGTGCTCTGTTCCCTAGCTACGGAAGAAAGGAAACCAGCTGAAGTCCTTATTGTGGAGGGACACCAGTATGCTGTTGTTGGGTGAGTAGCACATTTCTCTTTGAAACCTGCCTTCTAGCTCTCCCTTGGATTGAATTGCAAATTTTGGAATAACAATGTTAAAAACTATAAAATATTTAAGGGAAATTTTATGATTCTTCTTTTATTTTCCATTGTCCTGTAGTATGCTTTATCCATCAGGGACACTGGCTTCACAGAAAGGCCCTGATTTTCTCATGTAACAGGAAATGTTGTCGTAACTGCTTGTTACCATTATTCCACCCGAGGCTCTTGCTGCCCCTTTTTCTCTATAGCATAGTAGTTCTAGTCAAAACACAAACAGTTCTAGCTCTAAAATTATTGCTGTTCTATGTATCATTTAGCACACTTCACCACTATCATTGTAGACGTTGGGTCTTTTGCTCTTTTGTCAATAAACATCTCTCCAATTCAAGTTAGCTGGAAACATGCTGTCATCTCTACTGCATGCCTTTTATGAAATTTTAAGTTCACTGTCGTCTTTAAAGCGTTGAACAATTTAAGTATTATCTTTGTTTCTTGTCACTGTTTTCTGAAATAGCTGTTCCCTCCATAAAGAAAGTAGTGCCTTGTCACAATAATGTACACAGTAGAATTGTCTCTCTGATCCCCTGGTAGAACTCTGCATTCTGCAGAGGTGAGGGAGTTACTGACTTCCAGTTTTCAGTTTTCTTAGCACCTTGGCAGCTGTACAGAGGGTGCCTAGGCTGGAAGCTTCGTCCTAGTCACTTTCAAGTTGCTGAAACAACAGCAACACTCCTTTCTGCTCTTTGGAATCCTTGCTTGTCTCTGGGAGGGCAAAGCCATTTTCAACCCCTGTAATCTCATCCCTCCATTGAAGTGTCATTTCTGTCTTTGGTGATTTGTTAGCCAGTTACATTTCATGTGCTTGTTGAAAATGGTCCCCTTGGCTAGTTTCTTGGCTCTTTAGGAAGAGACTGTTGCCAAAAAGACTGAACTTAGGGGACTAATGCATCTTCTGAGGAAGATTATAAAGATATGCGATGGACACATGTCACACACAGCAGACTCTAGACTAAGTATGAAGCGTATACGTGGCCTCCCAGATGAGTTTAGGAGGTTAGATGCTTCTGTTGAATTTTAGTTCTTAATATCTTGCAGACTTTTATAAAGCATTATTTAACATGGCTTTCTCATTTCTGAACAGCTGAATGAATTTAGATGTCTTATAATAAGTCATTCTCCCCTCTTAATTCAGTTTTATTTAACCTCCAATGATATATCTTTTCTATTGTGATATGTCCTGCTATTAAACTGATAATTTCTCTTTTTTTTTTTTTTTTTTTTTTTTTTTTTTGGTTTTTCGAGACAGGGTTTCTCTGGGTAGCTTTGCGCCTCTCCTGGAACTCACTTGGTAGCCCAGGCTGGCCTCGAACTCACAGAGATCCACCTGGCTCTGCCTCCCGAGTGCTGGGATTAAAGGCGTGCGCCACCACCGCCCGGCTAATTTCTCATTTTTTTGTGATCACTCAGTAAACCTCCTAGGATGTTATGTTTCCCCTAGAGCATTATAAATTTTTTTCCATCTCACTAAGAAAATCTGGACTAACTTCCCTTCATTAATTCAAGAGCTATAATTGAGGATTGTTTACATGAGTGAGCAGAACCACTGGCTAGTCTTTCTCTCAGTGTTTCTGATTTGCCCCAAAAAAGGAATACTTGTGTATAATAAAGACTTGCTTAAAATTGCCATACAAAGGGGCCAACAAGATGGCTCAGCAGTAACAAGAGCCCTTGTTACTCTTGCAGAGAACGCAAGTCCAGTTCCCAGCAATCCATGGTGGCTAGCAACTATCTTTAGATCCAGGTAAACTCCAGGGGATCCAAAGCCCTTTTCTGGCCTCAGTGATCACTACATGCATGTGGTACAGATAGATATGACAGCAAAATACTCATATACGTATTATAAAACTAAATAAATCTTTTTTTAAAAAAAGCCATACAGAGAATGGTGTTTCTAGTACAAAGTTTGACGAGATACTCATCGTGAGTGTCTTGTCGCTGACTCTGAAGTTACACAACTACCAAGGTTGGTATATCTCCGTAGATGTTTGAACTGGTTATTTGACTTTTCTTGCTGAGTGTCTGTGCATCCTTTCTTTCTAGAACTGTTTTGCTGTTAATTAGAATCATCCTTGAATATTGCCAGTGTGTGGATAACATCCCCTCTGTCACCACTGACATGCTCACTCGTCTGACAGATTTGTTGAAGGTGTGTACAGTTTTTCCCATTTATTTGAAAAATATTTGGAAGAGTTCATTCATTAGAGTTTAACTAATCTTTAACCTTTAAGACACTTACCAGGTTATTTTTAAGGTAGGGGTTTTGTGATACCTGTCATGGTTGTATTTCAAGAGGGCAGCGTGCTTCTGTGCACTCCATATTCAGTGTGAGGTGCGCATGTGTTCATGTCTCACGTGCGTGTGCTCACATGGTCTCACATCCGTAGAGCTGTTAATGATACTGGAGACTGAACATGACCCAACTCATTCAGATACGAACCTGAGCTGCTTTCCAGTACCTGGCAGGAGTTCTCACTAAAGCTTTGGCTCTCTCAAGTCAGAGATTTTTTCTTAACATCATTCTTCCAGAACCACTAACCTGATGAAATGGTGATGATTTCAGCTAATTCATAATGAATTCTTATGTGCTAGTATAACAAAGGTTTTATTCCCCTCCCTCTTCTATTGAAAATAGATTTTTTTCCCTCATATAATGTATCCTGATTATAGTTTCCCCTCCCTCTACTCCGCCCACTTCCTCTCCACCTTTCTTCTCATCCAGATCCACTCGCTTTCTGTCTCTCATTAGAGACAGAAACAGGCTTCTAAGAGATAACAGTAAAATATAACAAAATAAAAGATAAAACAAAAATCACCACACTGAAGTTGGACAAGGCAAACGAAAAGAAGTCACAAGAATCAGAGACCCGCCTCTGCACACACTCAGGCGTCCCGTAGAAATACTGAACTGAAAGCTCTAATATACACACAGAGGACCTGGTGCAGACCCGGGCAGGCCTGTGCTTGCTGCTTCAGTCTCTGTGAGGTCATCTGCGCCTTGCTCAGTTGATTCAGGGGCCTTGTTCTCCTGGTGTCCTCCATCCCCTCTGGCTCTTACACTCTTTCCGCCTCTTCTTCTAAGGGTTCCCCGAGGTCTGAGAGGATGGATTTGATGGAGACATCCCATTTAGAGCTGTGTGTTCCAAGGTCTGTCTTCATAATGTCTGGCTGTGGACCTCTGTATTGTTTCCGTCTGGTGCAGGAAGAACCTTCTGTGATGATGGCTGAATAAGACATGGACTTATGAGTATAGCAGAGTATGTTGAGGAGTCATTCTAGCACACCTTTGTGGGTTTTTTGAAGACCAGTAGTATTGGTTTTTGCCCTAGATCTCTGGGCTATCTGGTCTCTGGTGTTTAGCACCCAAGCAGTGTCAGCTCTAGGTTCCAGCTCATGGAGTGGGCCTTAAGACAACTCAGACATCGCTGGTTACTCCAACAAGCTCTGTGCCACCATTGCCCTAGCGTATTTTGCAAGCAAGACAGCATTGCAGATCAGAGGATTTGTGGTTAGACTGGTGTTTACTTTTCTATTTGAGTAGCCTGCAGAGTATCTTCCTGAACCAAAGATACTAGAATGTAGGGGTGAAGGTTCCATGTGTGTTATGCACCAACTACACCTCTTCATGTTCAACAAGTTGTGTGGGTGTTGTCTTCAGCAGGGGGGTCTTACTGTCAGTTTGTGGACAGCAACCTATAGTCTTGACAACAGCCTGGGTTGTTGGGGGATTTCCATGGTAACCCTTGGACCAATAACTCAATTGAATATAACCCAGTCCCAGTACTGGAAGCTTCGTTTGATGACAAGAGATGGACAGTTGGGACTCTGTCTCCCTCATTCTTTGGAAACGTCATTAGAATCATTTTCATGTAGTGTAGAAAGTTTCCACTGCACCGAGTTTCCATACTACCCCTCTAATGCCCCTCAGTTACAGCTGTCTCTCCTACATTTCCTCCCTCAACCCTACCCCCACTCTCCACCTTCCTGTTCCAGTTCCCCTGCCCATAAAATCTATGCTGCTTCCCTCTCCCGAGGAGATCCATGTGTTCCCCCCCGTCTCTTCCTCTATACTAACCTCTCTGAGTTTATGAATTGTGGCTTGGTTATCATTTAACTGCTAATATCCACATATAAATGAGTACATTCCATTCCATGGTTCTTTCTGGGTCTGAGTTACCTCACTCAGGATGACTTTTTCTAGTTCCATCCATCTGCCTACAAATTTCATGATGTTATTTTTCTTTTTCTTTTCTTTTCTTTTTGTTTTGTTTTGTTTTGTTTTGTTTTCGAGACAGGGTTTCTTTGTGTAGCTTTGTGCCTTTCCTGGAACTTGCTTTGTAGACCAGGTTGGCCTCGAACTCATAGAGATCCTGCTGGGATTAAAGGTGTGCGCCACCAACGCCCAGCTCATGATGTTATTTTTCTTTAACAACTAAGTAATACTCCAGTGTATAAACGTACCACATTTTCGTTATCTGCTCTTCTGTGGAGAGACACCCAGGTTGTTTCTGAATTATGGTTATTACGAATAGAGCAGCAATGAACACATTTGAGTAAGTGTCTCTATGGTATGATGCAGCATCCTTTGGGTATATACCCAAGAGTGGTATAGCTAGATCTTGAGGTCAGTTCTCATCTTTCTGAGGAACCACCACACTGATTTCCAAAGTGGCTGTCTAAGTTTGTACTTACACCAGCAATAGAGGAGTATTCCCCTTGCTCCACATCTTTAGCAGCTGTCACTTGTGTTATTGATCTTAGCCTTTCTGACTGGTGTAAGATGCAATCTCAAAGTAGTTTTGATTTGCATTTACCCAATGGCTAAGGATGTTGAGCATTTCTTTAAGTGTTTATCAGCCATTTGAGATTCCTCTATTGAGAATTCTCTGTTTAGATCTGTACCTCATTTCTTAATTTGATTATTTGGTTTTTTTGATATCTAGTTCCTTGAGTTTCTTTATATATTTTAGTTATTAGTCCTCTATTGGATGTGGAGTTAGTAAAAATCTTTTCACAGAATGTAGGCTATGACTTTGTGGGAATGATGGTGTCCCCTGCTGTACAAAGGCTTTTCAGTTTCATAATTGTTGATCTTAGTGCCTGCACAATGATGCTTTGTTTTAGAAAGTTGTCTCTTTTGCCAGTGAGTTCAAGGCTGGTCCCCGCCTTCTCTTCTGTCAGATTCAGGTTTCTGGTTTTATGTTGAGGCCTTTGATCCACTTGGCCTTGAGTTTTGTGCAGGGTGATAAATACAGATCTATTTGCATTCTTCTACACGTAGATAACCAGTTTGTGGAAGATGCTGCCTTTTTTCCAGTGTGTATTTATGGCTTCTTTTTTAAAAAAAAAAATTAGGTGTACATAGGTGTGTGAATTTATGTCAGGGTCTTCTATTCAATTCCATTGACCCACCTGTCTGTTTTTATGCCAACACCATGCTGTTTTTATTACTATAACTTTGTAGTACAGCTTGAAATACCTCGGGAAGTTCTTTTATTATTCTGGATTGTTTTAGCTATCCTGTTTTGTTTTCTTTTTTTCATATGAAGCTGAGAATTGTCCTTTCAAAGTCTGTGAAGAATTGTGATGGAATTTTGTTGGGGATTGCATTGAACTTGTAGATTGCTTTTGGTAGGATAGCCCTTCTTACTATGTTGATACTACCAATCCATGAGCATGGGATATCTTTCTATCTTCCAATATTTTCTTCTATTTCTTTCTATTATATGAGGTTATTGTGAAAGTTGTTTCCCTGATTTCTTTCTTAGTCTGTCATTTGTATAGAGGAGAGCTACTGATTTTTGTGACTTAATTTTGTATTCAGCTACTTTGCTGCAAGTATTATCAGCTATAGGAGTTCCCTGATAGAATTTTTAGGGCCCATATGTATACTGTCCTGTCATCTGCAAATAAAGATACTTTGACATCTACCTCTCCAATTTGTATCCCCTTAATCACCTTCAGTTCTCTTACTGTTCTAGCTAAGACTTCAAGGACCGTATTGAATAGGTATATAGAGAGTGGACAGCTTATCTTGTTTCTGATTTTAGTGGAATTGCTTTGAGTTTCTCTCCATTTGAGTTAATGTTGACTGTGGGCTTGCTGTAAACTACCTTTATTATGTTTAGGTGTATCCCTTGTGTCCCTGGGGTGTTAGATTTTGTTAAAGGCCTTTTTTGCCTCTAATGAGATGATCATGTGGGTTTTGTCTTTAAATTTGTTTATATGATGGATTATATTTATTGATTTTTATAGAACCATCCCTATATCTCTGAGATGAAGCCTACTTGATCATGGTAGATGATCTTTTTTATTTGTTCTTGCATTCGGTTTGGAAGTATTTTATTGAGAATTTTTATGTCTGTGTTCATAAGGGGAATTGGTCTGTAATTCTTTCTTTATTGAGTCTTTATGTTTAGGTATCAGGTTAATTGTGGCCTTGATTTTATGAATTGGGCAATGTTCCTTCTGCTTCAACTTTTTGAAATAATTTGATGAGTATTGGCATTAATTTTTTTTGAAAGTCTGGTGGAATTTGTGCTAAAACCATCTTTTAGCTAAAACCTGGGCTTTTTTTTTTTTTTTTTTTTTTTTGTTTGGTGACTTTTTAATGACTGCTTCTATTTCACTGGGTGTTATAGGTCTATTTAAACTGCTTATCTGATCTTGATGTAACTTTGGTAGGTGGTATGTATCAAGACTATTATCCATTTCTTTTATATTTTCAAATTGATGGAATATTGGATTTATGATTCTCTGGATTTCCTCAGTGTCTGTTATGCCCCCTTTTCATTTCTGATTCTGTTAATTTGGGTCTTCTCTCTCTGCCTTTTAGTTACCTTGTATAAGGGTTTGTTAGTCTTACTGATTTTTCTCCAAGAACCAATTTCTTGTTACGTTGATTCCTTGTATTGTTTTCTTTATTTCTGTTTTATTGATTTCAGCCCTGAGTTTGATTATTTCTCGCGGTCTACTCCTTTTGTGTGTGTTTGCTTCTTTTGTTCTAGAGCTTTGAGGTGTGCAGTTAAGTTGCTCATCTGAGATTTCCAATTTCTTTATGAAGGCACTTAGTGCTATGAACTTGCTTCTTAGAACTGCTTTTATTATGTCTCATTAGTTTGGGTATGCTGTATATTTATTTTCATTCAATTATAGAAAGTCTTTAATTTCTATCCTGACTCGTTTTTCATTCAATAGAGAGTTGTTCAGTTTCTATGAGTTTGTAAGCTTTTTCTTGTTTCTGTTGTTGATATCTGGCTTTAATCTATGGTGGCCTGTTAGGATGCAGGGAATTATTTCAGTTTTCTTGTACCTGTTGAGACTTCCTTTGTGACTGAGTATGTGGTCAGTTTTAGAGAATGTTCCATGAGATGCCGAGAACAAAGTGTATTTTTTTATGTTTGGGTGAAATGTCCTGTAGATATCTGTTAGGTCCATTTGGCTTATAACATCTGTTAGTTTCATTATTTCTCTGTTTAGTTTCTGTCTGGATGACCTGTCTGTTGGTGAGAGTTGGGTATTGAAGTCTCCCACTCTCAGTGTGTGAGGGTCAGCATGTGATTTAAGCATAGTAGTGTTTCTTTTATGAACTTGGGTGCCTCTGTGTTTGGAGCATAGATGTTAAGAATTGAAATGTTCTCTTGGTGGAGTTTTCTGTAGCAGGAATCTTAACAGGTCTTATTAATAAAATCAAACCTGAGGCCAATTATTGGGGTGAATGCTGGAAGATCAGAGAAGCAGAACAAGCCACAGCCACCTCACCTCACCAGTTCCTTAGCTGATCCCTGTTTCCTCAGACTGGAAGCCTCTGAGTCCTCATCCAAATGGATCTCAGCTGAACTGTGCTGCTCAAAGCCTAAAAGCTTAACCAGCTTAGCTCCTGGTTTTCATGCCTTATATACCTTTCTGCCATCACTTCCTGGGATTTAAGGCGTGAGTCACTATGCCTGGCTGTTTCCAGTGTGGCTTTAAACTCACAGAGATCCGGATGGATCTCTGCCTCCCAAGTGATAGGATTAAAGGCGTGTGTGCCACCATTTTCTAGCCTCTATATCTAGTGGCTGTTCTGTTCTCTGACCCCAGGTAAGTTTATTAGGGTGTACAATATTTTGGGGAACATAATATCACCACAGTCTTCCTTTGATGAGTATATGGTGTCCTTCCCTATTTCTTCTGTTTAATTTTGGTTTAAAGTCTAATTTGTTAGATATTAGAATGCTTACACCAGCTTGCTTCTTAAGTCTGTTTGCTTGGAGTATTTTTTTCCAACCCTTTATCCTGAGGTAATATCTATCTTTGCTGTTGAGTTCTGTTTCTTGGATGCAGCAGAAGGACGGTTCCTGTTTTCACATCGAGTCTGTTAGTCTTTGTCTTTTTATTGGGGAACTGAGTCTGTTGCTATTAAGAGAGATCAATGACCAATGATTAATTCCTGTTAGTTTGTTGTTGTTGATGGTGGTGGTGGTGTGTGTGTGTTTCCCTTCTTTTGATTTTACCACTCTGAGATGATTTATTCCCTGTGTTTTTATGGTTGTAGTTTACCTCTTTAGGTTGGAATTTTCTTTCTAGCACTTTCTGAAGGACTGGATTTGTAGATAAATATAGCTTAAATTTGACTTTATCATGGCCTATCTTATTTTCTCTCTCTGTGGTGATTGAAATTTTGCTAAGTATAGTCATCTGGGCTGGCATCTGTGTTCTCTTAGAGTCCGCAGCACATCTGTCCAGTCCCTTCTGACTTTTAGAGTCTCCATTGAGAAGTCAGTGTAATTCTAGTAGTCTGTCTTTATATGTTACTCAGTGTCTGTCCCTTGTAGCTTTTACTATTCTTGTTTTGTTCTGTACATTTAATGCTCCAGTTATTATGTGCCCAAGGGCTTTCTTTTCTGGTCCATTCTATTTGCTGTTCTGTATGCCTCTTGTATTTTTATAGGCATCTTCTTCTTTAGGTTAAGGAAATTTTCTTTTATGATTTTGTTGAAAATATCTCTTTGGCCTTTGAGCTGGATTACTTGTCCTTCTTCTGTTTCTATTATTGTTAGATTTAGTCTCTTCAGAGGGTCTCAAATTTCCTGGATGTTTTGTGCCAGGAATGTTTTAGATAGAACATTGCCTTTGACTGATGTATCCATTCCTTCTCAGTGCCTGAGATTTTATTTTCTCTTCCATAGTTCCTGTTCAAATTCCTAAATTTTTTATTTCCAGAATTCCCTCAGTTTGGGTTTTCTTTTTTGATTCTATTTCCATTTTCAGGTCTTGAACCATTTTATTCATCTCCTTCCACTGTTCATGTTTTCCTTGATTTCCTTAAGGGAAGTCATTTCATTTCATCTTTAAGAACCTCTATCTGTGTCCATATAGGTTGTTTTAAGGTCTTTTCCTTTTGCTTCGGCTGTGTTGGAATATTCAGAGCCAGCTTTGGGAGGGTTTCTGAGCTCTGGTGGAGACAGAATTCTTCTGCTTATTTGTTGGTGACTGTGTTTTCACACTGGCATCTAGGCATTTGAGAGCAGGTTGGTTATAGGACTAGGTGCTGATGTCTGCTCTTGTCTTTGTTGGGTAGGTGTTTTGTTTCTTGGTTTCTGTTTCCTTTTTGGATTTTAGGAGAGTGTGGTGGCTGTGTGTTGTCTGGTAGAAAATTTTCAGTGGACCTGATAGGTGTGGCCACTGAGGGTTCCAGGTAAGATGCCTTTCTGGGTATTGGGTGCTGACACTTAGGAATGGAGATAGGCTAGGGGTCTGAAGGCGTTCCCAGGAGTGTTCCACTAGTGATCTCAGTGGAGAAAACCCTTTGCTGTATAAGTATGAGGACCAGAGTGTTGGGAGGCCCCAGCACTCACATAAAAACAGGATGGGCCTGGAGGCACCATACATATGTGAATACACATGCAGAAAAATAAAGGACTTTGCTGGGAGGGACTGAAGCTGGAGCTAGGGAGATAGCTCAGTGCTTAAACCACTTGTTGTTCTAGAGGGTTAATTGCCTCCTTCTGACCTCTGTAGATCCCAGGCATGCACATGGTGCACATACATAACTGCAGGCAAAATACTCACACACATAAAATATAGATTTCTCAGGTTTTTTCCTGCCAGAAGTCAATATTGAGTATACCTGTCTGCCCCCCTTTTCATTAATGCATAAATAATTATAACTGCTTTTAACAGAAAATTCATCAAGCCATTGTAATGAATCATTTCTCTAATCTCAGCACTTGGGAGGCTGAGGCAGGAGAATTGCCAGCCTGGATTGTGTAGTGAATTCAGGTCAGTGTGCACCATAGAGTGAGACCTGTCTCTTACTAAAAAATTAAATTAAATTTAAAAAATCCAACTACAGCCTAAATCCATGGTCTGTAATGAGAGGGTGAGCAGAGGAGGAGTGTATTGTGTCTGGGGGCAGTTAGCACTTCAGTGAACTGCTCAGAATGATTTTCCTTCTTCCTTTGGTAGTACTTCAATTCAAGAAGTTGCCAGTTAGTTCTTGGAGCTGGTGCATTGCAAGTTGTTGGACTGAAAACGATTACTACAAAAAATTTGGGTATGAATTCTTTCATTTAATTCCCACACTGAATTGTTAGAATGATGTCACTTTTGTATTATGTTTTTATGCCTCATATTTGTGTGGCTCAGATAAGAGCCTGTAAAAGTGGCAGGTGCCACATTAGCCTTTTATGTGGTGGTGGTGGTGGTGGCATGTGTGTGTTTCAGGGAGTTTCCACTGTTCTAAGTTGTATGGAAGATGTGTCACTTTGGGAACTGTTACAGCGTATGTAAAGTGTTTCAGGAAATATGCATTAAAAAATACTTTGAGGGAAGGATCAGCTGTGCCACTGTCCTGAGGCCGCTTGTGGTGCAGTGGAAAGCAGCATGCTCATTGCCAAATCGTTTTCTTGTGCAAAATGAAATATGCTGCCTTCTGCCATGGCGCTTTTCATCTGTGAAATAAGCTGGAATTTGTATAAAACTAGTGTGAAAGCTCTTACTTAATTCGATAACAGGTCAAATCAACTAATGTCTTTGTTCTCCACTGTGTGTCTGCTCCTCCACGTCAGCGCTTTCTTCACGGTGTCTGCAGTTAATCGTGCACTACATCCCTGTGATCCGGGCTCACTTTGAAGCCCGACTACCCCCTAAGCAATGGAGCATGCTTAGGCATTTTGATCACATCACCAAGGTACTCTTCGCCCGTTTTCTACTGGAGTTTCACAAATGTATTCTTTAATTGTTAAGTATTTTGGAAATACGTCTAAGGAAACTTTAAAATACAGTATTATTTCTAATTACAGGATTACCATGACCATATAGCTGAAATATCAGCTAAGCTTGTGGCGATAATGGACAGCCTATTTGATAAGCTGTTATCAAAGGTAATGATTCTTACAAATGATTAAGATTTGCATAAGCCTAAGGCATTGTGACTTTCCATTTTGTAGAGAATTCTAGATATATAAGGACATGGTAAGAGAATCTAAGTGTTTACAAGGTATTTACCAATTGGTCAAAATTTTAACGTTTTATAGCCCATTTCTTAATTGGACTGTTGGGCATTTTGATGTCTAATTTCTTGGGCTATAGAACTAAACAGAGAATTCTCAACAGAGGAAACTCAAATGGCTGAAAGACATTTAAGGAATTGCTCAACATCCCTAATCATCAGGGAAATGCAAATCAAAACAACTCTGAGATACCACCTTACGCCTGTCAGAATGGCTAAGATCAAAAACACTGAAGACACCTTATGCTGGAGAGGATGTGGAGCTAGGGGAACTCTCCTCCACTGCTGGTGGGAATGCAAGCTTGTACAACCACTTTGGAAATCAATATGGCGATTTCTTAGAAAATTGGGAATCCATCTCCCCCAAGATCCAGCTATACCACTCTTGGGCATATACCCAAGGAATGCTCAACCACACCACAAGAGCACTTGTTCAGCTATGTTCATATCAGCATTGTTTGTAATAGCCAGAACATGGAAACAACCTAGATGCCCTTCAACTGAAGAATGGATAAACAAAATGTGGTACATATACACAATGGAATACTACTCAGCAGAGAAAAACAATGACATCATGAGGTTTGCAGACAAATGGATGGATCTAGAAAAAATCATCCTGAGTGAGGTATCCCAGACTCAGAAAGACAAACATGGTATGTACTCACTCATAACAGGATACTAGATGTGGAACAAGGATGACTGGACTGCTACTCACATCACCAGGCAGGCTACCTGGAAAACAGGACCCCAAGAAAGACACAGGGATCGCCCAATGACAGAGAAATGGAATGAGATCTACATGAACAGCCTGGACATGAGTGGGGGTAGTGAAGGGCGAGGTTCGAGGGAAAGAGAGCTTGGGTGAGTGGGAGATCCCAGCTGGATCAACAACAGAGAGGGAGAACAAGGAATAGGAGACCATGGTAAATGAAGACCACATGAGAATAGGAAGAAACAAAGTGCTAGAGAGGCCCACAGAAATCCACAAAGATACCCCCACAACAGACTGCTGGCAATGGTCGAGAGACAGTCCGAACTGACCTACTCTGGTGATGGGATGGCCAAACACCCTAATTGTCGTGCTAGAAACCTCATCCAACTACTGAGGGATCTGGATGCAGAGATCCATGACTAGGCCCCAGGTGGATCTCTGGGAGTCCAATTAGCGAGAATGAGGAGGGTTTATATGAGAGAGAATTGTTGAGACCAAGGTCGGATAAAGCACAGAGACAAATAGCCAAACAAACGGAAACACATGAAATATGAACCAATGGCTGAGGGGTCACCAACTGGATCAGGCCCTCTGAGTGGGTGAGACAGTTGATTGGCCTGATCTGTTTGGGAGGCATCCAGGCAGTGGGACCGGGTCCTGTGCTCATTGCATGAGTCGGCTGTTTGAAACCTGGGGCCTATGCAGGGTCCCTTGGCTCGGCCTGGGAGGAGGGGACTGGACCTACCTGGACTGAGTCTACCAGGTTGATCTCAGTCTGCGGGGAAGGCTTTGCCCTGGAGGAGATGGGAATGGGGGGCGGGCTAGGGGGAAGGTGAGGGGGACGGGAGGGGGGAGAACAAGGGAATCTGTGGCTGATATGTAGAACTTAATTGTATTGCAAAATAAAAATTAAAAAAAAAAATTTTAACATTTTTTTCCCAGGAAAATATTATCATCTCTTAGGACCCTTCAGTGGTCTGGCTCACAGCTGCATAGCAAATCATATTCCTCAATTTAGAGAAGAGTGCGTGCAATAGCGTGTTCAAATTTTGCACACTTGATACTTGTCTTCCAAGTGGCCTGGGGGAGTGAGGGAGATGAGGCCAGGGATGACAGCTCTACCCAGGGTGCCATGCTGGTACCCTGACACTCTGGCCATCAGAAGAGAGTTACTGATAGCTTTTTAAATGTTCATGTTCATCACCTGTGTTTAACAGATACCAACATTTGCTTTTTATCAAAAGAGGTTAAAACAGATTTGAAGCAGGGTGCTATTTTATCCTTCAGCACTAAGGTGAAGGTGTGTGTGTGTGTGTGTGTGTGTGTGTGTGTGTGTGTGTGTGTACATATATTCTTTAACCAAGAAGAAGGGCTAGGGAGCTATGTCAGTTAAGTGCTTTCCTTGCACACAGAACCTGTAGGTTTCCTGTTTGTTTTTTAAAGAGGGACGCATGGTGGCAAACGCTTGTGACCCCTGCTCAGAGGAGGTGGAGTCAGGTGAATGCCTGTGGTTTGCTGGCCAGCCAGTGAGAAATGCTGTCTCATAATATAAGGTAGATGGCACTTGAGGAATATAACACAGGTACCCTCCCTCCACCTGCAGTCACACATGGACATTGGTACATCCACTGTCTCACACAAATACAGTCTTAAAGGAACAGTCTCCTACCTAGTGATGTGACCAATAACTTCAGGGTCCTCGTGTCTGGGACTTCCCCAATCGACTCAGCATACCTTTACTAGGATTTGTTTGGACAGAAACTTCTCTGTAAGTGTGATTCATTCATTACATTTGCTGATTGTGTCTCTGAAGATTTTTGTTTTGTTTTAATAAACTAGAGCATCCCCTCCACATTTTTGCTGTGTTGCTTTAGTATTCCTGCCCTAGAGAGTGAGGCCAGATCTTAGAGCAGAGGTATGTGCTCCTCTCGTGGTGACTGCGCACTGACCGGACTGACAGGCTGCAGTCCCAGGTTAACAAGTCTGACTTGCTTTCATGGGTTGCCCAGAAGTTTGATCTTTTTTTTTTTTTTTTTTTTTTTTTTTTTTTTTTTTAAGATTTATTTTATTTATTATGTATACAGTATTCTGCCTGCAATGTGTCCTTGCAGGCCAGAAGAGGGCACCAGTGGTTGTCAGCCACCATGTGGTTGCTGGGAATTGAACTCAGGACCTCTGGAAGAGCAGTCGGTGCTCTTAACCACTGAGCCATCTCTCCAGGCGGGATCTTTTTTTTTTAATTCATACCAAAATAGGAGACAGGATTTGTTTGGGTTTGCCTTTTAGTGCTTAGCTTTTCATTTTCTTGTCTGAACTTTTGAGATTGCATGCCACAATAATATAATTTAGGCTATTTTAAGAAACTAATAAGGGTACCATTTCTTTTGTTTGTTTGTTTGTTTGTTTTTTGTTTGTTTGTTTTTTCGAGACAGGGTTTCTCCGTGTAGTTTTGGTGCCTGTCCTAGATCTCACTCTGTAGACCAGGCTGGCCTCGAACTCACAGAGATCCGCCTGGCTCTGCTTCCCGAATGCTGGGATTAAAGGTGTGTGCCACCGCCGCCCGGCCAGGGTGCCATTTCTTGTACTGAATGAGTCTATCTCCAGTCATACTGACAGCTAGACTCATTAGTATCTTACTCTTTTACTCACTCATCCATGCAAACCATTGTGCTGGGTAACAGGGCAGCAGAGTGGGTCAGTCTTCCATCTGGTCCTCAAGCAGCAGAGATCTAGTGGGGAAACGTACACTAGCTTCAGCAACATTATGAGTAAGGCAGAGATTCCGTGTGTTGGAGCTCTTACTGCTGTGGAAGACACGGTTGCGGGGGGGGGGGGGGCTGGGAAAGCATTCCAGCTGGTGCATGCTTATAAAGTTTGCTTTTAAAGACAGGTGAGATTAGGGCAATGAAATTAACATGCAAAAGTCTTTAACCTGAGAAAACATGTTGAAAATCATAAGAAACCAATTCTGTGTCAGAGTTAGACAGGCAGACTCAAATTAAGTCTCATGTTTGCTACAGACTAGCCAGTGAAGAACCTTCAGTGAATTGTTGACTTAAACCTCAGTCTCCACCTTTAGATGGGAGTAGTAGAAATGATCTCAAGGGTAGAGTGAGACTTAGGGAGATAACACATATCTAAGTGCACCTGGTGCACGTTTTGTTTTCACTGTTTGACTGTAGCAAGTTTTAGTAAATGTCCGCTGCCAAGATTCTGCTGCTGTTAGTAGTAACTTAAGTGAAAGCTGAAGTTTGCTAATGCACTGGGTTGCACACACAGAGGGATGGGTGACATACTGGAATATTCTCCATTGTTAGAAATCAGTTTAAATCAGGTTTATTGAGGTTTAATTTATATTCAATAAAATTCACTCTAAGTATACACAATTTGGTATCTTAAAACTCATATAAGTAATGAAATGTCCACATTCAAGATATAAAAAAAATTATTAATAAACCTTCTCTTGGACACTTTAGTTTTGCTTTTCCCAGAAGGTCCTTCATATGGAGTTATAGCCTGTTGTGCCAGGCTCCTTTTGTCCAGCATAATGCTTTTGGAATTGATGGATGCAACCTAAAACCTTCTTTGTATGCTAATAAAAATAATTTCTTAGAAAAGGGGCAGTTGTGGGACTTACGATGAAGAAGCCTTGCTTGTTGAAGACTGAAGAAGAGGACAACCAAGAGGGAAAACTAGGAGGACCTAGTGCAGTAGAGGGTCTGTAGTGGGTGATGTGAGATGCCGCAGAGCCAGGAGCAAGGGAGCCAGGAAAGTTACTGTTTGGAAGTGAGTGTGTTTCAGTGATTCTTTTTTTCCAAAGAGAAATTTCAGAAGAATGCTAAGAGTAAGAGAAGGTCTCTTGGGTGGTGGTGAATTAATATTGGGTCAAGTTGAGGGACTGAACGCTGAGACAGTGAAGGTGAGATGGAAAGCATGCTACCATTAGGGAAAGCAAGATGAAGAAGGGTTTAGGGGGACAGATTGGCCATTTCAGGGGTGACCAAACAAATGACTATAAATGGGGTGGCTTAACAAGAATCCTCAGTTCAGGGATCATATCAGGGACTAAGGGGGTCCAGCCCCTCGATAGTCCCCTCCCAGGGTCCAGAAAGAATCTACAACCAGCTGATAATTAATCTTTGATGAAAAGAAATGAGTCTATGTACACAGAATTCCTTAGTCCATACACTCTATTCTTCTGAGTCAGTTCTCTCTCTACACGGCTTCTATTCTGCTCTCATGCCTAGCTCCTTTCTTGCCTGATTTCTCCCTACATTAATCTGCTGTCCCCTCTAAGTTCTATCTTAATTCTCTCATCTTAGTTCTGCCCCATCTAGGTTCTCATCCATCTAGTTCTTTCCCATCTTAGCTCCTCTCTCATCTCCTTTCTATCTTGTTCTTCCTCATCGTGTTCTTCCCCATCTGGCTCTTCCTCATCTTCCATTCGTTCCTCTAGTCCTCTCTTCTCACCTTTCAATCTAGTTCTTCCCCATCTCAGTTTATTACTCTCAAGTTCTTACCCATCTAGTTCTTCCATTCTCTTTTCTCTTCTCCGTCTCCTTATTCTCTCAGTTCTTTCTAAGTCTCTCTGGAATCCAGTTATAAACCCAAACAATAGCAATCCTTTGGCCTAGCAAAGTCACCAGGCTTGAATTCTACAGGGTCATAAAGGTAGGCAAGAATTTCCCTCAGGCAGTGACCACCAGGCTTTCTTTTACAACCCAAAATGGGAGTGGTAAAAGAGGAGGTCAACTGAGTGCTAATGACCTGTTAGTATATCAAAAAGGGGATCTATGTGCTCAGTCTACATTCCTAGAAGTGGTTAGGTAAGAAGTTAGGGGTGTATTAGTAAGGCTGTATAAGAAAGGAGGGTCTCACCCTAAATTGCTCAAGAAATAAAGCAATCTGCCTGACCTAGGAGACAGGTGTTGTTTCGTATGGCCTTGGATGCTTGATAGGAATTTTAGATAAATACACTGTTAGGAGTTCTTGGAAGCACACAAAAAAATCATTTTAGGAACCAGCTGTATATATGTACATACACACACATACAAAAGCTAAAATATCATCAAGACTTCTTAAGCCATGGCTTGACCTTTGGAGAAATCCTTGACTTTTCCAAGTAGTAGCCTTTGTGATAGTAGCTGAATTCCATTACATTTTCCTGTGGCTTGCAGCAGGACCATAGGCCAGACTCTCTCTAAAGGCACCTTTCTCTAGTGTGTGGTGTTTGCTGAGTCCATGGCGTTCTTCGCCTTGAATCCATCACCCCAACGCCTACGTCTGTCTTCCTGTGTCTGAATCTCTTCTACCACTAGGATAGTTTGAAAACAACATCAGAACTCCGGAAACAGTAATGAAGTTCGTTGAGGAGGCAGAGAGCCCAGTCACCAGATCTTGCCAGTGGTGTTATGAAATGGGGCAGCCACTTGGGAACATAGTTTCATATTTCCTGATTAGTTAAACATGGAGTTCAGATGACCCAGACTTTTGCTAGATACATGTCCAAGAGAGCAAAAGTAATATCCACATCAAAACCTTTACACAGATGTTCATAACGGCCTAATTCATAACAGCTCCAATTTCCATCATCTGACCAGTGGTGGAGAGAATGTCGTCTGCTCATAGTGGAACATATTCAAGCCATCAAAGGGATGAAGTACAGTTGCATGTCATAACAAGAAGAAGCCAGGAAAGAATTAAGTAAAGAAGCCAGCCTCAAAAGTCATGTTATATGATTCTGTTTATATGAACTAGATAGGAATCCAAGGAGCTTCAGTTTAAACCCAAACAGTTTTAAGGTTGGAAGCAGCCTATGGTCTTAGCTACTGAGCTGTTTATCTCCCATAAAGTGGATGAAGATACTGACTAAAAGTTTTTCAAGATTTGTATAGGTAGTACAAACCTCAGCTGAAGACCTGAGCCCTATGCCAGAGTTAAATGTATGGAGGCACAGAAAACTCAGCTCAGGGCTGGGCGGTGGTGGCGCATGCCTTTAATCCCAGCACTCGGGAGGCAGAGGCAGGCGGATCTCTGTGAGTTCGAGGCCAGCCTGGTCTATGGAGTGAGTTCCAGGAAAGGCACAAAGCTACACAGAGAAACCCTGTCTCGAAAAACCAAAAAAAAAAAACCAAAACAAAACCAAAAAACAAATAAAACTCAACTCAGGGAATGTCGGAGACACTACATAGTCCAAAAGACTAATTCTCATTCTTTTTCCCTTGCCAGTACGAGGTGAAAGCTCCTGTCCCTTCCCCTTGTTTCAGGAATATTTGTAAGCAAATGACAAAAATGCATGAAGCTATATTTGATCTTCTTCCCGAGGAACAAACACAGGTGAGTAGTAACTCTGGAAACCTTTGTTATTTGAACATTTTATCCATACCAGTAGGAGAATTTGTACATGTTTTTGATTCAGTTAAGTTCGCTTCATGTTTGCTGTCATTTTTTTTAGGTTGCTATATTGATTAGTGAGGCATGGATGAAAGGTTTTAATTTCAAAATGTCTTTTGTTTTGGCAGTTGAAAACTAAACATAGATCTTCTATTCACCCATTGTTAGAGGTCAAAACTTCTACTACTATCACTCTTTACATTGTTAGTGTGAAAATCAGAGTTGGCATCTATCAGTAAACCCTAATGTTATAAATTGAGATTGTAGTACAGATCAGGTGAAAGAAATTAGCGATGGAGTGAATAAGATTAGCATATACATAAGTAAATCATTAACACTTATTAGACAGACATGAGTGATCTGTAGTGAAAAGGGCAGGGATATCTCTCAGCTATGACAAAGGATAGCGAGGGAATAAGAGTTCTCTCCCTTCCTGCTGCGCCCCTGTCCCTAACTGTGTCCCCCAGAAGTGTTACACATTTACTTTTTGGGATGTGTATGTCCCTGTGCCCTTTTCTCTGCCCCAAACCACAAGTCCAGAATTTGATCCCTTCCTCATTTTTATTCTCTAATTTAATTCCCTTAAACTAGATGCTGTCATTCAAGCCCAGTTGTAGAATGGTGTCGTGTTAGAGTCTAAACGAGTGTGTAACCGTGGGCTTACCTTCCATTGGGACTTTGGTTATCCAGAACTTGGTTTCTGTGCTTCGGGTATGCATGCAGATGGTATGGGGGAGGGGCTTCTTGGTGCTCTGGGTGTCCTTGCATCTGCTGCTCTTCTTTCTTGTGCCCTTGTACTTCCATTCTGTGCCAGCTTTACATTCTTCCTGCTTTCTAGGTTTTCCTTAATCACAGTAACCTCATAATTAAGCATCATCTAACTCCTTTGGGGCTTAGCCTGAGGGGAAGACAGACATGACTAACCTGAAAGGTCATTTTCTTGTCATTTCTTGTTAGCCAGCCATCCTTCGGTTGTGTGGTTCTCCTGAGAGATGCTAACAATGTCTGCTCATCCCAGGAAGGGCGCCAGGAGCAGGCCAATGGAACAGTTCCATCTAGGTCCACCTGGTGACCTATTACGTTTCTTAGGGTTACTTATAGGGGCATAGGCAACTCAAAAGCAGCTGCGTCACTGAAAAACCACCCAAGCATGGGTGATAGCTCAGAGCTGCATTCCTGGAGCTCCCTGAACAATCCTTGAAGCCTGCAGGGAGTTCAGGAGTCTCCCAGCAGCTGTAACTGCCTCTGTACCTGTGGGGAGGTACATGCAACCTTGGAACTCCGCGCCTCCTGATCGGGGGAGCTGGGTGGGCCTCTCTCCCCACGCTAGGAGGGATGTTTCAGTCCCGAGGAAATGGCTGCACACCTCAGCCAACAAGTAAGATTCCCCCATCTCTCTCTGACTTGCATTTGCTGAGTTCTAATCCAAGAGCCTGAGAGCCACATCAGGGAGCTTCTGTCTGCTGAGGTTCAGGAGTTACAGGCTTGTATGTTCCTATTACCACTTGAACACCAGCAACTGCCCAAACCTCCACAGGCACCTTTATATATAAATAGATGATGTTAAATTATCTCTATAGATTAATCATGGAAGAGTAGTGTTTACCTCTCCTGTCTTACTCCCTCCCCACCACTAAGTTCCTGGTTAATTAAACTTCCCACTACTTTGTATTATTTTCACTTCCTTTTGACTCTCTATGTAGCCCTGAGAAATTCTCCTAATATACACAAAGGCAATTTTACTGCTAAAAGAAGTACTGCTGAGTGGAGAAAAGAACTTTTGTCCAACTGCAGAGAAAAACCATAATGAAATAGAATCTCAGTACTTCAGAACATCCTAAAAGTAGATGTCAAAGATTTTTTTAAAAATGTTTCTCCATATATTGATAATGGATACTTCTATCTTCTGTTTCAGGAGAACTATAAGCAACTTTCATTTCTTTTTCAGATGTTATTTTTAAGAATTAATGCAAGTTACAAACTCCACTTGAAAAAGCAGTTGTCACACTTAAATGTAATAAATGATGGAGGACCTCAAAATGGGTATGATTCTTCATCTGTTTTCACCACGTGCTCCCATACTGCATTGCGTGTCATTCTTCACAGTATGCTTTCTGCTGTCATGGAACTAAAGAAGAAAACCATGAAGTCAGCAGCGTTCGTTTTCTCCTTGTGTGGACATGCCTCTGTATCTTCCCACTGTCTCTGTTAATAAGGGTCATCTGTTCAGCTACTTGCCGAACTTTACAGACCCTCAGTGAGGCAGTGTGGGCTGGTGGCTGAGTAGTGCTGCTCTGTCCAGACAGGACTCAGAGCTCCGCTCCAGGGCCCTTGGACTAGGATAGTGGCCTCATTTATAAAATGATGAGGGTTAAAATATGCCTTATTTTGTAGGGCTCTGAAAAATAATCTATTATTATTAAACAGTACTGTATTTAAAAAACCATAGAATTCATATTTTACAAAGTTTGGGTTAAACTCCAGCTCTGTCATCTACTAGCAGCTCATATATAAAATTTTGAACAATCACTTACATTATCTAGGCCCGAATCTTCGATTGTTTGTTTGTTTGTTTGTTTGAGTTTTAGACAGGGACTGGTTCTTGCTATGCTGACCAGGCTGGCTTCCAACTCAAGAGACCCACTTGCCTCTGCCTCCAATTGCTAGGATTAAAGACTAAACGAACAGACAACCCTTTTCTTCCTTTTATGAAGAGAATTAAAGATTAAACTAAATAAAATCTGAGGCTGGGGATGTTGTTGAGCAGGAGAGCCTTGCCCTGGCTTCTGTCTCTAGCATTGTGAAAATGGGTGTGTGTTTGTATTTTATAAAAAGTAAAAAGCACCACCCACTTGTTAAACTTCGGTACGATTTTCTTGGTGTGCCATGTATTTATCTTAAAAAAAATTGATGTGTCCAGATGTTTTACCTGCATGTCTATTTATGCACTGTGCACCTGCCTAGTGCCCGGGGAAGCCAGTAGAGCATGGGATCCCCTGAACTGGAGTTACAGTTGTGAGCTGCCATGTGGGTGCTGGGAACTAACCCAGGTCCTCTCTAAGAACAGCAAATGCTCAGAACTGCTGAGCCAGCTCTCTGGTGCCTGAATAACTACCCTATGAATGATATGAACTATTGATTAGAGGTAGTCTGTTGTGAAAGCAAAAATTAAAAAGCAAGAGAAATAAATTATTTCTCTTAGAAAGCAGAGGTTTCAGGGCCACTTTAGAAGCAGTGATGAAATGGTGAGAGGAAGGTCTGCTTTGGCATTGTGTAGGGAACCAAGCATGCCTCCTGTTATTCCTGGTGTTGAACTCATCCGTCAGCAATGAGCTCTGCTTAGTCACACTGTATAAAGTTAACGTAGTACTTATCTCCAGGGGTGACTGGAAAATTGAATGTTCTAAATGAAGTCACATAGAATCACACCTACCTGCTAGCTAGATGTTGTTCATGATCCATTTTGCACCTACCTGCTAGCTAGATGTTGTTCATGATCCATTTTCTTGCTGTGAAGCCATTTAAATAAGTTGTCTGGTCAAGCATTTTATATATAGACCAGGAAATTATGACCTTAAGGTCATTATATTTCCAAATCTGGGTTGTGAATGGTTTAAAGACACTGTTTACTTAGTAGTTCATTTAAATCACTGCTCAAGATTAAAGGCTGGAATAGGTAAAATTCTTAATCTAAACATTCCCAGTCCAGAATGATCTGTAGTGTTACTTTCCATGTTGGTCACTTGGAGGAGCAGTCAAGGAGGGAAGAACCTGCTTTTCTTAAAGAGGGTAGGAGTTTGAGGTATACCACCAGCATTTGTTGTATCCCAGCAGAAGACCAAGCTGCTGTAAGTGACTGTACCTAAACCACATGTGGCTGTTAATGAGTTCCTGGGAAACCACATTGAAAGCTAAGTATTTCATACATACTGGTCCCATTCTATATTGGCAAGCTACTAAAAACTTGAAAGTCAATCATAGTTATACTTTATTTGCCCATTTATAAAGTGCAGAGTTTTTTTCAAGTGAATTAAATTATCCCTATCACTCATACTACACTGCAAAAAATTCTACATAAAGGTTCTTTGGTGTTCCTCTGAGGCATTTTGTGGGTGGAGCAAATCCTTGCTCAGCTGACATTAATTTAAAGATTAGTTCTTTTTACAATTCATATCTTCCATTTGGGTTGGGGAGATAACTCAGTGATAGAGCAATTGCCTAGTAAAGACTGGAGTTCAATCTCTATTACCTACCTCCTCCAGTGCATCACACACTCTTGGGGTGTGTGTGTGTGTGTGTGTGTGTGTGTGTGGTGTGTGTGGTGTGTGTGTGTGTATGTATGTGTGTGTGTGAATGCTGTAAGAATTCATTTTACAAACTTTTCTGAACCCTAAAACATACCTGAATTGAAAAAAAAGAATGTGAATAAAATAGTATCAGCATTTAAAACAAACAAAAAAATTACACTTCAATTTCCCAGAGTCACAGGCTAAGCAGCTCCTGCTTTCCCAGTTCAGGGTCTAAAGGAAATGTTCTGGTGTAGGGATTAATCTGATTGTTATATTGTTTGTGTATTTTGCTGGAGATGGAATCCACAGCCTTATTTTTGCTAAGCAAGCACTCTGCTGTTGAGCTATGCTCCCAACCCCAGTCCTCGGATTTGTTCGATACTCAGTAGTGCTTGCCTAAGAACCCCAGCTTTCCTAATTTGTAGGTACTGCCAGGAAACCCCAGCTTTCTTTGCGCTTCCCCTGTTGTAGATATACAAACACACTGTAGTGACAACCAACTGAAATCACTCCAGTTTAACTTGTTAATTTCTCCTTTAGTTCATGCTTTTTAACAATAAATCTGACTTTATCAGTCAGAATTTTTAACTGACTACAAAAGCATTGGTTTACTCCTTTTCCAAACATCAAATCAGTATTAAATGGCCCTTTTGATAGCGGGAATCTGCCAAGAGAAGTGTCAAGCTTTTCATCCCTAGTAATTCTGAATTTAAAACTCTAGCAGCGAGGCTAAGCATCTGAATGTTGCTCCTTGAATTATCTGTACATTTTAAAGTATCTTTCTCCTACTCTCTAGGTTGGTCACAGCGGATGTAGCTTTTTACACTGGAAATCTTCAAGCCTTAAAAGGCCTTAAAGACCTGGATCTAAACATGGCCGAGATCTGGGAACAGAAGAGGTGATGACAGTCTGGAGACCACATGTTTCTGAAGAAAACCTGGATGCCTGGTGTTTTAGGAACTGAACCTGGGACCCAGAGTGAACTGAGGCAGGGAAGGGAAGAGGGGTCAGTGTTGGGGGCTGGATTCAGTGGGATCTTCAAGGAATGCCATTTTCGTGCATCCTTCAGTAAGGAGTAACTGATCAGGTGTCTATAACATTTTCATTCTCTCTGGAAACAGACTCAGGTTTCTTTGGACCAAATCCAAAAGAACACATAGCTGTAACACAGCTGTAGCTGCCTAGAACGCTCTGTATACTTTATATTAAAATGCTCTGCATTTCTTCCAGTGCAATGAAATTCATATGGTGTCCCACCTTATTTAATGATGGTACAATTGAAAATATTAAAATCTTAGTCAACCTCTGTAGAAAGTTTTCTCTATGAAAGTAAAGCTGTTTGAAAAATTATTTTTTTACAGATCTTTATAAAAAATAAACATCTTTTGATTGCTTGGATTTAGGAATTCAGTTTTTGTTTTAGTGACTAATGTCAGTTTCAGGTTTCGTGTGTTGCATATTTAACCTTTTCACTCCCACTGTATGTCACTGGGTAAAGCCTCAAACTGCTAAATATATGAAAGACTGATTATAAGGAATAAAGAATATTTGCATTTACTTATGCAACTACTAATTTAAATACTTTCCAGAAGTGATATACACAGGGCTATGGTTTAATAGCTGTATTTATAAAAGTACCTATGAAGGGTTTGGGGTTGTATTTTTGTTTTTTCTTTGCTTTTTGATTTCTAGTGGAGGCAAGAATACATATTTATATAATATGCCTACTTAGGAATTCTCATTTTAACATTTAGATAACATGAAATATGGCCCTCTTGGATTCTTGCTTTTAAGTTACTTTTGATATGTATATAAGTGAAGACCAGGGATAAACAGAACTTTTAAAATACAGGCTGCTGTGTCGGGGCCAGAAATGTAAGGTCAATGAGTAAGCTATTTAAGACTTTAGAATCGGCAGCACTCTACAAATGAAAGTGCCTGTGCCTCACACCCAGAATCTTGCCTCACCCTGTCAGAGTGCCTAATCTTGTGGTGATACTGTACAATGAAATAATCTTATTTTGTTGGTTTTTTTGTTTTGTCTTCTCAAGAGGAATCTTTTTTTTAATCATTACAGAGGTATGTCATTGGTTCTTAAACTGTCAAAAATAAAGATGTAAAAAATCATCAGACTTAAAAGGCAACTGTTTTCAATGATGCAGAATACAGTATACTTTAAACACAGCATTTTCAAAACAAGTGTGGAAGAACTGGAAACATGACTTGATTAGAGAAAGGACTGTGTGAACTACCAGCAGACCTGATTCCAAAGGTTATAAGTATTTCTAAGTGATAACGAGTGTAAGAAGTGGAGCTTTAATGAAAGGGAAATTCTAATGAAGTTATTATCCTCTTCTCCAACATACACTCTTCCAGAACACAAGCTTGGGAAAGACATGCTCTACTTTTGCTTACCCTACCCATTCAGCTGGGAAAAGAACTTTGATTAAATGTAGAAAGCATAGCAGGGACCCCATTTTTAAAACCAGATGAAGTACACCAAATACCTTCAAGTTCAGTTCCTGTGTCAGTAACAGTGTCTGTTTACTAGTCTTAGAAATGAAAACACACAAACAGCAAACCTGGAGTGGGCAGCTGTTTCCTGGCTAGTGAGCAAACGTTCCAGGAAACCCACACTGAACAAGCGTGCACTGCTGTCTCCTGCGGCTTCACACACAGCACTAGATGCACAAGGAAACAAGTGGATTGTTGTATCACTTTATTTTCAAAATCAAAGGCAATTCAAAGTGACCACCACTCAAGCTTCTGTTAAAGATCTGCCGAGTTGGCACAGTTCTAAGATTAAATAATATTGCACTTTAAGATGAACTAATCACTAGGCTCTTCATCAAAGAAGGAAAGTGTTGCTCCATTTATGCTTTCCTTAGGCTAAAAGCAGATTGCAGAAAACTACTTTAAAAATCAACACTGCAGAGTACAGCACAGTGAAGTACCTGCTTATTTGAGCATCTTAGAGGACATTTTATTGTAAGAAACTCTTTAGCCCATAATTAGTATAAAGTGTATCTGGAAGCACTTGTCTCAGTGGTCCAAGATTCGAAGATTTCCAGATACAATCTTGTTCTCTAACACTGCTCCAGGAGGGATGTCGATTCTGTCACCATGATTTGCAATAATGATAACTGTTCCCTAAGTGAAGAAAAAAAAATCAAGATTGTAACTTTAAATTTCAACTGAAACATGCAACTGGTTATTTTAAAATCAAGCTCATGTTCAACAACTCCTTTTACAGTGTAGTTGCTGTAAATGTAAGATTAAACATGAAAGGTCAGTAGCCTCAGAAATACAAAATGTGTCCTTCTATCACAATCCTAGGAGTGGTTCTAGACTTCTTAGAGGTGGCACCAGAAGGGGGACGCAGACACACCAATGACCCGTCTCAGGCTCACTTGCAAGGCATTAGTCAGTCTTCTTGAGGAAGTAAAGGGTGCCCGGCTGATATTTACAGAGTTGGTTTTGTTGTGTGTCTCTCGCTGCACCTGCACACGCGTGTGGAAGACCAGAGGCAATCTCAAGTGCGCCCCACACCTTTTTTTGACAGGGGTTCTCGATCTCACTTTGCTGTGAGCAACAGGTGAGGAGGCAGCAGGTGAGACTGACTAGCAGGCTGCAGGGATCTGTCCATCTGCTGCTGCAGTGCTGGTGGGACAACTCATGTACCACTGTGCCTTTTTGTGGGCTCCACAAGTGTGTATCTCCTTGGCCCCCTACTCCTTCCTTTTTTGTTTTTGAAGTTATTGGAAACATTTCTTATGTCTTAGTGTGATTTTCGATTGAGCAGTATACACAGTGAAGTTATATTCACATATAATCTTGTTTCAACACCTTCATTGAAGCAAATGGCCTTAACACAACACTTAAAATATCAATACAGGGTTTTTATTAGATCATGTACTTTAGGAAAAGGAAAGTGTATCTTCAATTGTGAGCTTTAATTATCTACCCTCTTCCTATTTCTCAACAGGAATAGATGATTACTATAAATGAAGTTTTCCTACTTTCAGAGTTTTATGGAGTGAGCTAATGATCATAATGCTACATAGGGACTATTCTGAATACCATCCCATTTCACTACTACCTAGTGTTTCCTTTCTCATTGACGGCTATATTCCACAAAATTCCTCTCCTGATTATGTTTGTATTTTAAATGGTTATGTGTCTGGATACATTAGTACTAAAATACAGTAGATCATCTATTCACACTAAGAATTATTCCTTAATGAAGGTAAATTTAGAACTAGAAAGTGAAGCCTATTTTATAAAGCCATAATAAACATGACTTTCATCATACAAACCTTTAATGAAACATTTTTTCCAAATGTTACATCTCCTGAAACAGTGAGGTGGTCTAATTCCAGCATATCAGGTATACTTTCAAACCTTCTTAGGTAATCTTGAACCTTTGAGAAGAAGCAGAAAAAGTATTTCAGACAGCAGCACATGAAACCACTAGAGCCAGAGGGATCCGAGGACTTCACCTTTCACATGAGCACAGCCGTGCCAACACTCCTTAAGGATTTTCTCTCATTTCCAGTTCTGACCTCTGCTCTTGCGTACATACCTTATTGCTGTTTTGCTTCTGTTCATACACTGCTCAGGTACATTTCAGAATTACTGTTTGCATTTCTCCATCTTGATTATACTTCTGCATTCTTTATTTAACTATCCTCTTCAGCTACATCCCATACACTCTCCCTTCTCTCTTGTTTTTTTCTCATCTTTCCTAACCACCTCTTTGTACTTGTAACCGTAACAGTTCATAGCTTTAAGAATCTAAGTCTGTGGACCCGGACAATACCTCAGCCTTCCCTCCTAGCTACTTTACTCGCCTCATTTTCTTTTCAAAGTCAATTCTACTGTGGTGATTGAAATGAGAATTGGCCCCTGTAAGCTCCAGTATTTGAATCCTTGGTCCTGTACCAGTCCACAAATCCAGCCCTACAGAAAGTACTACAAGAAAAACTCCAACCCAAGAAGTTAGCTGCACCCCCAAAAACACAGGTGATAGATAATCTCACATCAGCAAAACCCAAAGAAGGGAAACACACACTACCACCACCAACATCAAAACCAAAAAATAACAGGAATCAACAATCATTGGTCATTGATATACCTTAATATCAATGGACTCAATTCTCTTACAAAAACACACAGGCTAACAGGATCCATCCTTCAGCTGCATACAAGAAACACCTCAACCTCAAAGACAGACATTACATCAGAGTAAAGGGTTGGGAAAAGATTTTCCAATCCAATGGACCTAAGCAGCAAGCTGTTGTAGCTATCCTAATACCTAACAAAATAGACTTTAAACTAAAATTAAAAGAGATGGAGAAGGACAATTCATACTCATCATAGGAAAAATCATCAAGATGAAGTCTCAATTCTGAACATTTATGCTCCCAATACAAGGGCACCCATATTTGTGAAAGAAACATTACTAAAGCTTAAATCACACATCAAACCCCACACATTAACAGTGGGAGACTTCAATATTCCCCTCTCATCAATGGACAGATCTGCCAGACTGAAACTTAACAGAGAAATAAGGGACCTAACAGATGTTATGACTCAAATGGACTTAAATATCTACACAACATTCCATCCTAACAAAAAAGAATATACCTTCTCAGTACCTCATGGAACTTTCTCTAAAATCAACCACATACTTGGTCACAAAGCAAATCTCAAGATACAAATAAATTGGAATAACCTCCTGTATTTTATCAGACCACCACATGGCTTAAAGTTAGATTTCAAAAACAACAAAAATTACAGAAAGCCTACAATCATGGAAACTGAATAGTGCTCAACTGAATCACCAATGGTCAAGGAAGAAATAAAGAAATTAAAGACTTCCTAGAATTCAATGAAAATGAATATTCTACACACCCAAACTTATGGGACACTATGAAAACAGTGCTATGAAGAAAATTCATAGCACTAAATGCCCACATAAAGAAGTTGGAGAAATCTCACACTATCGACCTAACAGCACACCTAAAAGCTCTAGAACAAAAAGAAACAGACACACCTAAGAGGAATAGATGCCAGGAAATCAAATTGAGGGCCAAAATCAATAAAACAGAAACGAAGAGAACAATACAAAAAAAAAATCAATGAAACAGAGTTGGTTCTTTGAGAAAATCAAGAAGATGGACAAGCCCTTATCCAAATTAACCAAAAGACACAGAGAGAGCATCTAAATCAACAAAATCAGAAATGAAAAGGGGGATATAACAACAGACATTGAGGAAATCCAGAGACTGTTCAGGTCATATTTCTAAAACCTGTACTCCAAAAAATTTGAAAATCTAAAAGAAATGGACTGTTTTCTGGATAGGTACCACATACCAAAGTTCAATCAAGGCCAGATAAAAAATTTAAATAGACCAATAATCCCTAAGGAAATAGAAACAGTCATTAAAAGTCACAAATAATATAAAATACCTTGGGGTAACTCTAAACAAGTGAAAGACCTGTATGACAAGAACTTTAAGTCTCTGAAGAAAGAAATTGAAGACGACATCAGAAAATGGAAAGATCTCCCTCCGATGCTCATGGATAGGTAGGATTAACATAGTAAAAATGGCAATCTTACCAAAAGCAATCTACAGATTCAATGCAATCCTCATCAAAATACCAACACAATTCTTCACAGACCTAGAAAGAATAATCAACTTCATATGGAAAAACAAAAAACCCAGGATAGCTAAAAGAATCCTATACAATAAAGCCACCACTGGAGGCATCACCATTCTTAACCTCAAGCTCTACTACATAGCTATAGTAATAAAATCAGCTTGGTACTGGCATAAAAATGGACATGTGGACCAATGGAATCGAATTGAAGACCCTGACATTAACCCACACACCTATGAACACCCGATTTTTGACAAGGAAGCCAAAACTGTACAATGGAAAAAAAAAAATCTTCAACAAATGGTGCTGGCATAACTGGATGTCAACATGTAGAAGATTGCAAATAGATCCATACCTATCGCCATGCACAAAACTCTAGTCCAAGTGGATCAAAGACCTCAATATAGAACCAGTTACACTGAACCTGACAGAAGAGAAAGTAGGAAGTAGTCTTGAATGCATTGGCACAGGAGATCACTTCCTAAATATAACTCCAGTAGCACAGACACTGAGAGCAACAATTAATAAATGGGACCTCTAAAACTGAAAAGCTTCTGTAAGGCAAAGGACACAGTAAATAAGACAAATGACAGCCTACAGAATGGGAAAAGATCACCAACCCCACATCTGACAGAAGGCTGATCTCCAAAATATATAAGGAACTCAAGAAACTAGACACCAAAATAATAAACAATCCAATTAAAAAATGGGCAACAGAGCTAAACAGAATTCTCAACAGAAGAACCTAAAATGTCTGAAAGATATTTAAGGAATTGCTCAACATCCTTAGTCATCGGGTAAATGCAAATCAAAACAACAACTGTCAGAACAGCTAAGATCAAAAACACTGAAGACAGCTTATGTTGGAGAGGATGTGGAGTAAGGGGAACACTCCTCCACTGTTGGTGGGAGTACAAACTTGTACAGCCACTTTGGAAATCAGTATGGCTGTTTCTCAGAAAACTGGGAATCAATCTTCCTGAAGACCCAGCTATATCACTCTTTGGCATATACCCAAGGAATGCTCAATCAGGCCACAAGGACACATGCTCAACTATGTTCATAGCAGCATTATTCGTAATAGCCAGAACCTGGAAACAACCTAGATGCCTCTCAACCAAAGAATGGATTAAGAAAATGTGGTACATATACACAATGGAGTACTACTCAGCAGTGAAAAATAATGACATCGTAAAATTTGCAGGCAAATGGATGGAACTAGAAAATATCCTTAGTGAGGTAACCCAGACTCAGAAGACAAACATGGTATGTACTCACTCATAAGTGGATAATGTATGGAAAGCAAAGGGTAACTAGACTACAACCCACAACTCCAGAGAAGCTAGCTAATAAGGAGGACCCATGGATTGCCCTGGGAAAGGGGAAACAGATGAGATCTCCATGAGTAAAGTGGGGATGAGGGGTGAGCAATGGAGGGTAGGGGATGGGGGATGAGAACATAGGGGGGACAGGATGGTTGAGCTGAACAGGGATGGAGTAGAAGAGCAATGAAAAAGATACTATGATAGAGGGAGACATCATGGAGATAGAAGAAACCAGGTGCTAGGGAAGTTCCCAGGAATCCCCAAGGATGACCCCAGCTTAGACTACTACCAATAGTGGAGAGGGTGCCTGAACTGGCTTACCCCAGTGATCAGATCAGTGAATACCCTAACTGTCATCATAGAGCCTTTCTCCAGTAACTGATGGAAGCAGATGCAGAGATCCACAGCCAAACACCAGGCAGAGCTCCAGGAGTCCAGTCAAAGAGAGGGAAGAGGGATTATATGAGCAAGATCATGATGGGGAAACCTACAAAGACAACCAAACCAAAAACAATGCGAATTCATGAAATTCAGACCAACAGCTGTGGAGGCTGCATGGGACTGGACTGGACCCTCTGTATAGTGAGACAGTTGTGTACCTTGATCTGCTTAAGGGGCCCCTGGCAGTAGGATCAGAATCTATCCCTGTTGCATGAGCTTGCTTTCTGGAGCCCACCACCTATTATGGGACATCTCGCACAGCCTTAAAGCAGGGGAAAGAGCTTGGACCTGCCTCTACTAAATGTACCTCCTTCCTTCTTGTAAGAGGAAATGGGGGGTGGGTTGAAAGGGGGAGGCTGGAAGGGCAGGAGGAGGGAAGAGGGGGATCTTTGGTATATAAAGCGAATAAAAAAAATTTAATTAAAAAAAAAAAGGAGCCGGGCGGTGGTGGCGCAGGCCTTTAATCCCAGCACTCGGGAGGCAGAGCCAGGCAGATCTCTGTGAGTTCAAGGCCAGCCTGGACTACCAAGTGAGTTACAGGAAAGGCGCAAAGCTACACAGAGAAACCCTGTCTCAAAAAAAAAAAAAAAAAAAAAAAAGGAAACTTTTTAGGTAGAAAGATAGCAGAGAGGAGACAGACAGAAACACAGGAGAGCTTGGGGAAGACCTGGATCAAAATCCACCAGCCCCTTCTGTCTCTTCAAATAATGCCAAGGGGTGGGGCAAAAGATCTCCCCCTTACTAGATCAAAGCATACTGCAGTGAAGTGCAGACTCTTCCAAACACCTGGTAACCACGCCCATGATCAAATCATCCCCTTATGCAGCCCTGCTGGGTAAAGCAAGCTCTCACTAGGAAACCTACATGGGTCTCCACATATCTCCATATCTAGCAACTGCCAAGAGAGGACAGGAGCACAATACATATTTATTAAACTAGTAATAACCCTTTCTGACTGGTGAGAGCAGTAGTAGTCTTAGAAGAGACAAAATAAAACGTCCCCAAATCAAAGCATTCTTTTCTACTCTCCAGAGCACTTACACATTAGTCAATTCCTGCATACCAATGACAGAGGGGTACAAAAGGTCAACAGTGAAAAATAATTCTCTAATTACCTTTACAAATTACCTACCTTGGTAAAAGAACTTCCTAATTTAACCAAGGGTACTGTAGGAAATTCTCGCTTTTCACTCATGGTCAAAGATCCTGCATTAAGGCTATAGAGGTTTGACATCACAAGCAAGAGATCTGACGTGGTCTTCACAGGCAGAAAACGACTTCTTGGAACATTAATACCTAAAGAATTCTCGAAACTTTTAATTGCAGCTCCAACTGCAGTTTCTAACTGAATGACATTCAGGCCTCCATCCAAAGTCTATAAAAAAAGAAAGAAGAAAAAAGGAGGTTGAGTAACAGTGGGGAAACAAAGGGTTTGGGGCTTGTTTGGTTTTGTTTGTTTTGAGACAGAATCTCAGGTATCAATCTCTCTATGTACTGAGGACAACCTTGAACTACCTCCTACCTCCATTTCTCCACTGCTAGAACTAAGGGTTTATACCACCACACCCAGGAAACACAGACTTTATACACCCAGCTTTGTTTCATGTGTGATGTCAGTACTTGGAAAGTTGCCAGTGGCCATGTTAGAGGAGCAGCAGGTGGCAATTGAAGTTCAAGGTGTCAGCCCACCAGGAGGAAACTCTGATGGGTCAATCTTGTTTAAGTAAGCCTATGAGACTACAGACCCCAGGATGTCTTTTGCTTATGCTGTACCTTTACATGTTTGCTGTTCCAATCTTTCTCTGGTATCTGGCATGATGTGAGTGGATGTGGGGAGACACACACACACACACACTGCCTGTAATGTAGTGTGTTTATCTCACCAAAACATCCAATCTACTGGGTATATTTATCTGTGGACTGTCAAGAAGATGATTCCTTCCTAAACTGTACTGTCTAATTGACATAATAATGTTAGCTTATAAAGAGTTTTGATGAATAAAAATAAAAACAAGGAAATGCTACACAGTCAGGGCCTATGAGGTCCCCCTATGAAGTTGCTTCAGATCACAGCTCAAATTAATGTTAAAAAAAAAAACAAAAACAAAAAACACCACAACAAGCCACGCCGGCTCGAATTCCTTTAATCTTAGTGCTGAGAAATGCAGCCACAGGTCTGGTGTGCATCATTAGCTGAAACAAAGCTTCCAAATAACTTCAGATTAGATAAGATGACTTGTTAATAGTTTTTAGGATAAACAATCCCAGAAAAAAATCTAGAGTTCACAAGGACACATAGCTGAGCTCATGATCGATTATTCTGTGACAAACTACTTAGATACACTGCATGTGAGTTGTCGGGATGACTCTTGTTTTTAATCTTGTTAGGGAGATTTAAAAAAAAAAGTCTTTACCTAAAATCATTCACTTGAGAAATGGAATATGACTCCTGCATTGTCTGAAAGATTTTGTTGTGTTATCTAAGCAGTGGAGGGCGAGAACAATGTGAGAGGAGAATAAAAAAAGAAAACCATCAAGAGAGTGTGTGAGTGTCCTTTTCCCTAATCCCCTCAGATACCAAAGTCTCAGCTATGCCAACGCTATGGGAAGTGGTTTCATAGAATCATGAGAGCTGACATTAGCCAAAAACTTATATTATGCTCCATATGTGATTTTTTTATTTTTTTAAGTCTCTTAACTTGAGTGAGCAACATGTCTATTTTTCAGTAAAGAGCCCAGGGTTGAGAAAACTTACTCAAGATTCCTACAGGAAAATGGCATGTGAGTATAAAAGCAGTAATGAACTTAGGAGGTCCTTTCAGCTTAGGGTCAAATCAGGAGCCCATCACTAAGATGAGTCCAGACCTGGAGAACCTGACTAGCCAGAGGGAGGAGGCAGGTGTCTGCCTTTAGAAGCCAGGGAGCCCTGGACTGTGATGGTCCCTCACCTTTGGATTCACAATGATTTCCATGTCAATGGCATTCTGTTCCTGCAGTCTTTTAACTGCTGCAAGAGAAATCCATAGGTTGTTTGTGTTAAATATTTTAAATTTTGACACGGACTTGAATTCATCAACATGTGCTTTTGGCACTTGAGCGATTTCCACCAGTCTCAGTTTGCCTTCGTACTGAGTGAGTGTCCCACCCTAGAAAAGCAGAAAATCATGAATGCTTCCAAATCTTTGCAATCAGCCATACCACACTGATTATGACGACTTTTGTAGAATTTCCTAGAAGACACTGACTATATAACCTTCTAATACCCAGAAATACATTCATGATTCAGATTGTTACTTTAAATACTCAGTGTTCTGTCTATAATTAAAGCCTTGGGGAGTACACCAGAGTCCTCCTCCCCTTCCTAAGATCTGCTACAGGAACATTCCTCTTATTCCCAAACCACTACCCACCACCACACAGCTTAGTCCTATGTCGACAACACCAAATATGCAGTGTTCAGTTTATACTTTGTACTAAACAACTGCATTATTTTTATACAACTATAAAGACAGTGCACTGACAAAGTACATATAATACATAAAGTATGCATATATCACATATACACATTTTATAGAAATAAATTTCCATGAAAGGATGACATAATAAAATATGCCAAACTTGAAGAGTAGTAATGGTGTGAACAAATCTGCTATGTGTTTTCACATATTTCACACTGTTCCACAGAAACATATGAAACTTTTTAATTTAAATTACTGACACAGATTTACACTACTATTAATTCTGGGCTCATGATACACACTGTTGTTATCTTAGAACTTAAGGTACCTCACAGAATAACATAACAATCTCTTAAAATGATGTTAAGTAAATAATAAATATGTTGTGCATAAAATAGAAACTTATAAACCAGAAAAAAAATTTTAACTATATAATTTATCAAATGTAAAAACATGAATCTCCAAATTGATTCTTCAATATTTACCTTTACATCTGCTCGTGTTTTATTTGTGACTTCCATGACAAATTCACAGCGCTTCCCATTGGGTGGGTTCATTAGATGATTAAGAATATAAAGATCCACTGTGGCACCCAGGTTATCTATGTTAGACACAAAAATATACTCTTTGCCTTCTTCTAGAAAGGTGTCGAGCAAGCCAGAGTTATAGAAACTAGCATAGATGTCTCCATGCCCTGGAGGGTACCAAGCTTCTGTACTTTCCCCTGAGTAAGACACATCCTTTGCTACAGGAAGTAAGGATTCCTTATTAATCCTCGGGTACCTTTAAAAACAAAACAAGAAAGTTCTTTATTGTAGTGTACCCCAATCCTTCAAGTAAAACAACACATTAAAATTAAACAAGGGCTGGAGAGATGGACCAATGGTTAAGAGCTTGCACTGGTCAGTTCCCAGCACCCTTATCAAGTGGCTTGCAAGCTCCTGTAAACCCAGTTTCAGGGGATTTGACACCCTCTTCTGGCCTCCTTGGGTACCTGCACTCATGTGCACATACCCACACACAGATATACACAGATATATATAATAAAAAATAAAACAAAATCTTTTTAAAATATTAAATAAAACATCCCTCCATTTCAGAGACTGTCAATAGTAAATTATAGGTGAATCCTTTTAAGATAATCTGTCATTATTATTTTTTAAAAAATATATTTTCTAGATAGTTATTCAAGGGAAGTTTTCCATGGCCATACAAATAGGAAGATACTTCATATTTTTAAGGCATTTTTTACAATTCTCTAAGAGGAAGGACTCAGTAAGTAAATATTTTTAAACTTATTGGTTCTTGTGCCTGAAGATCTATGTGAGGCAGTCTGCCCACTCTTGAACACAGGCATCAGGGGTTGCTCCCCTTCCTTGAGCACCCAGGTGTCTGCACACGGTGAAAGCTGACAAACGGGAGAGGAAGCGGGAAGAGCACGTGGACAGCCCACTAGGGAACAGGCAACACACACTATGATGTTAAAAAAAGTGATGTGAAAACAGATTTCAAAATACCAACAAACTGAACGTCAACTTTAGACACTGTTTCCAAAATGTTTCTGTAGGCTGCTGTCTATCTACCTCTAACTAGAAAGCTTGTCCCTCAATCATCTGAATTCCTTTCTGCTCACTCTACTCCCCCCCAGAGTAGATGTTTTTCTCTAAAACTTACTTAAATTTCCACAAGTTTATCTACTCAGGTGAAGAAACTCTCCCACAGTAAAGATGCTTAGTATTGTCTGCAGGAAGTCACCCAACTGACTGGAGACCTAAACACATGAAGACTTTATAAGCTGCCTTTAAATATCTAGGACATAGAATAAGATCTCAAGCAGATCCCCTGAGAAACTGGAAATTACAGAACCAAAATTTATAACCATCCCATGTTTATCAGCCTGTATTTAGTTTTAAAGGTGTCAAGTTCTTGCATGGATTGACCTTTGCTGCATGAGGCCACTGTGTTGCAACAATAAAGAGAATTCCCAGGGGTCAAATCCCACCAGCTAGTTATTTTTATTTCCGGTACCTGCTTTGATTGAAGGTGTAGATTTTCACACGGCAATGATTGTACTTCTGAAGTATTTTTTTTGTGTCTTCATCCGTGTTAAAAGAGTTCATTAAAACAAGAGGGACATCTGTATTGTAGGTTTTGTTCAAATGCTGAAGAGGAGAGTGATAATCAGATCATCCAGACTCACGTTCTCTGACTTACAATCTAAAACTGTCTCTTCAATGGCTAATCACAAAATGTTTCAAACCTGACCTATAACTCTCTCTGGGTTTATATATACACATATATTTACATGTACATTTCACATAAGTAACCACTTGGCATGAGGCAGACGTGTGGGTAAGCAGTTCATCAAGTATTCATTCAATAAATCATGGCCCTTTGGAACAGAAGCTACTATCTGCATTTCATGGCTAACTCAGCTGAGGCCCAAATTTGGCTGCCCAGGACAATCCGCACTGGAGCTGTGTGCACAGCCAACAGTCCTATGGCCTGAAGGCTGACAGGTACTAAATAAGCGTTTGCTCTTGTATCCAAGCTCTGTGGGGTGAGAACACAAATGCTACAAAGTCACGGTCTCCTGTCCTCAGGGTGAACTTCAAACGGCTGAAATCTTCTCAGTCTCTCAAAGGAGGCAACACAGTAGGGAAAGAGACTCTCAGAAACCAGACCGTCTTATGTTCAAATTTGGATTCTGCTTTACTAACTAGCTAGAAGCCTTGCACACTTGTTGAGAGGCATAAACAGGTCACTTTGGTGACGGTGCTTAGCAAAGCTGGTGCACAGTGACTACTGGGCACACGTTAGCTTAGCTGCTGCTCGGGTTGTGACTGCAGTTGCCGGCCAGACCAGGGAAACAATGGAGGAAAAGACAAGGTCTCTGCACCATAGGGTCTACAGTTAGAAATTCTGTTGAAGAAGGAAGCCAAGAATAGTTCTGCATCCACCACATCCTACCAGATGTGAGACATCATCCCCAGCTTCCCCAAAGGGATTAAGTGAGAAAACTCGAGCTTCATGAAGGCTGTCACTGAGAGAAAGTAGTTCAGGCAGATCAAAGGAGAATCTGAACAGACTCAGGTTTTCAGTAACTATAACTGCTATGTAAAATCAAACTTTTACATCTTAAGGATATACCCTTACAAACACCCCCCACACTAACAAAGAGACAAAATAGCACTCGCTTCGACTAGCTCAAACTCACATCTACATTTCCTAATATAGCACTTACGTTAGTGTAAAAACTAAACCTACTTTAGTATGAGAATGGCTAACTACTACTCACTTCAATTTGCTGAACAGTAAGATCCAAGAAGGTGTTCTCATTTCTCACACCAATCAGACTCTTGGGGCCTTTGCAGCCCATGCTAGTTCCCAAACCACCATTGAGTTTCACCACCACCAGTTTGTTCAACACAGAAGATATATTATCAGGCAAGCCTCTGGCCTTTATCTTTTCATAGGGTTGAATCTGAAAGAACACACAAAATTAGACATGTCATTTAAGTAGCTTTATGAGATAGGAAAGCCAATCAACCCCAAGGTTACTTTCACGGTTCCTTAAAAGTTTTGTTCTCTCAATGAAAAATTACAAGTCCACGTGACAATTTCCCTTGCACAAAGAAGTAGCTCAATGTCATGTTTAATTACTGTGGAGTCACAATGCACAACCATTTGTCTGACTGGTGTGAATATCTAAATCTTGAATTATCTTAAGATGCTATTTCCAATCTTAATCAAAATATCAAATAAGATACCCAAACCTCATCAAGTCTAAATATTTCAGTTCTGGAGAATAATACATTATTAATCACATACTATTTTTCCTACCACAGGAGGCAAAAAACCAACATACATTTATCTGTTTGTTTTCCTTATTTCCCCATTTCGTCGTAAGAAACCCAGCCAAAGGCGGTGGTACAGGCTCTCAGTCACAATTCTAGGTGTGCACAAGTACAGTTCCTTCCTCGGAAATTTAACTCAAGGATGTCACTGTCCTTGTTCTAAGAAATGCCCTGGGAGGGAAGGAGAGAACAAAGGCTGAGGCCCCACCCCCTCTGTCATCCCAGCTGTGAGCACAGGGCCCCATCCCCTCTCTATCATCCCAGCTGTGAGCACAGGGCCCCACCCCCTCTGTCATCCCAGCTGTGAGCACAGGGCCCCATCCCCTCTCTGTCATCCCAGCTGTGAGCACAGGGCCCCACCCCCTCTCTGTCATCCCAGCTGTGAGCACAGGGCCCCACCCCCTCTCTGTCATCCCAGCTGTGAGCACAGGGCCCCACCCCCTCTCTGTCATCCCAGCTGTGAGCACAGGGCCCCACACTCTCTCTGTTATCCCAGCTGTGAGCACAGGGCCCCACCCCCTCTCTGTCATCCCAGCTGTGAGCACAGGGCCCCACCCCCTCTCTGTCATCCCAGCTGTGAGCACAGGGCCCCACCCCCTCTCTGTCATCCCAGCTGTGAGCACAGGGCCCCACCCCCTCTCTGTCATCCCAGCTGTGAGCACAGGGCCCCACCCCCTCTCTGTCATCCCACTGTGAGCACAGGGCCCCACCCCCTCTGTCATCCCAGCTGTGAGCACAGGGCCCCACCCCCTCTCTGTCATCCCAGCTGTGAGCACAGGGCCCCACCCCCTCTCTGTCATCCCAGCTGTGAGCACAGGGCCCCATCCCCTCTCTATCATCCCAGCTCTGTGAGCACAGGGCCTTTGTCTTGAGTCCTTTAAGCACAGAAACAGTAACATTTATAGGAAAGACCCACGTTTTTGCTGTTGTTCAAAGCAGAGTAACAAGTCTTACATCTTATAGCAAGAATGAAAACTTTTTATAAGATCACAATGCATTTTCTATCCACATGTGAAATTTTTGTTATTTTGCTTTAATAGGATAAGCCCTCAAATGTCCTCTTTAGTTCCGTCGTCGCAGTAGAAGATAGGTAACATAAGTAGCCAGCCAGTGGTTACTCTACGGACACCGGCTGCCATCTGCTCTGTGATCTGTAAACGTGCACTGGTGTGAGGTCATTTTGATTGGAAGAGGAAGGACCCCATCGGCTCCCCTCCTGTGACCTGAGCCTTGTAGGCCAACAGCTCATGTGTTTGATGGAAGGACCCCATCGGCCCCTCCTGTGACCTGAGCCTTGTAGGCCAACAGCTCATGTGTTTGACGGACAAACTCTTTACATAATTCTTGTTCACAGATCTTTCTACAAAATACTCATTCGTGACGTAGTTCTTCTAACTGCCAAGTGTAGATGAAGACTCTCTTACTTGCTGTAAATACTAAAGAAAGGACTCTTCTCCAAGGCTTCCTGCTGAGAAGCTCACCCACTCTGAATTATTTCTCCGTGTGGTAGGATGGTCAGTTTTCCTCGTAAATGCTGCGTACGCTTCGGTAGCTGTTCTCATCCATGAACCAAAAGAAAGGCTGGCGGCAAACAAACCACAACCACAACCACCACAACCACGGAAGAGGCTGAAAGGCGCTCTAAGGAAGACAAAGTCCCAACTTAAGCATCACACCATTAAAAACCAAGAGGAGATGACAGAGATGGAGCCTTCTGTGCCTTACGTCACAGCGAAGTCATCATCTTCCTAACCCAGCTGTTGCCGAAATCACCCGAGTGCTACCGTGACACAGTGGCTTCAGACGGTCTGTTACGGCAGGAGATTTTCTTGGGCTGCGTGCACGCGTGTGTGTGTGTGTGTGTGTGTGTGTGTGTGTGTGTGTGTGTGTTATATAATATATATATAAAAAAGTTAATTGTTTTCCAATTATTTTGCAAAAGCCAGTAACTTCCATTCAGGAGTTACTTTCACTTCCTACACCAAGAACTTTGCTGCAAATCCAGTTGTTACATTCATTTTAGGTCGAACTGATACCTCAGAAATATTCTTATTTAATTAAGGCTCTGGATATGTATTTTAAAACTCAGAGACTTATTTGTCTCTGAACTTATGAATACAACTGAATCATACTGTAAAATAGGTACACCATCAGCACCACACATATTGTGGTATGTTTTTCAATATTTGAATATTCTGATGCAAAAAGAGGCAACTATCTAGATGTAAGAACAGTAAAAAACTTCCTGTGATGGAGCTGGAGAGATGCTCAGCAGTGGGCAAGAGCTCTTCCTGCTCTTCAAAGGACATGTGTTCAACTCTCAGCACCCACATCAAGTGCCTCACAGCTGCCTGTTACTCAACTCCAGGGGACCAATACTCTTTCTCTTCTGGCCTCCATATGCGCGCTCGTGCATGTGCATACACACACACACACACACACACACACAGTCAAAATAGAATGTTTAAAAAGAAAAAACATTACAACTGATGATTTTATGTACAATAATGTTTTCAAATATTTAAGTTAAACTTGGAAGCATAATAACAAGACAAAAATTCAATGTATAAACAAGTTAGAGATGTTTAAGAAAATGTAATTTATATTTTTAGCTGATAGTACTTGAAATGCAATTAAATAATAATGTCAGGAAGGATAACAGAATTTGGATCACATCTTCATTCTATACGCTAAGGAATTCTTTGGAATACTAACATTCCCATTAAATAAAGAACTTTGGGATCCACAGTTAATCTTTAGCTATTTAATTCCCATAAGGTCCATTTTTTTCAAAAATGTATGTTAAAGGAATTTTTTATTCTATAATGATGAATTAAAAACCAAACACCAATCTTATTGACTTATAATTTTTCCACGAGGAAAAACAAAAACAAAACAAACAAACAAATAAAACACAACAACTTCAAAATCATGGATGTTCATGATAAATGATCTCTGATCCATACACCATAAAGTTTGTGAAGCGAAATATTTAGAGATAAGAGTCACCCACATCCTTTCCAGTAATTAAACTTCAAAATGCTATACTACTGGGTGCAGCAGTGCGCTTCTGTAATCCCAGCATTCAACAGGCAGGAGGACAGCAAGTTCAAGGGCAGCCTGGGCTACATGCTGAAGACCTGTCTCAAAAGTGAGAAAGCGAGGCACAACAACAAACAGTTCCTCATAAACGAGTCCGCAGAAGCGAAGTGAAGGAGAGCGTGAAGGAGAGGCTAGGAGAAGCAGGGTGCAGAGGGCTAAGGGGAAGGATGGGCAGAGGGAGGGGGCAGAGAAGGGAGGAGGGCAGGGGAGTCCAACCAAAGATACATGAAAAGGCCTTAAGGAAACCAGACACATGGTAATACTAATTTAAAACATTATAAACTCTGGGGCATGGGCACTCACAACTCAAGGCAAAAAAAAAAAAAAAAAAAATTAGTTAATATTTGATGCCTGAAGTTTTCTGTGAAGTGTTATGTCCTAATCAGTATCAGTGATATACCTACCTGTCTCAATAAGGCTGACTCTTAAAGAAGTAAAGAGCCTACTGAGGAATTTGTCTATAAGGAAAAGAATCTGAGGAGAACCACTAAAGGACAAGAAGAAATCCACACAGTAGTGAACAGGGAGGAAATGAATGCCAAGAGTGTTGGAGGGTATTTCGCTGCTGGGAACCTCCAGGGGAGCACGTCTGTGACTTATGCTTCATGACTTAACCCCCCCCCCCATACACCAAACTCCTCACCACACGCACGCACGCACGCACACGCGCGTGTGCGTGCTAGGCAACAAACTCAAAAACTGATGAATCTAGTAACTATTTGATTCCAAGAAGCCAGGATATTTTTGTCTACAGTTTACTGCAGGTTTTAACTTATTAGTTTATTAGGGAGTAGGCAGGAATTTCCGTCATATAAATCATCCTGTACAGAACAAGTGCCCTGTTCATGAGTGTCCACACCCTCCACCAGGGGAGCTCACCAAACAGTTCCACAGAACTCAGTTTAGTTCAAAAAGCAGGGGTGTGGTGGTGGTGTCAACGTTGGAACACTGCTTAGCAGCAGCTGGTCACACTAGACACACCCAGTCACAGCCACATTTCAGACCCCTGAAGTGGAAGATCCTCAGTAGGATCTTTTCTTTAAAGACTGGTAGGTGTCACTGACAGCACCACACAAAGAGAGGGTGACGGTCCTTGACATCTGGAGAAGGCAGATTATGTCTATATAACTTAGGAGACAAGACTTCACAGGATTCCGTCTTCCGTGTTCCTTCTCAGCTTCCTCAAGAAAACACGGAAATACACTGCGATACATTGGTTGCTGTTAGGTCACAACAGACGAGCTGCCAGATACAGCCTAAATGTGACTCGCACTGAGTCACTGGAGTCACCAAGTGTGAACCAGCTTTGAGCTTTCGGTCCTAATTGTCACATCTCAAAGAAACCAAAGGCTAGTCTCACTCAGCACCTGTGGAAGCAGTTATAGAAGAGATTTTGGTTCCTTATCATCAACAAAAGGCTGGAATGTAAGGTCTCAAACCCAGGACAAATCTCTCAGTGCCTGTGGCTCCTCACCCAGCCCACCCCTACCCTAAACCTCTCCCTCCCAGGGGCTGGGCTTCCACGCCCCCATTCCCCGCCCCCCAGGCATCCTGATCCCTATATCACTCAGCTATTTTGGCTACACTGGTCTCTTGGTCTCTTGGCCTGGGCCCCCTTTCTTGGTCGATGGCTCCTCTCCTGCTCTCTCCTCTCATGGTGGGGTTTAGTCTGCCAGTCATGTTCAGCCTGGATCTTCCCTCTGCCTGCTTTCTCCCTTATATCTACAACAAAAATCTTCTCCAAACTTTAGAAGGAGCGTGTCCTTTTATTTCATTTTTTCATTCATTAATCATTCTGCTTCTCTGTTTTTCCCCAGACAAGAAAAGAATTCACTGTTCTAAGAAGATAAGAAGATCTTTCTCTACTACAGCTGACCACACGGTGGAGGAAGGTTCAGGAAAGGCCAGGCCACTTCTCTCCTCATCTTTCTGGTAAGAGAACTGGTTAACACCAGCTTCCTCTGGCAAGTGAGTGAGAGGCAGCTGGCCATCCTCTACATACAGTGATTCTTAAGAACATTTGCCCTCTAGGATGCTAACCTAGTTATTTTACAGAAATGCAAAGATCTTTTTAAGACGGTCTGCCATGATTTGCATCTTGCCAACTCTGCTCACAACTCAGTTTTCAGTTAGAAGAAAAGCCAAATTCAGCACACAGTCACGGACACACTGTTCCCATTGGCAAGAGAGTAACTCGGGCCTCTTCTAGAGTAAGTACCAACCGCCCAAAGCAAGGCAGCACTACCCACCCGTTATGTCTCACCAGGGGATGGTTATTGCAGTGTGAGCCACTTTTTTTTTTATTGACAAAAGCAATTTGCCTGAGAGAAAATAAACGATGTAAAAAGTAAAACAAATTAGGATGTTCCGTATGCATAGGAAGTATTCTAAGAACTGCTCACTGAATCCTCATGCACAGTGTTTATGTGGCGAGTTCATGCTATGTACTTTCATATATTGTCTTTTCATTTCCTGTTTCTGAAGGTAACACCAGAATCTGGGTTATTTTCTGTAGCAGGAAAAAAAATCATACACAGGTGAAATTATTTATTTTCTTTGTGGAAAAGCTGGTAAATCTTGTACCTTCCCTATTATTACAGAGTTAACTCCCAGGTTCATTAACACTCTCGGCCACCAAAATGAACTCAACTCTGGTTCAGAGTAAATAAAAGCCATTGACTTCCTGCTACCACATCCTGCACTGTCCATCTCCCAGATTCCTTTCATCCATCATTTCGTCTCCCCATCTCTCTCCCTCCCACTCTGGGTCTGACTCTAAGGTTACAGAAATGCAAAGATCTTTTTAAGACGGTCTGCCATGATTTGCATCTTGCCAACTCTGCTCACAACTCAGTTTTCAGTTAGAAGAAAAGCCAAATTCAGCACACAGTCACGGACACACTGTTCCCATTGGCAAGAGAGTAACTCGGGCCTCTTCTAGAGTAAGTACCAACCGCCCAAAGCAAGGCAGCACTACCCACTAAGGTTGTTTCTGAAGTCTGGTTCTCTCCTCTATGGCACTGCCTGCTCTTACATGAATGAAGTCACTAACCAGATCTTACCAATAACCCCAACTACTTCCTATCAGGTGTGACTGACACAGTTGATTACCCCCTAAATCCTGAAGGATTTCTGAAACACCATACCATCCTTGGCTGCTCGCTCTGCTTGCTTCTTACCAAGCTCACTCTACGTAGACCTCCTCTTCCTCACTGTTGGCTTCAAAACCACAGCTTGCTCAGCGAGTCCTTTCGGCCTGTTATCTCTGACCTGTGTTTCTATTGCTACAGTGGTCTCCTTAGCTCCATACAATCCACTTTCACCTCTCAATCATTTTTTTTTTTAAGAATTTCAGCATGTGTCTCGGCTAGTACTTATGTCAACTTGACACAAGCAGAAGTCATCTGAGAGGAGGGAACCTTAATGAAAAAAATGCCTCCGTAAGATCTGGCTACCGGTAGGCCTGTAGGGCATTTTCTTGATAATTGATGGGCAAGGGCCCAGCCCATTGTGGGTAGTGCCACCCCTGGGCTGATTGTCCTGGGTTCGATAAGAAAGCAGGCTGCACCAGCCATGTGGAACAAGCCAGTAAGCAGCGCCATTCTATGGCCTCCCTATCGGTTCCTGCCTCCAGGTTCCTGCCTTGTCTGTGTTCTGCCTCGATTTCTTTTAATGATGAACTCTGGTAACTGTGATATAGAAGTGTAAGCGAAATAAATACTTTCCTCCCCAAGTTGCTTTTGGTCATGGTATTTCATCACAGCAACAGAACTCCTAACTGATACAGCATATTTCTTCATCACAGCATTAACCAATTATAGCACTGGTATGGCAAGACCATTCATTAGCTGTCAAGTTCAATATGATTCTTTGCTTTTCCCTTCATCATCTAAACTTTCTATTGGGCACTCATTCTGTTATCCAGAGTAAGAGTATATTTCCCAGCCTCCCTTGCAGCTGCTTATGCCAAAGTTCAGGTCAAAATGATTAACTTGAAATGAACTGGGAGGTGTCTTCTGAAAGAACCGGGGGCACTGTCTATCTCCCTCCCTCCCTGCCTGCCTGTCATCTGGAACAGCGACGTAACTGCAGTTCATTCTTTGGGCCACTTGGGACAACAAGGACATACGCTATGGATGTCGACAGTGCAGTAAGAGAGGATCCTGACTACCTAGCGGGCATACTACCTCTCCAGATTACAAAAATCCGAACCAATCCTAAAGGGAAGACAGGTAAGGCCTTTTAGTCTCTCTTCTCTCCTCAGGCACAGGAGCTCTGGGTTCTCTACCACACTGTTCTTACCTCTTGTTTATATACCTCTGCATTTTACCCTGGTGGATCCTTTCTCCATCCTCAACACTCCATGTTCAGACCAGGGTCTCCAGCTGTATGAACTAGTCAAGTACTTATGAAGATCGGGGGTTAATATGCTCGATTTCAGAAAAGTTCACTCCCCACAAAACTAAAAATCTTTAGAATACATTGCAACACTAGAAATTTCATTTCAGAACATAAAAATAATCTTGTAGGATATCATTTTTCCAGTAATAATTAACCTGCAATTCTCCCCACACCAAAAAAACAAACCTAAACTCTCATCTAACTAATGTCAATGAGAAAGCTTCCATTTGGCTTGATGTGGACTGAGGTGGTTATCCGCCATCTTTAACCGCCATTCCATTTCAGTTTTCTTTTTAATGACACATATACACTGAAAATCCAAAGTCTCTCTAAGGTTCAGACAGCTGCTCTGTCTTGTGTTGAGAAACCAGAAAGCTTCAATACCTTGAGAGCTAAATGCCTTACATGCTTACTGTGCCTTCAAGCTAGCAAGGTTAACTTGAAAGAGACTACATGTTCATGTAGGATTCAACCATCTTCAATGCAAGGCTGAGAATCAACAGAGAATGAATTACAGGTACATGGGGTGCTTTCCCTTTCCAGAGGAGGGCCGAAGTGTTACAATGCACAGACTACTAAGACTTCTCTTCCAGCACAAGTTCTGCTTGTCTCAAAAGAATTTATCACTCTAAAAAACATTTGAATGTTAAGACTCTTATGAAGATCACCACCTATGAAGACAAATTATATAAATGCTTTAGCCCTGATTTATTAGGATTGTAAGTAAGATCCCACATTAAAAAAACAACAACACTTGAATGTTGCTGGTATTAGTGTATTAGCACATCACTGACTCAGATATGTTCCTCCACCCTCACACCATATTGTCATGTTTTTAAAACCAGGATGCATGTCAGAACTAAAGGACGCTCACAGTTAATTGTTGCCCCCTTCCTTACTAGTAGTAAATAAAAGATACAACTTACAAACAGTAGTCCAAACTTGACAAAATAAGGTACTGAATTTCTCACTTCTTTCCAAGTCACTGAATGGTTTCTCTGGCATGGGGTTTATCCGAAGTCTCTTTCCAGTTACACACAGTTTGATACTAGAACAAAGGTCAATAAACCATAGGCCATGGACACTCAGCACCTGCCTGACAAAATTACACTGTCACAGCACTACTCCCTGGTTTACACATGCTCTATGGCTGCTTAGTGACACCAGCAGTCTAAAGCCTGCTACACAGACAAGGTTTGAGGGTCTGCTGAGAAAACTCCAAACTCTGCCTTTTCAGAATGTTGCTCCTATGCTAATCTTGAAATGGCTCAAAAGATTTCTCACAATAGATAGAAAACAGAATCTCTCAGGGTCTATTTGCTGATGGCATTACATATTCACTAGCAAGAACAATTCTATATTACAATTCCCTGATCTTGTCTATCTTCTCATAATTATCCATGAAGGTAATACTAAGGACATATAATTGGTAACAGAAATCAGGCAATTTGAAAAACAATACAAATATTCAAGATTAAAAATCGTTTGTCTCGTCCCTCCATCCAGCTACCTACACACCCACCTACCCACTCATCATTAGAGTAGTCCTATCACAGAGATGGAACGCAGAATACAGCAGCTGCCTCAGGAGCTAGGATAAGGAACAGATGTAGAGGAAGAGCTGTTCTTTAACAGGGATGGATACTGAGTTTTCCAAGATAAAAAAGTTCTGAAGATTGGTTGCACAACAATGTAATCATACTTGGCTTAACTAATGTGCACACTTAAAAACGGCTGAGGTGGTAAATTTTATATTATATGTTTAAGTCTTTTATTGTAGGTGTATAGGTGCAGAAACAAACATGCTCATCAGTGAGTATCAACTACAGTATTTCCTTCAAAAAATAAACTAGACTCCCTGTTTTATTTTCCAGTTTAAAAATTAAGAACAGACATTGCATTTTTAAAGTTTTGTCATGCTCAATGACAGGTGGTCAAAAAGCTAAGTCCTGTCATCAGACATCCTTCACTCTTACAGTTAGAGCTAAGGCAAGACTATGTAACGTCAAAGACACGCCACAAAGTCTCCTCAGCTCACTGCACCATACGACCATCCTTTAAATATGAACACCTTGCAATGCAAAGTGAGTACTTGAGTATTTAACTTTTAGTTATTGCAGTACTCCAGGACAAACCTCAGGCCCTCACAGCTATCCTAAGCTTAGCAGATATAAAACCTACAAGTATTGATAGAGTTGCTGATTAGAGATCTCTGAGGGCTTTCATAATATGAATCTATAAATCCCTTAATAAAACTCATAAAACACAATAATGTAGCTATGAATTTTTAAACGGGAAGGCATTATTTTGCTTAGTTTTACTGATTTGGCAGAATAAGGATCTCTGGTTTCCTGTAATCCTGAAGGTTAAAAAATTAAACTCTATTTCTTTTTTTTTTTTTTCTTTTTGGTTTTTCGAGACAGGGTTTCTCTGTGTAGCTTTGCGCCTTTCCTGGGACTCACTTGGTAGTCCAGGCTGGCCTCGAACTCACAGAGATCTGCCTAGCTCTGCCTCCCGAGTGCTGGGATTAAAGGCATGCGCCACCACCGCCCAGCTTAAACTCTATTTCTAATAAGGAAAATTTGTCAGGGTAGATGAGTTTATCTAACATAACAAAGGGGTAAACTAATGACATATCTAATGTGTAAGAACTACACAGATGTGCAGGCTGGAGAGACGGCTCAGTGGTTAAGAGCACTGACTGCTCTTCAAGAGGTCCTGAGTTCAATTCCCAGCAACCACATGGTGACTCACAACCATCTGTAATGAGATCTGGTGCCCTCTCCTGGCATGCATACATGCAGACAGACTACTGTGTACATAATAAATAAGTAAATCTTAAAAAAAAAAAAAAAAAACTACAGGGATGTAATAACAGTTCATCTAGTTGATAGAAATTTTGCTAAAAAAATCTTAAAAATTAATATTTATAAATGTATACAAATTCTGTATACTGGTAACACATATACTTAATATTTATTTATTTATTTATTTATTTGGTTTTTCAAGACAGGGTTTCTCTGTGTAGCTTTGCGCCTTTCCTGGAACTCGCTTTGGAGACCAGGCTGGCCTTGAACTCACAGAGATCTGCCTGCCTCTGCCTCCCCAGTGCTGGGATTAAAGGCGTGCGCCACCACCGCCCGGCTACTTAATATTTATAACCAAAGACAAAAATCAGAAAATAGAAAAAGAAAACACACAGAAACTTAAACCCTATCTTTAACCCCTTCTTTTCGATGTATTTATATAACTGAAATTAGGTGCATGTGTCTGTGTCTGTGGGGTACGTTGTACAGCTGAGTGCAGATGACTGAGGCCGAAGTGTCAGATGGCCCTGGAGCTGGCGTTCCAGGCAGCTGTGCGCCAGGAGCCACTCAGGTCCTCTGCAAGAGCAACGCCTGCTCTTAACTGCTGTTCCATTTGACGGTCCCAGTCTTCTTTTAAAACTTCTTTATTGACTCTGGGAGTTTCACATCATGCACCCCAGTTCTGCTTACCTCCTGGTCCCCCCATATCCTCTCCTCATCCCTGCTGCCTCCCCACAAAAGAAAACAAAGTAAGAAAGCAAGCAAACAAAAGCAAAAACCACGCCCCCCCCCCCCCCCCCCCGCCACACACACACAAAAAAAACCCTCAAAACAACAACAGAAAAATCTCTTTGCTTCTCCTTCTTTCCTGGCTTCATCGTCCTGGTGGCTAGCCCCAATCTTTAGTCATTTTACTGTGCCCAGCACACTACCAACCATCTAGGAGCTTCCTTCATACACATTTGTTGGATATGTAACAAAAACACAAACAGGGGACTGGTGGGATGGCCCAGTGGTGAAGGTGCTTGCTAGCAAGGCTGTGTACAGCCTGAGTTCAGTTTCTGCAAGCCACCCCTTAAGGGACCCTCTGACTGCCGCACAGATGCAGTGGCATATACACCCACGCATATATACACAAGTAAATGCACCAATGTAGAAAACAGCAAACATCTGTGGAACCTTTGGCCGAAGGCCTGCTATAAGAAAGCACTTGTACATGCATTATTAACAATCCTAGGGAAAACCCATACAATAGGAACTTTGTTCTATCTTTTTATATGAGTGAGAAACCTGAGACCTGAAGCAAGCAAATGAACCATTTAATGCTACAATGAAAGAATTAATGAACTAGGATTTGTATCTTTGGAATCTTTTGTTTTTATCTCACTGGCATTACCGCCAAAGTAGAAAAAAGTGTTATATGTGCTGAACACAAAATCAATTCAGTATGTGTATGTAGATGGTCTTGGTAATGAAAAATATTTCAGTGATTTATACTGAACAACACGTAGTTTCTTAGATTCCTGCTGACATATGACTGGGAACATTACAACTCACTATCAGGAAATTAGGGATCCAAAAACTACAAAAAATGTATATGATACAAAGTCATTAATATATAGAAACTGAACCATAGATTGGTCAGCTAGAGGGAAAGGATGATTTTAAAGTCAAAGGCTGAGTGCTAGGGGATGGCTTAAGGGGTTAAATGACTTCTATGAGAAACTGAAGACCTGAATTTCCATCTCCAACCCTGAAGCAAACACCAGGTGTGGCAGTGCACACTTGTAATCCCAGTACTGAGGAGGTGGAGACAGGAAGATTGTTAGGGATTGCTGCCCAGCTAGTCTGGCCAAATCCATGAGACAGCTAGTTCAGTGAGAAACTTTGTCTCAAAAAAAAAAAAGGTAGACAATAATTGAGGGAGACACCTGACATCAACCTCTGGCCTACATATACACGTGCATACAAGCACCAGCACACCAACAACACACATACACAACACTCACATACAAAAGCTGGGTGTGGTGATACTCCTCTGCTCTCAGCACTGGGGAGCCAGCAGCAGGAGGATCTCAAATTCCAGGCCAGGCTGAGATAGACAGTGAAATCTGTCTCACAAAACCAAAAAGCAAAAGATAATAGAATATAGCCACTACCCATCTGTCTGCTATCCTGACTGCTGTAAGGCTCAGGACCTCCTACCTTTGATGTTTTCTGTTATTTTCCTAGTTTAGTCAAAATGATCTCTCTGAGAGAGCATGTCTGAGTTAGCAGACACAACCCCTATTTACTGTTCCTCCCTCATTTCCATTTTTAATGCTCCAGAAGTACTATAAACTAATTTCTAAATATTTTCTGCCCTCTCCTATCTTTGGGATTTTGCATCTTCGTTCTCTAAAACTTACAGTGGCCATCCCTGACTCAGAACACTCACATATTAAGCCTCAGCTCTAGAGTCACCTTTGATCACCAACTTGCTCAGCGTTCCCAACTTACCAGCCGCCTTCATCAATCACATCTAAAACATTCTAGACAGGTAGACAGCTAACTGCAAAAAGTTTAGGTAGAACTAAGAAAATTTTAGACACATTTACCTTTTTACAAATAAACATAATTATTCACTAAGATATTATCCTAAGAGACAGCATGGACTGCTATGGGATGTTCTGTATGTTAAATGTGTTGCTCTGATTGGTCAATAAAAAAAACACTGATTGGCCAGTAGCCAGGCAGGAAGTATAGGCGGGACAAGGAGAGAGGAGAATTCTGGGAAATGGAAGGCTGAGGCAGGGAGACACTGCCAGCTGCCACCATGGAAAGCAAGATGTAAAGTACCGGTAAACCACGAGCCATGTGGCAACTTATAGACTAATAGAAATGGTTAATTTAAGATATAAGGACTAGGGCTAGAGAAATGGCTCAGGGCTTAAGAGCACTGACTTTTCTTCCAGAGGACCAGAGTTCAACTCCCAGCACCCACATGGCAGCTCACACCTGTCTGTAACTCCAATTCCAGGAGACCCCGAGACCCATGGTAAAAACACAAATGCACATAAAAATAAAATTAAAAAAAAAAAAAGATATAAGGACTAGATAACAAGAAGCCTGCTGCAGCCATACAGTTTGTAAGCAATATAAGTCTCTGTGTGTTTACTTGGTTGGGTCTGAGCCACTGTGGGACTGGTGGGTGAGAGAGATTTGTCCTGACCGTGGGCCAGGCAGGACCAGAAAAACTCTAGCTACAAATGGCACCCAATGGCTCGAGTTTCCAAAAATATAGTTTTAAAAAATAAAGTCTTTAAAGAGACAGTAAAGGTAGTACAAAAAATAAGCCACATAAAGATGGATATTACACAGAGAATTTGGATTGTTTTGTCTTTGATATTTTACTGCAAAAAGACATTTGATTGTAAAGGCTGCTCAGTTAAACCAATACGTATATTTTAAAGATACCTTGACTTCAAAATTTGGATCTAAGGATATGTTGCTTTGGAAAGGAGACTCTGCTTTTGTTTCCACAGAAAGCCAGAGGCTATGGATTTGTTCCAGATTAAGATACATCAGGTTTGACCAGCCAAGACCCCCTGAAAGGTCTCCGATGACACCATGGCCCAGATGATCCAACATCCAAAATGGTTTCAAGGCAACTGGCTCAGACGATACACCCTCCTGGGCTACTCCATAATCCTAAATTTTTCTTTGTGTCCCCATAAGATATAGCGCCCCCCTCCAACAGAAAGTAGTAAGAAAAGCTACGCCCAAATCCCCAAATATACCAAGCTGGCTTTGGAGATGGAATTGGCTCACTCCTTCTCTAAACCCAAACATATTGCTAAAAAAAAAAAAAAAAAAAAAAAAAAAAAAAGGTTGAGAGATTCTTTTGTCCCATATCAGAAGAGCCCTATGGTGTGGGACAGAAAAAAACCAATCTTTTTATTTAAATCAGTTGATTATAAATGCAATCTCTTTCTAAAGAAGAAAAGGGGAGAGTTTAGATATGATAGGATGAAAGGGTAGATTAATGAACCTATTTTTAAAGAGTAACAACTTGTTTAGAAATGTTTTACATTGCTATGAATTTTAGTTTACTGATACAAGTTTAAACTTAATTTTGTTATACTGTATATATATTTCTACTCTTGTCTGAGATATTATGTTTATGTAACTCATTTAGATTGTAATGGATAATTAAGAAATATAGATTAATAATTAGTCTTCTATGATGGCCAAACTTAGTCATGTTGTTTTCTAGGTATACATAGATATAATTCAGATAGATAGGTGATCTTCAAACACTTCAAAGACCTACAGAATACAGCATTTAAAATGTTTTAAAAATTTAAACTTTCTGGACAGTGAGACATGTCTGCTCCTGACAGCACCAATTTACTTCAGAGAGGAGGATGGACATCAAAGACACTATATGGAGTTTATCTTCACCTTGGCAAAAATAGCTATTTTGGCAAGAAACTGTTCTTGCCTGGACTGCTTGAAAAAATGTATCAATTGGACATGCAGGACCCTTAGGAAGGTGACCACTGAACTTTGCTTGGCAAAATGGTCCTTCAGGTTCCTGCTTCGAAGAGGAAACTGCCAGACATTCTACAGGACACAGACAGAAGTGACTGAGAGACTCTAGACCTGTGGGCTGAAGACAGATGCCCCAACTTTACAAAGGAACATCAGGTTACTGTCCAGGCTGCCAGCTGTCTCTGTCTACAATGGCAAGACTCCTGAAAGTTGCTTGTGTCCTTCTCCCATTTTTCAGGTAATATTATATCCTTCTGAGGTCTTTGATGTAGTTGAAGACTAGATAGTTATAATTTTCCTTAGTTATGATAAAAGATAAGTTAGATATGAAACCTTAGACTCACAAATATAGGGTAGAAAGGATATCTTCTTTAATTTTGCCAAATATAAATAGACTAAATATTGTAACCGTAATTCTTGCTTAATTTTGTTATATGTAATTTTACTATGTGAAAGTTAAAACCTTCCTTTTTGAAAAAAAAAGAAAAGGGGAAGTGCTATGGGATGTTCTGTATGTTAAATGTGTTGCTCTGATTGGTTAATAAATAAAACACTCATTGGCCAGTAGCCAGGCAGGAAGTATAGGCGGGACAAGGAAAGAGGAGAATTCTGGGAAGTGGAAGGCTGAGGCAGGGAGCCGCTGCCAGCTGCCACCCTGAAAAGCGAGATGTAAGCTACTGGTAAGCCACAAGCCACAAGCCACGTGGCAACTTATAGACACTAATAAATATGGGTTAATTTAAGATAGAATAACTAGATAACAAGAATCCTGCTACGGCCATACAGTTTGTAAGTAATACAAGTCTCTGTGTGTTTACTTGCTTGGGTCTGAGCAGCTGCGGGACTGGTGGGTGAGAGAGATTTGTCCTGACCATGGGCCAGGCAGGACCAGAAAAACTCTAGCTACAATGGATCAAGAAGTAAAACATCTAAAAATGAGCTACACTCAGAAGAAACAGTCTGGATTTACAGAATCTTCTGTCTCACAGCTGTTTCACTAACACTCTATTATGGTCTGGCTGGCTGGTTCTGAAGATTGAACCCAGGACTCACATATGCTAAACACAAGATCGACCAGGAATAAATGCTCCCTCCCTACCTGCACTAGCGCCTGCAATTTTTATTTCCAATTTACCTTTATCCTGCTTTTCCAAAACATTCAACTTAGCTTTAAAGTAATAATTTTTAAGCCCACTTCACTGGTTTATATAACAATTAGTCCCATTATTTCATTACAACAAAGATAAGCTACATAAACAGGTTTGAAAACAAAGACAACCAAATTTTAGTGAGGATAGCACTCACTCTGGTGAGCGGCCTTGTGCATAATAAAGAATAGCTACAAGTCTTCAAAAATAATGAGCACTCCTAAGTGGAAGGAGTTGCTGAAGGGCCTCCTGAATTAGCCTCCACAGCTGGTATGCCAATAAGCCTATCTGTAACACAAATCTTAAAAGGTATTAATAAAAAACCCAGGGCCAGAGATTGGCGTGAAAGCTGAAAGATCAGAGAAACGGAACAGCCACAGGCAATCTCACCTCACCAACTCCTCTGTTGATCTTACTTCCTCAGAATGAAAGCCTCTGAGTCCTCACCCAAATGGATCTCAGCTGAACTGCTCAAAAGCCTCTAGTTCCTGGTCCTCACACCTTATATACCTTCCTGCTTCCTGCCATCACTTCCTGGGATTAAAGGTGTGTGTCTTTCCCAAGCAAGACATGAGATCTCAAATCTTGGGATTAAAGGCGTGTGCCACCACTGCCTGGCTCTGTTTCCAGTGTGGCCTTGAACTCACAGAGATCCAGAGGATCTCTGGCTCCCGAGTGATAGGATTAAAGGCGTGTGTGCCACCACTGTTTGGCCTCTATGTCTAATCTTGTTCTGTTCTCTGACCCCCAGATAAATTTATTGGGGTGTATAACATATCTTTGTGCAAACATCTTCCCAGAGAACCAGAAGTTCAAAACTGCTTTGCTATCTGTCAGTCTGTTGACCCCCTCAGCTCTGTAGAAGCTAAGCAAAACTTAAAACAGAAAAGTCCTCATCTCCACACAGTCTGTTGACCCCCTCAGCTCTGCAGAAGCTAAGCAAAACTTAAATCAGAAAAGTCCTCATCTCCACACAGCAGGCACTTGCATGCCCTCCACCCATTTTCTGTGGATGCTATTACAGAGAAGTCTGGAAAGCTCTACACAACTGGAAACTCTTTGTACAAGCTACTAACTTGATCTCTGCGTTCACAGTAAGTAAAATAAAGCAGTGGTTATCTGATAGTTTCACGGAGTGTACAGATAAACCAGAAGAAAAAAACAGAAAACTTAAACCAAGATGCTGACTGCTGAAGGTGCGACTGGGCCAAGACAACAGGGACAGGAAATTAGTCAGTCAGCCTGCGCACTGGTTGCTTATAGAAGGGTGTACTCGGGTTTAAGGCTCCAGAGGTGTAAGAGTCCATCACCATGGTGGGGGAGAAGCATGGCAACAGGCTGGCATGGCAGCAGGAATAGCGAGAGAGAGCTCACATCTGGAACTGCAAGAAGAGAAGGAACTGGGGATGGCAGGAGGCTTTCAGCCTCAAAGCCTACCCAGTGATGAACTTCCTCCAGGAAGGCCACACCTCTTAAGCCTTCCTTAACACACCAACCGGGGATCAAGTATTCAAATGCCTGAGACTATGGGAACATCTCATTCAAACTACCACAGCCTGCCTCCTGCCTCATCCTGGCCCACTTGAAAGCAGTTCCATGAGTGTAGCTCAATGCTCAGATAAATGTCTACCACACAGTAACTACTGAGTAAGTATTTGTTAAATGCATTTCTGGAAGTCCTAACGGAGAAGAGTGTACTCTATGGTTCTACTCAAAGACAGATGGAGAAATGAAGACAAGGTGCCATGTTAAAGCATCTTCAAGCTCCCTTCAAACACCTACAGCAACTGGTGTCTGTCCTATGACATAGATGGTGGTTAAGAGGATAGGCTCAGGCAGATCTGAGCCTAATTTCTGGCTTACAAACTCAGAAAATCTTGGTGACTATCAATTCCTCACTGCCTCTAAGCCTAACATGTATACGGATAACAAAGAGCTAAGGTTGCCTGAGGATCACCAAGGAAGCACATGTAAAAAGTTGAGAGCACATTACACCAAGTGTCTGAACCTGCAGTTCCTCTCGTACTGAGCAGGATTACCATGGCAACAACACATCATCAGTAGGGTAAAACTAACCTGTCTCACGACAGTCTAACATTAATATGTAGCTTTTGTTTGTGGCTATAGTTACTACTATACTTGTTGATAAGTTCACAGAGTACATTCCATAGTGTGCTCAGAGATAAAAGGCTCCTTTAACATTACTAGAGGACACCAAAAAACAGATCTGGGGAGTCTGAAGACCTATCTAGTTTACAACTGGATTCTCTTTCCTAAGCAAATTATTCTGAACTTCATTTTCCTCTTTTGTATAATAAGCATTTTTCTGAAGCAGGACAGAAAAACGGAAGATTAAAAGGTCATGAGAAGTCACCTGCCCTGGGATCTATTTTTCTTTTCCTGCTGACTGAGATAATAAGGGAACTTCAATTGATAAACTCAAAATTGCCTACAGAGATAATGTGTTGTTTTCCTAAATATGTTTCAAACAAGGATGTTAAAAACAATAAACGAACTGTGCTTTACTTAGGGCCAAAATGTTTCTAATCTTGACTTTTGCTTATTAGTACTCTTCTAATTCCTAAAACTCAACAAGAAACTTCACAAAACCACCTTAGTTTCATTCACAATAGGAAATTCTTTAAGCAAAGTATATAAGCCAATTCATGTATTTTCACTTAAAACTTTTAAGCTTTAACTTAAATTTTAAACCTTGCTGTAAATTACATGTTAATAAATGTAACTTAATGCAAGGTGTGAGTGTGGTGGTTTGAATAAGAATGGCCCCCACAGGCTCCTATATTTGAATGTTTAGTCATCAGAGAATGACATTACTTGGGAGGGATTATGAAGTGTGGCCTTATTGGAATAGGTGTGGCCTAACTGGAGGAAGTGCATCACTGGAGGTGGGCTCTGAGGTTTCAAAAGCCCACGCCATGCCCAGTATCCGCCCCCCTTCCTACTGCCTGTGGATCCAGACGCAGAATTCTCAGCTACTTTTCCAGCACCATGTCTGCCTGCGTGCTGCCATGCTCCCCACCATGAAACTATACACAAACCCCAATTAAGTGCTTTTCCTTTCTAAGAGCTGCCATGGTCATGGTGTCTTTTCACAGCACTAGGACACTGACCAAGACAGTGGGCCACCTCCTTTATGATTTACTGGTCAGAGACCATAGGAGACCCCAAACAATACAAACTCTTGCCATTCCTTCGTGGTTGCCCACCAGAACTAGATGGTAAGGCCCTACTGCTGACAACATCAGACGTTTTTGGTTACATGAACTAGAACTGATCATCCTCCCTGACAGCTAGCTTTCATTGTGCCGAAGGTGCTGGGCAGGAGACCACATCAATGATCTGTCAACTCTATGAACTATGATATTAACCTGCCAGGCCAAAACATGTTTATCTGTGCAAGAACAGCAAGACTGTTAGTTAGTGGGGTAACCAACTACTCTCTGACTGTATCTGAGGCCCTTTCCTCAGCAAGGATTCGTAAGTCATACAGTAAAACTGCTCAAAAACTCATAGCTAGGGAGGTCAGAGACCATGAACAGGGTATGATTTAATTCTACTGCTGGCTAAACGGACATAACATGGAAGTATCTTCTACGTATATGGAGACAATTATCACTCTAAGTTTTAGTCAGAGAAACCTCTCAGTGAACTGTGGTAGATGAGCAAACTTATTGCTATCTAAGATCCCGAGAACAGTGATGGTTGAGTGTTCAGCCTTAAACATGACGCTGTATCATTTCTTCCAAGGTTCAGGGAACAACGTAGAAGAGAAGATGGTGGAAAGAATCTAAGAGCTGGAGACAGAGAGAAAGGCTTCAAAGCGCCACCTACCGGCAACACCAGGCAGTTTAAGCACAAACTTGAAACACCTGGGAATGACTGCACTCAGTCTGCGCCAGAATGAACTCATTAACAGCCAAGCACAGATGGATGAGGGGGACAAGGGAGCTCTAACTTTCACTGCCAAACGGTTTCCTACTGAGAGACTCTGGGACGCAGTCACTGCCTTCAGTTATGTACCCACTGGTGACCCTACCGTCCTCCAGCAGTCACACAGGTGGCCCTGGTTCAACCAAACGAGTCACAAACAGAACCAAAGCCATGAACGGGGAGTGGGACAGTGTATGTGGGGTGTTGGAAGGAGTGACCAGAACGCATTTTACACGTGTACAACTGTCAAAGCATGGAGGAAGGAAGGAAGGAAGGAAGGAAGGAAGGAGGGAGGGAGGGAGGGAGGGAGGGAGGGAGGGAGGGAGGGAGGGAGGGAGGGAGAACGGAGGAAAGTAGGTAATTTAGAAAGCCGCAGGATTATACATACTGCCATGGTAAAGGCACTTAAGTACAACTCTTTCTCCAGAAACCCCTATCTGTATCTTGGGATTGTATAATGTCCTTTTCCCATATGGGTCTGCCAAATACTTAATAAACTAATGAACTTTATTTCACTCTGGTTCTTCCTGAAACTGGCACAGTCAAGGATCTGGGGCTGTGTTAGGCTGTCTCCCTGTTGCTGCCGAAGTTCTCCAGGTTAGTTTTTACATTAAATGATATCAGAAACAAAAGATTCCAATACAATGCTTGACATACAGCACAAAACACTGGCAATAATCATTACCTATGGAACATAGGGCTTTCCATACAGACCTATTAAACGTCTTACTGAAAAACACTGAGCAGGGATGCAGCTGAACAAGCTGCAAACAGAGGAGCTGGCTAACTTGCGTTAAGACCCTGGTTTGAGCCTTACCACTGCAAATAAAGAAAGAAAGGAAACTAACCTTTGGTTTAGTTGAAAATAAAAAATAAAACAAACACCTCTGAAATGCTATTTCCTGCTCTCCTGATACAACAGAACACCTTGTCATCCTCCAAGGGCTTTAGGATGATGCACCATGAAGACAACTGTCTTACACAAGCCTATCTGTAAATAACCATCTCTATTCATGGCCTGCTCCCACTGTTACCACAGTTAGTCTAGTCACAGGCACCCTCTGACATATCCATGTTTCTTCTTTTAGATGATTTGTTCTGAACTTTGAAAAAGAATTCTATCAGTACAATAATTATCTTGTGCCCTTTGTGACTCAGAGGCTTTAAAAGTGATACAGACAATAAAAATTAGCTTGGATAGCTCCATTATCTTCCTAGTTAAAAACAAAGTGGATCTTTAAAACTGTTCTTTAAGTCAAACTGTTCTAAAATTGTTTATTTAAAAACAAAGGCAAGCCGGGCGGTGGTGGCGCACGCCTTTAATCCCAGCACTCGGGAGGCAGAGCCAGGCGGATCTCTGTGAGTTCGAGGCCAGCCTGGACTACCAAGTGAGTCCCAGGAAAGGCGCAAAGCTACACAGAGAAACCCTGTCTCGAAAAACCAAAAAAAAGAAAAAAAAAAACAAAAAAACAAAAAAAAAAACAAAGGCAAAGTCAGGTAGATCTCTGTGAGTTCAAGGCCAGCATGGTCTACAGAACTAGTTCCAGGACAGCCAGGACAGCTCTCTATATAGAGAGCCCTTGTCTCGAAAAACAAAACAAAGTCAAAACAAAACAAAACAAAAACAAACAAAACATTGTAAATTGCTTAATTCAGTTTACAGTACTTTGCTTCCTACTGTTGACACCGTTCAAAGCCTCACACCTACTGCTATCCTATTAAAAATGGAAGCAATTCCAAAATACTGAAGAGATGTAAAATTGTAATATTCCTGTGTACTTTAACCTAGTAAACTACAGAAGAGATGGTGATAAAAACCAGGATGACAAAACCAAAATTAAATAAAAAACAACGCTTTACAGACGGCAGGGTCCTAGGAAGCAGAAAGGTAAACATGAGGGAAAACCTTACCCCTACACCTTACTGCACTCACAAATGTGTATAGAAATTCTAGGAGATTAAAAGGAGTCTGAACATTTTTTAACTAAAAAATGTAAAAGTAACACATACAGATGGTAAATAAAAATCATTTAAACATGACAAACAGATATATTCATCACCTTTTTACAGATGTCAAACAGAGCTAAAGTCATAAAACCAGTCAACCATGTGAGGCATCTGGCTCATATCCTTATCAGGTAAGGTGGTAGTTTCCAAAGAACATTCCACTTGAGTATGGATTAGAAAGGACAAAGTCTGATTAAGGAAGGTGGAGAAAATGGTAAGAGAATACCTGGGAGGACCACTTTCTTGAGTCGGGGTCTGCGAGCTCTTTATTGAAGTCACCTTGCCTCTCCCCCATCACACCAACCCAGTAGCCACCTTTGGAGAAGGATTTACAATAACTAAATGATCCTACATAAATTCCTTGACAAACGTAAGTGGCACCTGAAACATGGTTCAGCTTACACTGTATATTAGCTTTAAACTGAGAATTTTCAACTAACTAAAGCATGTAAGGTACACTGTTAGTTTAATTATATAACTCACACTGTGGAAGCAGGCCTGAAAAACTGGAGATGGAGAGAAAGGAAACAGGAAGAGCCTACAGAAAGAGTTCTATGGAAAACTAAAGGGTAAACATGTGTACATGAGCAACAGCTAAGACAGTGATTCTCAACCCTCCTAACGCTGTGACCCTTTAATAACTCACGCTGTGGTGACCCCCAACCATAACATTATTTTCGTTGCTACTTCTTAACTGTGATTTTGCTACTGTTACGAACTGTAATGTAAATATCGGTGTTTTTCTATAGTTTTAGGCAACCCCTGTGAAAGGGTAGTTCGCCCCCCTCCATGGGGTCGTGACTGAGATTGAGAGCCACTGAGCTAAGAGAAAGGTCACGTGACATAAAAGGGAGGTTGGAGCCTAGGCAACAGGCTGAAGAAAGGAAAAGGCAGCATTCTGACAAGATACAACTGACTTAGCTTGTGTGTTTAAGAGATGAAGTTAGAACCAGAGGCCTATAAAGAAGCTCTTAAAGGGGCTTGTACCTTAATAAATCTAACATTTAAAAAGCTCTAAAGAGCTGAGATGCTGACGGACCTTACAATGCTTGACCGAGTTGCCAAATCTAATACAGCTATGTGAAATATACAAGGGCACATGATGTTTAAATGTGTTTAATGTTCCACTATTCCTCTTTCTTAATGGAAATTAGTCTGTGACATCACCCTGGTGCACGCCACCCAGAGGAGGGCTGAGGCCAGTGAACAGGACTGGCAATGGAGGGTCAAAGGAACTGCAGACACAGAGAAAGACATATCTCCATATGATGTGTCCCCCACAAAGAACGTCATGTGAGTAACTTATGCCCTACTTTTGGACCCTTTCTTTCACAGCTTTTATTCCTTTTTGATTAGCCTTTTAATCCCAGAGAAGTCTGCCTCAAGATTACCCGAGACCAGAAAGTCTTTCTCATACCCATGCCAGTTATGTGCTTCTAGAGCACCCTCTGGTTTTCATGGTGCATTATTTTGCAGTTAGCCATTTCTGGACTCAAGTTCTCTAAAAACGGGGGTGGGGGGTGCTAGAAGGAAAGACATCTCTATTTGTTTTTGTAGTTTTAGAATCTAGATAGTGATGGCCAAGGAGGAGGCACCTGCTTATCACTGCTTGAGTAACATTCTAAGACAGCAGTTCAGTTTGTTCTGTTTTTTTGAGACAAGACTGTACTATGCAATCCTGGCTGCCCTGGAACTCACTATGTAGGCAGGCAAATCTTGAACTTGTACATCTACCGACTGCCTCCTAAGAGCTGGAATTAAAGGTGTGTGCCACCATGTCTGCAAGAAAGCAGATCTTAATTTTTACAGGTCATGATCTCCTCTGAGAATATGACAACACTGACAGTTCACTATAAAAAAAATACTTATACATAATTCCAAGTGTTATGGAGGGCTTGTAATTCCCACAAAGATCTCCCAAGTTGTGGTGCCTAGTGTAAACTTCTGTTTTTATCTTGGCTATAAAATGAAGCAGGTGGATACTCAGTTGTTCAAAACTAAAGAAGCCCACACCCCCAAAGAAGAATTAGTAAGATTCCCCTAAGGAATTTCAGGGCAGAAAGGGTAAGCGGTAGGTATGGGCTGCTCACTTTGCTTAATAAAAAACATCTCCCAGTATCAGTGGAAATTCCCTCACAGTTCTTTTAGAGATGTAGACATAGGACAGAAGAACTACACAGCCATTTTTATTTTTCAATTGTCTGATATAAACTTCTTACGTGAAGGATACAATTGGGTGTCTGGACATGCTCCTTTGGAGATGGCCCACTGTGGGCCAGCTCGTTTCTGTAGGTAGTGAAAAAACTAGAGACCCTATCTTAACAAGGTGGAAGGTGAAGACCAAGGCTGATGCTGGAGGTTGTCCTCTGCCCTACTCATGAACACTACGATCTCTGGTCTCTGTCTCTCCTTTCCTCTCCTCTTTTCCTCTTCCCCTCTCTGTCTCTGTCTGTCTGTCTCTCTGTCTCTCTCTCTGTGTCCCTCTCTCATACACACACACTGAATATAAAGGTCCTTGCCCTCACAGATTAGCACCAAGAAAACCAGGAATGTATAACACAGAGTTGTCTTTTCAAAGGGAGAAATGGATAACCTGTTTTCCCGCCAAGGCAGCTGGTGGTTAGTAACCTGGTGATTTTTTGCTACCTGTAGGGCCAGGCCACACCAAGTCGCATAGGCAGGACCAGAGGTGGCTCATAGTCTAGGTGACCTTTGCATTATCTGCATGGCCAAGAACCCAAATTACCGCTATACTATCTATATGAACAAGGCCACACTAGGTCCCCCCAGGCCCTTAGGATAACACATGCAGCCTGTCTCTAGAACCCATCTGTATGGAGGTGGCACGTACTGTGAGAAGCGTTTCGATGTAATTATGCCCCCTTGTGCTCAGGGGATTTGCATTATACCCAGAAACCATGCTTCCAGTTGTACCATACTTAACATACACAGGATAAACTGCTCAGGGCCAGACTCTACAAGTCTGAACCAGCACCAGCTAAGTCCGGTTAAACCCATGTCCTCCTAGCCTCACCCAGCTTGTCACTCTGCTGGCCTGGGCATCTGCAGAGTCCCCCACAACTGGTGCCCAATTGGGGCACAACCCTTGGAGAAGGTTAACATTTTTCTTTAAATAGAAATAGAAAGTAGGATTTCTAGGCCTCTCACCCAAAGGGTCATAACCATAAGTAAGAGAGTGGAAAATTAATAATAATAGTAATAATAATAAAAGACAGAGGAAAGACACAATTTTTCTTCCAGATGCACCTTGGCAGGTCTTGGCAGAATGGGAGGAATGGCCTCTGCAGCCTCTCCGGCTTCCTGGCTCCCCAGGGGTCACTTGGCTCTGAGTGTTCAGGGCTATGTGACCTCAACTCAGAGCCTTCAGTGTCTGATGCCACCGACACCCGAGGGCCAACGAATGGTGGGCAGAGCTAAGTTGCTTCAGCAATAGCTGGGTCTTGGCTGCTCCACAGCTTAGTGGGTTTGTTTATTTTTTGTTTGTTCATTTTCCCCCAAAGCAGGAATAACTCAGTGACAATAATTAATGGTCCCTACGTGGGAGAAAAGATTCAAACAAGCCAACCTCTAGCACAGGAACAATCGCAACTAGGACCTAACGCCCTTAAGCTGATGCTGACTGCATCTCCTGAAGTGTCCATCACTCAGTATACGGATGACACTCTCCTCTCCTGCTCATCCTACTAACACTCAAGTGAACGCTTAACCTTCATGATAAGTAAACCAACAGAGCATCATTTAAAACTGTGGGCCATGTCAGCTGGATCCATCTTATCTTATCTTGCCCATCACTACTGATGATTTGATTCCACTCTTTAGTTGCTTCTTGGAGACCTCATTTACATTCTCTAGAAATGCAACATCTGAAGCAGGGCAGGTTACCAGATTACTAAATAATGCTGCTCTGAAGTGGTAGCTCATAGAATTAATCCCTTGCTTCCTTATCAATTGCTCATCTTTCCTCTTTTTTACTTACTGGAGTTATATATCAACAAGGTATTATAAAAATGTATGTATGTCATAATTCTCCACAATAAACTGTTAACTTATTTGCAAGAATAAGTTATGACTTAATAATGGTGAGAAGGACATGTCTTAAATAACTTATTGGCAAAGAGCCTACAGAAATCATTGTGCCACTAAATAAAATGCAATTTATTTGTTCCACACTGATAATAATTGACAGGTTGCATTAGAATGTTACTTGGGATTTATAGGTAATTATTATCCAAAAGATCCCCTTTTACAATTTTTTAAGATACCTATGTGTATTGCCTAAATTACATCTAAAAATCCTATAGAGGTTGCTTTTAATGCTTTTACACATGGCTCTTCGAAAGGACAAGGAACATATGTTTTATATACAAATTCCACATGCTCTACAAAAAAGATTGTACCCACCCCTGGTTGTACAGCCTGAACCTGCTGTAATCTATCGGCTTTTATTAGAGGTTTCTCAGCTGCTAAATATTATTAAGTATTACAGTAACCTATATTGCCTCCATTTTAACTGTTCAACTGTGCAATTATAGCAATACGGGAGCTACAGACAAGAGATCTATGTCTCTGTAGCTCAATGAAACTTTATAAACTATGGCAATACTCCAAACTATGTACAAAAACAGATGCATGCCTGCAGGACGGCTCAGTGCATAGAAGTGCTTGCACACTGGACTACAACCTGATTCAACCTCCTGATCCCACAAGGTGGCAGGAGAGAGCTGTCTTCTCACTCCATACAATTGCGCACACCTGCACACATGCCCACGTATACACAATCACATACACAATACCAAAGAGCTTTGGATGACAGTGTTTATGAAGCTAGATTGATATTAACAATGTCACTCTAAATGGTAGTTTTCCCAGGGTAAATTTCTATTTGGCCAGAAAGATAAGTATTACCTGTACTTTAAAAAAAAGTATGTTGACTATATAGAAATTATATTTTGAAAGGAAAACCATGTCTCTTATCATCTCTAAAACCAGGTGAAAGAATAGTAGTAACCCATGAACTATTGCAAAGGTTGGTAGCAAAACTACACTGAGACAAAGAAGTACAAAGAAGTTTTGCTTCTGCAATCCAAAAATCCTTGACATCACAGCAAATGGGATCATAAGTACATATCAAGACCAGGCTTCTTTGGAAGGATATTTTAAAGTGGAAACTTATACTTTTAGAGACATGAAGACAAAAGACCACACAAAAGGCATCTTTATGCAGAATGTATTTTCTTTTCTATTTGTTATTTTTTTCATATTAAGTGTGCATTTTCATCAACAATTATGGCTCACTACATGGACATGGCCTCCGGAAGAGTCAGCAGAATGCTGGGGAAGTGGGTGGGTAAATCCCAGGATGGATCCACTTTTCTTCTTCTCCATCCTCCAATCCTCACTTTTTAACTCCCACTATCTATCATGAGCTCTCAAAGTACAGAGATTTCTCCACTAGCAAAGCCAATTCTTGAACCAGAAAATAACAAATACATGTGCTTTCTTTCCTATTCAAAAGATTAAGTTCATCTAGGATGTAAAGAATTAAATAAAAAAAAAACCCACAACTTTAGAACTAAATCTATGCTAACTAAATAGCTGAGGGTCTTTTCTCTTCTGAAATTATTTATCTCTTCTGGAATCTTTTTGATAAAGGTAGGCACCTGTAAAACATATAAGGAAATGTTTTCTACTTTTTGGTACAGGGAGGGGATGTAAAGATGAGTTCTCAGAATGTTGCCCAAGTTTACCTTGTGCTCAGGATCAAGTGATCCTCTGGCTCACTGTGCACATATGAGACTACAGGACAAGTTGTACACCACCAGCTAATCCTGTCCCTTGGTAAACCAGGCTTGACCTTCAGTCTGCAGGTTAGAAACTGTCAAGGGCCACTGCCCCAGCAAGCTTCTAGAGCTGGCTCATCCCTCAGCATTAACCCACCGAGCATGACATTGGAACCCACCTGCAGGGACCAGGATCTGAACACAGGCTGCTGCACAGAGGGGCTGGTGCTTTGCCCTTGGCTGACATCAGGCTCTACAGTATGGGCTCTGTAGCAGCTGGGCTCCCAGGTCTGCTGCCGGACCTGCCGGACATGCCGGACCTGCCGGAGCCTGCCAGAGCCTGCCAGAGCCCGCCACGTAGTAACCAACTCAGGTTATTCAGTTAGGAATAAGTCTAAAACAAAAATTCTAAGTATTTAAAGTAACTAAATCTACCATCATGTTAGATCTGTTCCCAAATAATTTTAAAAACTGGATGAATCTACATTTCTTTCTTTTTTTTTTTTAAAGAACATATCTATACAGAAGAACTATCTCATTTTCTTTGGGAAAGAAAATATCAGTTCTACTACCTAACAGCAAATAAATAAACAAATCATAATAATTAGTGTTCCAGGGCCAAGTAAAACAAAGACCAAAATTAGGGTCCCCACCACCACCACCAAAAAACCCTGCTAGCTAATTATAATTGACATTACAGAGAAGAGGAATTTTTTAATTGATTGTATTATTATTTGTGTGTGTGTAAATTCATGTGTGTGAACACACGAACCATTCATTACACATATGTAGAGGTCAGAGGTGGACAACTTTCAGGGGTCACTCTCTCCTTGCACTGTGGGTTCTAGGAACTAAACTCAGGTCTTCAGACTTGATGGCAAGCACTGTTCCTCCTCCTGGCGAGTCACCTAGAGGAATTTTAACTTCAGTGTTAATATAACAGAATACAATCCAGATGCTAATAGGGATTTTGTTGTTTTGTTTTTTGAGACAGGGTTGCTCTGTGTAACAGCCTTGGCTGTCCCGGAACTTGCTCAGCAGACCTGGCTGACCTCAAACTCAGAAGATTCTCCTGCCTCTGCCTCCCAATGCTGGGATTAAAGGCGTGTGCTACCACTGCCCGGCTCTAGAGATTAGGTTTGATTGGTTTTCTTTTTTTTAAAACAAACATGCAATTTATAAATTTAAAGTTTTTAAGAACTTTTCCACATGTAGGAATAAGAGTATTTCCTAAGCAGGACCTTATTTATGACTTTTTCACTAGGAAAACAAATTGAAGGTTGACTCTGTCATCTTAAACTGCTATGGCTGGTTCTATTTACATGAGTGGACCTGAGTCCCAACAAAACTCGGTAAACACAGGCATTGAGATGAGACTTCAGTTAGTTTGCTCTGAATCATATTTCAAAACTGTTAGATTAAGTAAGATTACAGACATATAAGAAATGTGTAATCGGAAGATTTCCTGTGTCCCAGCCGGCCGGTGGTAGGGACAAATCTCTCCCACACATGTCCCCCAAGTAAACACACAGAGGCTTATACTAATTATAACTGCATGGCCATGGCTCAAGCCTTTTGCTAGCTAGCTCTTATATCTTAAATTAGCCCATTCCTATTAATCTATGTATCACCACATGTTCCATGGTTTTACCTCCATCCCATTACATGTTGCTCCTTGAGTGGCTGGCTGGCGGCTTCCCCTCCTTCTTCCTGTCTCTCTCTTTGAATTTCCTGCCTGCCTCTAAGCTGCCTTGCCATAGGCCAAATGGCTTTATTTATCAACCAATCAGAGCAACACATATTCACAGTGTACAGAAAGACATTCCCCCATCAGAAATGAACACCACACATGGTTAAGAAAAATAAATAAATAAGTAAACCAGCTCTACAAAATGCTTTGAGGTAAACTCTATTTTACTAAATTCTCTTAACAAAGCTTCACAATAACCCGTGAAGTTCCCAAAGCACCTGGTACTATTCTCATTTTACATAAACAAAGCAGTAGAGCTCAGATTTAAAAATCTAACACCACCCTTTACACCTCCTCAGGGTTACTTTCTGCTAGGGGCCAACGACAGGTGAGGCCTCAGGACTATCCTCCAAGACACACAGGATTTTGACAGGTGAGGACCCCATACCACTGAAAGAAAATAACATATGCAGAGATCTAGAAGCAGGGAGTGTAGTGAAGGGGATGCTAGGCTGGTTGGCATAAGGCAGACAGGGTGACAGAGATGGACTGAAAGCATGGAGGGAGCTTTAAAATCTGGTAAGTGCCTGCATGATGCTGCAGGCAGAAAGAGATCTAATGGTTTGGAAGGGGAACAACACGAAATTCTCATGGTATGTTTTGTACTAACAACAAATGTTTGGTAAACTAATGACAATGTGTTAAAAACAGGCTAGTGCTGTGATGAGATCAGACTGAGAAGGCCTCTGCAAAGCACTAACTGGTCTAAAAGAAAGAAAACTAGTTGAAGTCAGCTACCTGTACAGTCCAGCGTGAAGATCACACACAGACTGAGAGCAGCGTGTCTGCTGATAGGGTTCTTTAAGTTCTCACAACCCTCCTACAAAAGTCACACCAACATCCCAAATTACCTTCAATTTTCTTTTCTTACACTTTATCTAAAACTTACCGAATCTTCTGGAGGTCTCTGGATTTTACCCCAGTCTACAGAAGGTCCCTTTTCTTGCAAAAATCTATGATATAGCTTCCGAAATCCATCAAGATCTTTTTTAGTGTGCTATGAAAATAGAAGTAATTGTTATAAACAGCGGAATGTTTAATACATAGTAAAACTAAATACAGACTATACTTTAAAAATACCTTTAAGTGTAATTCTTAGACTATTAGAATATAAAGTAGGACCAATTTTTAAGGCCTGTTCAAAACTGAAGTAGAAAAACTAAAAAGAAATTATATTTAAATGATTCTTTAACACACAAGCCAAACTTCTCCCCTATCTCCCACCAGTCAGTTATCATATAACCTGAACAATATTTGGTTCCTATAAATTTCAACTCACTCCCTATTACATACCAATATCTTTCACTACTTCTGAGTGCAAATAAATTGTCACCAAGAGAACAAAAAAGGAATGAAACATAGCTAACCTCAGACATTAAGTACAAACTGAAATTGAAAAATGAAAGGTAACGTGCTATCAGAAAAGCAAAGCTTCTCAATTCTGGGAAACACCTACGGCAGCTGTCACAGCAGCACCGTTTGCTAGACTTGGCTTTGGGAAAAAGGTATGAAGAGTACATGGTTAACAGACTACCTAACGCCTTACAGATCCCACCAAACACAGTAACCACTTCTCTACCCAATGATATTAAAACACAAAATAAAGTATGATTTTTGTCCATACTCTTTTGGTGACTCAGGAAATTTCCTCAGCTTGGAGAAAAAAAGACAGCAGCTTTACTCTGAGCAAATGTTAACACTCCTCGGCTGTTGAACAATGCTAACTTTCTCACAGTACATCCCGCGCTCACTTCAGGCTGGAAAACCACCACTCGTAGCAACTGAGCATGCTCACACACGAAGCAAAAGACACTGTCAACCCTTACCTCAAACTCATGCGAGGTTGCTGTTGTAAGTATTTTTTCTAATTCTTTCTTCACAGATAATTCTAGTTCTTGGAGAATGACTTCTTGGAACTGAGAAGCACCATCTTGAGACATAGCTTTGCTAAGGTCTTAAATAAAAAAAAATAAAAAGCCACTGATTAAAATCAGAGCAACAAAGAGACTTATGAATTTTGTTATTTCCAGGTTAGTTAAGGTGAAGACTCGCTGGCCTTGGCTTTTTAACAAAATGGAGGTATGCTGAAGAAAGTGTGATGTCTACTCTTGACTGTCAACCTGACAACATCTGGCTTAACTAAAACCCAAATAGCTGGGCACAACTGTGAGGGATTTTGCTTAATTAAGTCATTTGAGGTGGGAAGACCTACCTTCAATCTGTCCACACCTTCTGCTGGCAGCCTATATGGAGGACAAGGCAGAAGGAAGCTTTAGCTCTTTGCCTGCTTGCCTTCACCCTCATTGGCAAGTTCATTCCTTCACTGGCATTAGAACCTATTCCTTTGGGATTCCAGAGCTTACTGAAGGCCAGCTGAGAGACATCCATTCTCAAGGACTAAACAACTACTGGATTCTCAAACTTTCTGTTGGGATACAGCCATGCTAAACTAGCTGGATTACAGTCTGTAAGCCATTCTAATAAATCATATACATATATATATGTATGTGTGTATAAAACATCAAAATATATGTTATATATTGCATATAACATATAAACATCACATATAATATATAGTATATACACTATATAAAAATATATGTAATACACTATTAAATTATAACATTAATTTAAATATAATTAAATGTTATATATTATATGATATAATATTTATTCTATATACATAGTCATTCTATCAGTTCTGTTAGAAAGAAGCCTATAAAAAGATTTATCAGTGAATAAGTGAGAAAAAGGTTATCAGTAAATAAAAATTACTATACTCTTTTAAAAAATCAGCAAGGGGAAAGATTAATTAAAACTAAGGATGAATGAAAAAGATACATAAAAATCCACTACTTTATAATCTAAAAATAAATTAATAAATAATTATTTAGAGCATGGAACAAAGGTACTTTTAATGGTTAGATAATGCTGCTCCCAGATGTCACAAAGTTTCTAAACAAGAACTCAGTATCAGGTACAGAATATCTTCCTATAAGTTGCTAGCCAAAGAGGTCTAACTCCCCCCACCCCAAGGAATACAGGCTGTTGCCACTGCCATTGCTCTTGGTTGCCTCCCAAAACTAGATGGTAAGACCTTGTTGCTGAAGACATCATACAACACTCTTTATTATAGGACACAAAGAAATGAAGATAGAACTGATCTGGAAACTCTCTCCCCACTGGGCAGTGTTCACAGTACCAAAAGGTGCTATGCAGGCTGCTGAGGGGAAAATATAATAGTCCCATTCAGCAATAGACCAAGTACTATAACACTAACTCATCAAGTAAGATATATCCACTGAGGCAACAGTGGTATGACTATTCTAAAGATAACCAACTACTTTGTGATTGCATTTGAGGTCTGTCTCCAAGGGAGAGAATACACACTTGATACTATGTAGTAGGACAGGCCTATAAAGTCGAGGAAATTGGCTCAAACCAGTTGCCAAGGCAGCACATAACGTACTTCCTTATGAGCCAACCTGGAGTCTGCCTGAGGGTCTAGCACCAGTTGCTGTCAGAGTTCCTGATCACTGTCAGAGTCCTGATTGTGCCCAGCCAATGAGGGACAACCATGCAATGCCACCAGATTGCAACACAGACTGGGTGCTGGGAGGAGGATATATAAGGCCTCCCTGTTACTGAATAAACAAGTTTGCTGTTTGCCTTCAACTGACTCCCCGTGTCTGTGTTGTTGACGACACGCCTTCTCACACCCTTCCCGAAGGAGCCATTAGGATCCAGCAACAATACTATACACCTGGTCAAAAGCCTGTAGCTGAGGAGAGCCTGGCCCCAACAGGAAAACACTAACATTGTTTCCCTGTATGAATATATTGTCAGATTGGCTTCTAAATATTTATGTTTATGCTCATAGACTCATGTAAGTCTCAGCCTGAGAAAAAGCTCCTTTTTGTGGAGGCTGATAGAGAAAAGGCTCATATCTGATTAAGGCGCTAGGAATAAGTGACTGATGCACACTCAGCATTAAATGAGACATCTCCATTAACAGTTCCCCTCCCAAAGCCTACAGAACATCACAAAAGAGAGTGGAAAGAATTTAAGAGCCAGAGGATAGAGAGTGTCATTGTTATCTGATATATTACTATTGCAACCATGAACACATACATGCACAAGACTGGGCCCTCTAACTTCCTATCGTGGACAGAGGAGATGCCCAATCAGGCCTGAGTTCTTTCTGAGAACCTAATAACTATTAATGGTTACTGGAGAAGGGTGCATCTTCTTTCTGATGATAGAGCCACTGGGGAACAAAGGAGGAAGAAGGGGTTCTGAGGGAAATGGGGGTACCAGAGGGTAATGGGGAGAGAATATAATCACAATACACGGAGAGATGGCTCAATGGTTAAGAGCACTAGCTGCTCTTACAGAGTACCTGAGTTCAGTTCCCAGCTCCCACATGGCAGCTGCAACTGCTAATTCCAGTTCCAGGGGCTGACACCCTCTTCTCACTCCTGCAAGCACCAGGCACACACATGATGCACTTACACACATTCGAGAAAAACATTCATACTTATAAAGTTGAATTGTAATCTCCATTTCACAGGAGTTTAGTTTGAAAGTGTCACATATCCTAGAAGACACAAATTTTATATGATTGACATACAAAGTTTAAGTCAGAGCAACATGATTATGCCAACTGATGATCCCAGCAAGGGGGAGAGACAGAAAAGTCACATGGTCATCTTGTTTCACAAGAACCATCCTCTATAGCCTGTTCTTAAGGGTAGTTAATACATTGAGAATATGGTGAGATATAAAAGAACAACTTTAACAAAGAATCTAATTACGAAATAGATTAAAAGGAAAACAATATGAGGGTATAACCACTAAGTACCAACAGTGGCAAAAGAAAAATAATGAAGAAAACCAAAACATGGAGTAGTTACAACCACTGATGATAGATTTACAAATCTACCTAAACAGATTCATATAAACAGAACTTATTATAGCTACAGCCAATGCTATCTGGCATGTTAGTAGCTCATAGACAGGATTTAATGGGAAGGTCTGTATAAGACATGAACTACTGTTTCTTTTAAAGTTTAATTTTGTATTATTACCAATAATTTTTTTTTTGTTTCTACTTTTCTGTTAGGTATTTATAAGCAAATGTAAATTAACCAAATGAACTTTTTCATTTTTTATTGTTAAGGCCAGGCAAGGGTCTGGTCCACAGGGTTAACTTGGGACTTGGGAGGAGCCCTCGACTCCTTTAATTTTCCTTATCTATGTCACTAGCTGGTATGGGTAAAGGTCTTGCTGACTCTGTGCTTTCTCTTGGAAGCACTGGAGATACCGTCCTCTGTGTTGACCCTCTTGTTTGTAGAATGTGCTCTGGTTTTGAGTCCAGTCTCTGAACCAACAAGACAGATGTGCTACCAGGGCTGTAGGTGAAAAGTGTCCATCATCCCATGGAATGCAGATGCCCTGGGGCAAGGGCTAAAATACTGACTGCCTCTTTAGTCTACCTTTACATTAGCACAGAACTTCAAGTATGGCTACTGAACAACACCCAGGTCAGTTACCAAGTGCTAAAAAACAAATCTTGCTTTAAAATTTAGTTATTGCTTGGGAAAAACATATTTTTCAAGTAAATCTGATTTAAGACTCAATTGTTTTGTTGTTGTTTTTGTTTTTTGAGAGAGGGTTTCTCTGTGTAGTTTTGGGTCCTGTCCTGGATCTCGCTCTGTAGACCTTAGAAGCCTAACACACTTAGTATAAACTATGAAACTTGTTTTGATAAAATTTAAATCCTTTTTAGATTGATTATTTAAAGAAAGCTGAAAGCAGCAGGGCCATGGTGGCGCACGTCTTTAGTTCCAGCACTTGGGAGGCAGAGGCAGATAGATCTCTGTGAGTTCAAGATAGCCAGGGCTACAAAAAGAAACCGTCTCAAAACAACAGCAACAACAAAAACAAACAAAAAGGAAAAGAAAGAAAAAAAACTGAAAGCATAGCGTTAAATAATTTTCTCAATTTTAATTTAGGAATAACAGAGCCTAGAAGATAATTGTCCAGATGAGTATAATTGTCCATGACAAGAAGCTGAGCCTTGGAGCAGAAGCCCTCAAGCCCTAAGAGCTAGCTTATTTTCCAGCAAGTCTTCAGACTGCTTATAGGATCAGAGCAGAGAGAAGGACCAACCAAGAAACATTTCAACCCAGACTGTTTATCTATTTTTTTGTGTGTGTTTTAAAAATTTACCTTATTAATGAAAATGAATATGGGCTACACTGACAGTTTTAATTACCTATAAGCCAATCTGGCAATATGTAAACATTATAAAAACACAGCACACATAAACACACATACACTCCAATAGTCAGATACAAAGATATTTTTAAAACTACCAAAAATTTTGTATTATCTGGAAGTTAGACTGTTGATCAAATCATCTTTTATAGCCATCCTTAATCTAAATCTGTACTTTTAAAGATATTACTTTTAATACAAATAAAGCATATGAGTTTTTACTTTTAAAAACATGGAGCCTAGCCTGACTGTTAAAATTTTAAGTAGGCTGAGCAGGAACCAACAGATTGGTTTCTACATGGTCCTTTCTTTCCTTTTTCTAAAGCTTAAATGATAAGAGACTTGAAAAGCCTGTTTTTGAAAGATGAGATCACAAGTAGATAGGCAGTGGGTTTGTCTTTTAATAAAGCTGTTAAAATTTACTAACTAACTTAAGATACTAGTTATTAAAACTAAAAGCATAGCCATTTTTACCATACACAATCACAATGAGTAAGCTTATCTAGCTATTTTGAATACTACTGTTTGCTGGTATTTTAATTTAAGTGGCCACAAGTGTTTTACTCAATTATTTTGAGAAATTCTGAGGGTGGAGCTGAGTTATGTTGTCTTAACATGACATACAATTACCTGGAAACAAACACATGTGACAAAATATTAAAAACAAACAAGTTTCTGTCTCTCCAGTGAACACATTTGCCTTGGGCAATCTGGAAAACTGTCTTTTATCAATCTGCCTCTGTACCTTTAACCCTGTAATGTGGTCATGTGAGTGTGTTTTCCAGGTCTCAGTTGTCTCACACTGAGAAGGCAGGGCTCAACAGCAAAGTCTGTGGAGCCCAAGGCTCTCTATTATTCAAAGTTCTTAGGCTACTCTAGTTATTTGGGTAAGTCTTAGGGATAATCTCTGGACATTGAAAAAAGCAGGCCTAGACGAAGGAAAAGTTTTACCCATTTGGGAAGGTAGCAGGAAGGCCTGTTAGGACACAAGGAGAAAAACCAGGCTTTTTGGAAGTCTCCATAAAATGAAGAAAACCAAGCCAGAAAACAGACTTAATATATGTCCGGTATATACCAGTTGACAGTGATGTTTGGGGGCTCTCGATGAAGCTTTCTAGCTTTTCTTGTGTCATTAAGGGTCTTTGGTTGGAAAAGGAACATGAATTTAGTCCTGATAGTCCAAGCATTGTTTCTGGGGGGAGTGCTATAAGCAGAGGATGGACAGATTGCAGGAAACTTTACGTCTAGCGTGTGTCCTATAGAGCTTAGTTTTCTTGGCAGAGTGTTACAGGTCAGTACATTAGGCACTTTCGAGAATTTCCTTTGATTTCTACAAAATAGGTCTAGCTGAAGGATGGTATTTGAGGTTAAGTTTTTATTTTTCAGCCAAAATTTTCAAGCTTGTATTGGGGCCAAACAGTACACAGTAAATATTAGCCTTCTTCAAAATTCATGTTTTTTAATCTTTGATGTTGCATCACAACATGTGTAATCCAAGAGATTCTAAGTTCCAGGGCCTCTGGAGTAGAGAGAAACATCTTTCTCATCCATCCTTAAGAGTCCTTGGAGACCAGACCGTTAGCATACCCTCCCTTCCAGTCTCCTGCCCTCCACCCCAAGTTTCCTTGGGAGCATCTGAGCATAGCCTCAAAATGTTCAGAAACACTGGTTTGTATTCCAGATGTTCTGAGTCTTAATCATGCCCAGCTGGGGTCTTATCTAAACACCACACTGTGGCTTTCTATCAAGATTAAGTCACAAAAATATTGAAATGTTATTCCCTGTTACAAGCATTTCTGAGCCATTTAAGGCAACTTAGGCGTCTTTCCTAAAAAGCTGGGGGGAGGGGGGGGGGGGAGAAAAGGAAGAGGGGACCAGAGAGACAGAGAGAGAAAGGGGGGATAGATACTAGGCTCAGAGAAGAGGGTTGCTTATATGAATAGCTTTTTTGCTTTAAATTGCCATTCAGGTAGGTATAGGTCAGTGGTAGAGCATGTGCTTAATATACCTGAAGACCTGGGTTCAATCTCCAGTCTCAAACAAACAAACAAACCTACCCACCCACCCCACAACTTTGCTGGATATAGTGGTGTACTCCTTTAAACCAAGCACTTGGGAAGCAGAGACAGATGGATCTGTGAGTTCAAGGCCAGGCTAGGCTACTAGTAGGACCATCTCAATGACCTCTCCTGCCCCCAAATTGCCATTCAAGTTACAAGTATAAATAAGCTGGGTGGGCCTTAGGAGCTAATCCTCAAGGGAAATCTTTTTACTTTAGGAATTAAACTCATGTTTATTCTCTTGGAGAAAGGACTGTCTTTGGTACATGAATAAAGAAATGTTCAAAGCAGTTTTGGTTTGATGAACCAGAAATGTAAATAGGTCATAATGGTAGAAAAGTGGGAAACAAGTTAACTGGTTTTAGTTTTGTTGCTGTCCTTCTAAGGCTTGGCACTTATCATGTCAGTATCCTCCCTAGTAAGTCAAGTAGGAAAGGCTGGCTGGAAGACATTATCTTAGATTTCTGCCAACTTTAGTAGGTCCAACCTTCAAACATATCCTCAAAAAATACCAAACACAGATTCAAATTTGAGTTATAAAAAAACATTCCTTTTATTTCTCCCATTTCTTTGATAAGTATTAGATGCACAGAAGGAACAATTTGCATTCCTTCTATCCTGTTTTCAAATACAATCAGCTTCTACAAGGAAAGAACATAGTAACAAACTCATTACTCTCTGCTACCCCATTCTGCTGTGGTTTCACTCTCCTGGATGACGTGCTACTACTATAAAATTATATTTTTAATGATTAAGGAGTAAGGATGAGTTTTCAGAAGAATATACAGAAACAGCTGGATCTGGTGGCACACACCTGAAACCCCAACAATCAAAAGCTAGGCAGGAAGAGTGCAAGTTTGAAGCCAGCTTGAATTTCATAGCGAGATCCTGTTTAAAAAGTAAATTAAATTAAAGGATGGTTGGTTCAGCAAGAGCAGTGATCTTTCATGCTTCAGTGTAGTCCAGAAGACATAGAACTAAAATCCGTTTTTCTTTTCAGTTAGTTATTTATTCATCCTGAATTTTTAGAGGAAGGTCTGGAATTTCTGGAAGGTAAAGTACAGACTGAAGAACTTTTCTAGGACTTAACATTAACAAGTTACACTTCGGGCAATGACAACTAAGGGAAGATCAATGTAAGAATCCTGGAATAACGCAAGATTTCCAACCTCATACAAATGGTTTTTTCCCTTCCCACTTCCTACCGAAGAGAACTGATCCTCTACTACTTCAATTAGCAATCAAACATTTCATTAAATAGTCATAAACAAAAACACTTTTAAAGATGAGAGAGAGCAATTAATCTACTCTTCTACTCTCCTCAATTTCTGGAGGAATCTGAGGTTCAAATAGCTAAATGACTTCCGCAAGGTCACAGTGCAGGCAGATGCTAGGGCCTACAAATCAAGGTTTGTTTGTGTGTCCTCAGCTCCATCTCACCACAGTAAATCAACACATCCTAGTCATTTTCCTCTAGTCTGGTTTTCTTTAAATTTTGGAATAAAAATCCTTAAGTATCACTCTCCTTCAAAGTCTTATCTATCCAACCAACAAACAGACTAAGTCCCCATCACACAAAACTGGACTTATTAGAATTTACTAGAATTATTGGGCTGGTTTCATTATACTTCAGTAAATGTCATACAGACCAAGCAGTAGTTGTTCTTCTCAGCCCCACTTCCTGCTATAATATAGTTCTTCCTTATTCATAAGAACTAAAATTTCAACATTATGGACTTTTTGCTATCCAAATGCAGAAGGCAGTGGGGGATAGAGGATGTGTGGAATATTCCTTTACACTGTGTGACTATATGCCACTGTGATTGGTTTAATAAAGAAGCTGACTGGCCAAAAGCTGAACAGGAAAAGACTGTATGGGAGACCCAGACTAGGAGGATGCTGGGAAGAAGGGTGGAGTCTCCGGAGTCTTGAGCAAGAGGCAGAGGAAGCAGGAGATAAATAAGCCTTGTTGAAAGAAGGTATCACCATGTGGCAGAGGATAGATAAGAAATATGGGTTAATTTAAGTTGCAAGAGCTAGTTAGTAACAAGCACAAACTATCAGCCAAACATTTATAATTAATATTAAGTCTCCATGTTGGTTATCTGGGAACTAGCGGATGGGAAAGAATAGTCTGCCTACAAATGGCTTCCAATGTGGTGCCCATAAGACATGAGAAAGCTTTAAAAATGTTCTAAACACACAAAAATGGGGCCAAACGCAGCTTTCTAGTCTCATGTCTCTCATGCTAGCCATAGCATAGAGATGTGTCTCCTGGCAACAGCCAGCATGCCATGAGCTAAGTTGCATGAAGGGTTCCCACAGTCTCTCAAGGGGCCACAGTACACAAAGATGTCTCTCAGCCTTTACCTGTGGATTTGATCCACCAGCAAGAGCTCCACTGGTGCACTTCATGGTGGGTTTCAGGTTTTGCTCATGCAGACAGAAAAGGTTACAGATGCTCAGTAAAGACAGATTCAGATGGAAAAAACCTCTAAACAGGTTACAGTGTGTTTAAAAATGTACAAAGGCTTGGGAGAGAAAAGAAAAAGGGTATATAGACAGTCATAAAAAATACATAGTTTTAAAATAATAAAGTGTTTAAAAAGGGAGTAAAATAATATAAAAGAAAAAAGCCACGTAAAAGATGGGAAATACACAGAAAGTCTGGATCCTGTATGTTATTGTGTTGTCTTTAAATTTTTTGACTGCTAATAAACAATCAATAACTGCCAAGCAATAGTGGATTATGGAAACTACTATATTTAACCAACCTATATATTTTAAAAATGTCTTGACTTCAAAATGGAAGTCAAAAGATATGTTACTTTGAGGAAGGAGGTTATGCTTGTATTTCCACAGGAGATGAGAAGCTATGGATTCATTCCAGGTTGATATGGATCAGGTTTGACTGGGGAAGACCCCCTACAGATCCTGATCACAAACAGATTAGATTTAGATTCCCTAAAGATACCAGTGTCCCCAGACAACAGGAAGCAGTCTAAAAAACACAATACCCTCATTTCCAAAAGATGGATTATGGATGCTTGTTATCATTTAAGGGGGGGGGGGTTTACAAGTTGTTATTGGTCATAGTCAGAAAAAAAAGCTAAACAAAAGAGTTAAATTCGAAGATCTCTTTCTAAAGGAAAAATGGGGATATAACATAGAAATGATAGGAAAAAAAAGGTTAGATTATTGAATCTACTTTAATCTCAAAATATTTTACATTGATATGGATTTTGGTTTATTGATACAAATTTAATTTTGTTATACTGTATATATATTTCTACTCTAATTTGGGGTATTATGTTTATGTAGCTCACTTAAAAATGTAATGTATAATTAAGAATACAGATTAATAGTCATCTATAGGAGTCAAACTTATAGTCATGTTAGGTATGTTTTCAAGGTCATACACAGATATATTTAGAAAGAGAGATGGTCTTCAAACACTTCAAAGACCTACAGAATATGATATTTAAAATGTTTTAATAACATAAGGCTTTTCTTGACAGTGAGACACATTTGCTCCCAGCAGCACCAATTTACTTCAGAGAAGGTGATGGGCATCGAAGAACCCCATATGGAGTTTACTTTATGGCAAAAGTTAGCCATTCGGGCACTTGCCTCAACTGCTGACAGTTACTGCCCAAAATGGACCTGCAGGACACAAAAGAAAGCGACTCCTAAATTTTGCCAAGACAAGGTAGGACAGTCCTTCAAAATTCCCTGCTTCTCAAAAATGGCTGTCAGATATTCTAGGCCTGTATGCCAAAGACAGATGCTCCAATGTTGCAGAGGAACTTTGGGTGACTGTTCAGACAGTCTGATGTCCCTGTTATTAGGTAACATTTCACCTTCTGGAGTCTTTGATGGAGTTAAAGACTAAATAATTAAAGTTTTCCTTAGTTACGAGGAAAAGTAAATTAGGTGTAAAACTTTAGACTCACAAAGATAAAATAAATAGTATTTTCCCTAAATTGGCCAAATGCAAACGGACTGAATATTATAACTGTAATTCTTACTTATTAACTGTATTTGTTGTGCATAATTTTACTATGTTAAAGTTAAAATCTTCCTTTTTAATTAGTCAAAAAGGGGGAAATGTGAAATATTCCTTTACACTGTGTGACTATATGCCACTGTGATTGGTTTAGTAAAGAAGCTGACTGGCCAAAAGCTGAACAGGAAGAGATTGTGTGGGAGACCCAGACTAGGAGGATGCTGGGAAGAAGGGTGGAGTCTCCATAGTCTCAGCAAGAGGCAGAGGAAGCAGGAGATAAACAAGCCATATTGAAAGAAGGTACTGCCACATGGCAAGAGAGTAGATAAGAAACGTGGGTTAATTTAAGTTGTAAGAGCCAGTTAGTAACAAGCATAAGCTATCAGCCAAGTATTTATAATTAATATTAAGTCTCCGTGTTGGTTATCTGGGAACTAGTGGGTGGGAAAGAAGAGTCTGCCTATGTAGGGGGTGAGGGAGTGGGAATAAACTTATCGGACATTCAGAAACTCAGCAAAAAACAGAAGGCAAAAGGCATGAACAGCAAAGGGTGAAGAACCATCCCTATTTTACTTTACCCCTATTCCCTCCATCTCAGTAGTTTCAACATTCCTTGGAAGCCCACAGACACTTACAGCCAACAGTCAAATGTCTTTTTTTTTTTTTTTTTTTTGGACAGGGTATCTCTATATAGCTCTGGCTGTCCTGGAACTCACTATATAGACCAGGCTGGCCTAGAACTCAGAGATCTACCTGCCTGTGCCTCCCAAGTATTCAAATCAAACAACAACAACAACAACAACAATCACAGAACTCCCAGAATGTAATCATAACTGGAATAACAGTGAATGAAGTTGAAGTATACACTGATTGACAATTCAAGCTAACCAGGTTCTTCTGTCCTTCAAATTCATGTGTGAAAACACTTCCTAAAAGAGCTCTTCTTTGGGCTCCACTACCCAGAAGTATCTGACATCTTGGCTGACCTTTGTGATCACGTTTCAGTTTCCACAACTGGCTCCTCCTTTCTCCTACTGAGCTCTTTAAAGACTGTCTCCAGATCAGCTTCTTTTCTCTTCATTTTTTTCTGTCACCAATCTCACTACCAGTAACAAATAGTTCTCATAACAGCTCACATGCAGATATTGGAGGATGGAGGTCAGAAGACAACTGACAGAACCTGGCTCTCTCTTTCTACTATGTCGGTACTCAAGCACCTTTACCCACTGAGCCGTTGTCTCTAAGGCTCTTCTTATTAGTAGCTTTTAAGTATGTACCTCTCATCCAAATCCTACCACCACCAGCTCCAGACTTACCTTTGCTACCAATTCTAGATCTTTATACCTGGATACTCAGGGTACCTCAAACTCAGCTTTGTTGTGTCTAAAACAGAAATCACTATCGAAACTACACTTCCTGCCCTTCCTGCTCCCTACAACATTAACATTTTCTTAAATCATCCAGACTAAAGCTGAAGTCACAAGGTTGGCTCCTCCCACCTCTGTCTTCACATTCTCTTCAATCAGTAACAAAACCACTTATTTGGATCACTATAATTCCATCTCTTTCTATTTTTAATAATGTCTTAATTTTCCCCAGCATTTTCATTCTTCTGTTCAGGACAATGGCCTTCTAACCAACCTACCTTCCACTCTACTCTTGTGATTCCAAGAGGTATGAATTGATTCCCACCTCTGTACTAAGTCTTCCTTATTTGGTGGAATATTCAATGTCTACTGAAGTAAATATAAATTCATGATCCAGGAATTTCTTTTTTCTTACAATTTAAAAAAGATGTTTAAATATTTATTTTATCTTATGTGTATGAGTGTCTTGCCTGCATGTGTGTGCTCAGTGTACATGCCTGGTGCCTGAAGAGGCCAAAAGAGAGCATCAGAGTCTCTGGAACTGGAGTTATAGATGGTTGTAAGCCTCCATGAGAGTGCTGGGAAGTAAGCATGGGTCCTTGCAAGAGCAACTAATGCTCTTAACTCTTGAGCCATCAGGACCACAATCCAAGCATATCTTAAACCCAGATTGAGGTACCTTTTCGAATGGTTATAACTAGTGAAAGCACTAAAAGTGCACAAAGACTGCAATTTCCTACTCTGTGACTTCTAAATCACAGTCCTTCTAAAACTTTTAATTTGCATATAAATAACCCGGAGAGCTAGTTAAAATTAAAACACTGATTCCTGGGCAAGCTCCCAGACATGCTGACTCAACAGTTTTGGGGTAGGGAGCATATTTATTTCTAATAGGCAAACACTGCCAGTATTACTTTGATAATATTTCATTTATTTTAATGTTTATTTAAGCCATGCTCCTGGTTCTTCTTGTCACCTATTCTATACCTCAAGGACATGCTGTTTCTGAGATGGCACCAGGCCCATATTGGTCTAACTTCTTACAGTTGATTAGTTTAAATATGTAACATAATTCTGACTAGTGACACACAACTGTTTAAGTTGACAAAGGATTTTATAGAAATGTGTTCCTCAGTTAGTGAGTGAGAGAGAGAAAGGGAGGGAGGATCTACATGAATGTTTAATAAATACTTGGGTAAGGCAAGCAATAATGATTATTATTACTGCTGTTTTGTTTTACTCAGGTAGCCCTTGAATTTTGACAATGCTCCTGCCTCAGCTTCCCCTGTCATGGGATTATAGGCAGATACCATATACAACTCAGGTATTTGTGTGTGTGTGTGTGTGTGTGTGTGTGTGTGTGAGAGAGAGAGAGAGAGAGAGAGAGAGAGAGAGAGAGAGACCACATGAATGTTTAATAAATGCTTGGGGTGAGGCCTGCCAGAGATCTAACCCAGGGCTTTCTTCCTATCAGGCAAGTGCTCTTTGGGGCTGCACTCCCAGCCAGGAAACAGTTGTGACAACAAAAATAAAAGGATGTAAGACTTCACAACACTACTATGAGAATACTCAAGAGTTTTGCTAATCATGCATTGCTCTCTTTATATCAAAACTAGTAGAATACATAAACTAGACTTCTCATTAAAATTAACCTTGTTTTCATATAATACAATACAGTCTATTCTTTTGGTAGTGCTAGTGATTGACTCCAGAGTTTTTTTATACATACTAAGCAAGTGTTACACTACAGAATAAACATCTCCAATCTAGAATAGTTCTTAAAAATCTCAATTAAAGAATAAATTATCACTTGTGGAAAACATTCAAAGTACCCTTGTTAAATAGTATCACTTTATTTTTAGGGTTTGCAGCTGAGAAGAAAGTCACGCCAAAGGGAAGCAGTGTAACAAAGTTACCAAGGGCCATCAATTACCCGGCAGCCCTGTCTTACACCTTGATATATGTACACTTTGATACACTGTTAAGCCTGGAAAGGCCTTTAAGGTCAGTTAGTCCCACGGATAAAGAAATGAGCCCAGACAGGATGATTTCCCTAAGTGGTACCCAAGTCCTACTGTCTGGCAGCCTGCTTGCTTCTCTTTGAACTCATAGTTTCAGTACATTTACATGGTTTATTACTCCAGGAGCATGCCACCAAATCAGTATGAAAACTAGAAACCCAAATGTTTATCATATGCTGTTATCCAGTGACAATAAAACTAAACATTAAAGCATTCTCTCACTGCATCTTATGCTCTTCTACTTTTCCTTAGATATTATGTTTCCTGAGCAATGGGGAAAAATTAGGCAATCTATAAACAGTTTACTCCCAAGGCTAATCTTTTAACCATTAGTACAACTGGGCCTAAAACAGTGCATATATCTATACAACTGTTTTTCTGTATGCATAAAGCTTTAAAATTCTAAGCAAAATCACAACACAAATAAAATACTGTATCAGCTTTTGCCAAGACAGCAACTCTAATTGCTTTTCAGATTTCTGTGGCCCAGGAGAAAGAAGAGCTGTTCTCAACAAGCTGTTCCCTAAAATAGTATTTTTACAATTTGGTGTCTAGCAAGTAGATAGTAGATGAAGCACACCCTGACTACTTCAAGTCCAGGAACACCATTAACAGTTTGCACTGTTTTCTTAGGACACAAATGAAATTACAAAGGAATAGGAAACTCTTAATTTATGTAAGAAAACCCAACAAAAATATCTAGGAATGTTTGGAGAAAATAAAACATTTTGTTGTTTAAGCTAAGTAAGACAGCATAGCTTGTTTCTCGGTGGTTCTCAGAAACAATCCTTAATTATCAAAATGGCTGGGGGACACAACCAATTTCTTTTGGCCATGACTGAGAAAAATAAACAATGGGAGCTATTGGCAGAGGCAGAATTGGAGCCTTAGACAATTACTCCACAACAAACTAAAGGAGATGCCTGCATCTCCAATCAAGAGAACTGGGAAACAGTTCTCAAACACAACACTATTATAGTTTTTACACAAAAGTTGCTTAATCAAAAATCACAGTTTAATTTTCTTGAGATAGTTTAGCAACTCCAACTTCCAAAGAACTTAGCGAGTTAAAAATAGAAAAATCTATGTCTGATAGAATTTTAGAGATCTAAGAGATGCTATTTCAATTAATAGTAACTATGCCTGGGACAATCTACTAAAAGACCAAAAATGTTCACAATTCAAACGCTGTTTCTCCAAGTTCAAATTGAATATTTTAGAAAAAAAACTGTAGGCTATTTTAAAAGGGCCACAGTCTTCAGAAAACCTCCAGCTTCTAAAGAATCCCGCACTATCCAAGGGCTTAAATCAACCATCCTTCTTCTCGCATTGAAATCTGAGGACCTCAATACAAACACAGTCTGACATTGTTAGAATTTATTCCAATAGTATAAATGCAGAAGCAAAACCACCATGTTCTCCACTGTACAAATAATTTTGGGATGAACAGCATTTTAGGAAGTTAATACATCCTTTATTCATTTTTCACCAATAAGAAAGGTTAACTTCCAAGTATTTGTTTCTATTAACTCTCCAGACTTCTGAGAACTCATAATGCCTTCATTTGTATAAAAAGTACCAAATAAAGCTTGGTGGAAAGCTATAGTAGACTGTTCTTCTATATAAAACATTTGTATTATCAGGCCAGTTTATATTCCTATCACAAGTTCTCCCATTATTTTAAGTTGGCTATAATTCATCTCTGAAGAAACAACACATGCACATGTACATTGGTTTCTGTGACGCGCTACTATAAGAAAAACTCTATTACAGAAACTTTTGATGTCTCTTCAGAATTCTGAAACAGCACTTCCAAGAAATGTACCCATTAATATTTATCTCTCTAATATTCTTTGTCAATTTTTTTCTTCAGTAGTCCTTCACAAATGAAGATCATCAATTACACTTAGAAGAAGGGTTCAGTAAGGGAATTTCACCACAGAGATTACAAAGTACAACATGACAGTCGAGCTTCGTCAGACCAATTCTTCATTGTGAGTTCCCCACATATTTACAACTATGACGGACTTGAACTCAGTTCCCACCCCGACCCTCTAGCAACATAGCCCATCCGACCTCCAGCTTTCAGGAGTGTGCTTTAGCCCACACTCCATTGTCACGACTCCTGACTTAACTCATTCCACAATCCCCTGGGTACAAAAATATCTTAGTCACTTCAGTGATAAGCAAGAGGTTTTAGGATCTGAGAAGAACCAGGCCAAAGCTTGACCTTGACAACCAAGCCACCCTTGTGCTCAGCTGAGACCCTTCAGCTATAATTAGCTCAGCAATCTTTGCTGACCACGTGCCATCTTCCCAACAGGAATCACCAACAGTCAAAAAATTCCAACAAATGGGAACGTTGACAGGCCACAGATATTTTTAAGCAATACAGATGAATTTATATGGATTTCCCTGAAATGTGATACTTCAATTTTTAAGACTAAAGGACATTTTTACCTAGCTTAGATAGACAATGGCATATTCACAGTCGTAAAAATACTTCTAGAATCACAGTTTTAAGCATATAAACTAGCCTTGGCTGGCTGGCTATTCAACCTCAGTCTCTTTACCATTTATAAGTCTCCAAACATTAATGGAGACAGTTCTCAGAACTTTTCAAAAAGAAAATTCCAAATGGCATCCATTGACAAACCCAGCAAAAGCCCACAACTGCTGATGCTACTACCTCCGAGTGTGACAGGCAGGAAAGAGGTAGTATTCACTTATTTAGAAAAGTGGGGGCTGCTAGACAAGCAGTTTCACAGGCAGGATACAGCAGCTTGATACGCTTCCGGCTCTAAAAGCATTACCCTACAAGAAAGTACCACTTAGCAGCTGAAGAACACAGATATGCAAAGAAACTTAGGCTGTTATTGGCCCAGTAATTACATATGGAGAACTCACCGCTGTATTAGTATTAAGTGTTTTTATTAACTGGAAACTTCCCACTAAGTTCTTATGGTCTAAGTGGCTGAGGAAGAAGATACCTAGTTTTCTTACAAAAAGTAGTGCTTAGCCTGGCAGTGGTGGTGCACACCTTTAATCTCAGCACTCGGGAGGCAGAGGCAGGCGGAACTACATAAGTTTAAGGCCAGCCTGGTCTACAGAGAGAGTTCCAGGACAGGTTCCAAATCTACACAGAGAAACCCTGTCTCGAAAAACAACAACAACAACAAAAAATTGTGCTTAGATTTGAAGTCCAGTCAAGTGTAGCATCCCTATGTTCCATATCATCCAAGATGTGCATTCTCAATGAATAGTTCGTAACACGCTGATCTCTGATCTACTGAACCCCGAGTATGTACCTTAAGGGAAATCCATATAATTCAATGCATACCATGAGCATTCAAGGAAAAAAATTGTTAACTAAACCTTTAAAATGTAACTTGTATTTACCCCTATAATATCCAAGCTTTATCCTGCCCTGCCTTACCCTTCAGGCCCTGTACAGGTTTAGTATTTTTCTTTTAAATGTACAACTTTCAAGTAACCAGACCTGAATATTAAATCTGGAATATGAAAATCCAGAACTGTCTATCTATATTTCTGTTGCAAGCATGTCAGGTAAGAATGCTATATGAAAAGCCATCATTATTTTATTAGTTACTGGCCACACACTACTTACATTATTTTATTAAAGTTACTAGCTCAGTCAATTAACACAACACCCTATTTCAGGTTCTCAATAGCCCCGAGACATAAGCACTAATACCCAGTGGAGGAGGTGGGGACAGGAGACTGAATCCAATACCTCACCCATGCTAAGCACCGGCTTGATCACTCAACTATACTCCCAGTCCAATATCCAAATTTCTTTGTTGTTGTTTGAGGCTTTTGTTTTTTATTTTCCCCCTGAGACAGAGTTTCTCTGTTTAACAGCCCTGACTGTCCTGGAACTCACTTTGTAGACCAGGCTGGCCTCAAATTTACAAGGATCCACTTGCCTCTGCCTCCTGAGTGCAGGGGGTAAGAGTGTGCATCACCAATATCCAAATTTTACATAGGTTCAGAAAAGTGTCTAAAATCACCTTTCAGTAACAGGAGTCAAATCTAAGTCCATGACCTTTCATCTTTCCCAGTATTTATGCAATTTAGGGTATGTTATAAAAAAACTACCACCAAAAACATAGGATAGGCTCACCTATTTAAAAAGCATGTGGGACATTTTAGGTTGTGGGCATTTGCTGCCTGTGACAAATTTTTTCAGAATATCTAATTTCAAGAAACTGTATTTTCCCCAGGGATATATTATCTTTGTCAACAGGAAATGGTAGTCTACTTGGAGAACAGGCCATTCCTAAAATTTTTTTAATTAATTAATTTTTATTTTATGTGCATTGTTGCTTTGTCTACATGTATGTCCGTGTGAGGGTGCCAGCTCTCCTAGAACTAGAGTTATAGACACTTGTGAGTTGCCATGTGGGTGCTGGGAATTGAACCAGGTCAGTGCTCCTGACCTCTAAGCCATCTCTCCAGCCCCATAAAATCTTTAATTTAAGAAGAAACAAAAGGTGTTGGAAAGGGCAGAAGTTTTCAACAACTCATGTATTTGAGGCTTCCTAGTAGCTCACCTTTGCACCAGATCTAACTGTGATAAGCTGTAAAGTCATGATAAAAGGACCTCTTGAGGCTCTTCCTAAATGTGACAATACATGAAGCCCTAACCTTCATTACCACGTTCCTTATGAAACAGCATAAGCAGAGTTCCAGTGAGCAGAAGGAAACATCAGTAACTTCTGGGAGGATGGGGTCAAAGAACTGAATTGCTTTTAAAAAAACAAACAAACCTGAAAAACAGAATTTTCCAACTTTTACACTTAAAAACTGATGGGTGTAGACAACTCTGAAATTAGCCAATTAGTTTTATCATTCCTAACAGCAGCCAAGGTTAACACATAGAGGGTTCCTACTTAAAATACAAAAATTATACAATGAGAAACAGCATGATAGAGTTAAAAACATTTGGAGTGTCATTTTTTTGGGTAAAATTGCTGTTTAAAAGGAAAACTACTACCCCAAAGAAAAATGGTTAGCAAATAAATCAAATGTGGTGTCTTGGGTTGCATCATGGGAACAGGAATCAGAGTTGAGTTTACGGTTTAGTTAATGCAACTATGTTAATTTCCTAATTTAACTGCGCAACATTTTGAAAAATGTAGAAGTATTTCAAAATAACGGGCTTTTAAAAAGTGGATAAAAAAGAAAAAAGACAGATGTCCACAGGCACTTAGGTATACTTAATTTAGAAATCTGAAGATCGCCTCAACAGCAAAAACTGTAAATGTGCATCAACTCTGCAAGCTATCCTAAAAATACTAACTACATGGAATATCTTGAGTTTAATACTTTTTAAATTCCTAGGAAAAGCGATGTTTGCTTTTCTCTAGCGTATTCTTACAAAATGCTGGCTTTATGGTACTTACGAGACCAGTAAACTTCTAGACTATCTCTGCCTTCCTAATCTTAAGACATTTATTAAGTTAGAAGGTAAGAAGCACCTCTAGCCACATATAAAGCATATCGTGAACTTCAAAACATAATGACAAAGTGACATTTCTGAGCTTAGTGGTGATGGCAGGCAGGCATAAGGGTCCTATCTGTTTCCATAATATTGCAGGCAGTCAGATTCTTTTAATCTAGTATACAAAATTTGAGAAGAGTTAATAAAGTGAGGCACAACTCAGTAGGGCATTTTCATTCCCAGGGTCAAATGATGGACATTACTAGCATAACTAAGAAAAGAAAGAAGGAAAAAAAAAAAGGGTATGTCTACCATTACTGAGAATCACATTAAGTGGTCGCAAACTTTACTAGCTGTGTTAAGCAAGATGGCTGAAGCTATCATACCCTGGGGTCAGGAAGGAAAAAGAGTTACTTACATATCAAAAGGCAAATTCTATAAAGTTAGAAGAAGTTGTTTAAGGCAGCACCAATTGCAACGGGTATACCACACACACTTACACAGCCTAGCTGATAGGTATTTGCTAAACCCTTTCTTTACACACAGAATTTAGATGGTAATTTTCAATGTAAAGAAATCATAATCTTTTAATATTTTTAAAAAGAAAAGACAAAAGCAAACAGCAATGCAGCAAAGTCATTTCTCTGACTGAAATGACCTCCAGTACTACTCCAGAACTACTCCTGATTTCGCAATCCATGAATCTGAGACTCAATCCACGTACACACAGAGTAGAAGTGGAGAACGGTATAGCTTCCTCAGTAGTCTTGGCAAACCAACCCATCTGCCTGCCCCTAGCCTCTGGGTTTCCTTTCTCCATAACGATAACTTATCACAGACCACAAGAAGGGAACAAGAATTAATCAGCAGTCAAAATCTGTTTTAATTACTGCGGTCATTATCCACGAAGTCAGAATACTATTAAACCTGATTTTAGGGGGGCAGAACCCCTGCAGGGCACAGGGGCGTGAAATACACGTACATGAAACACCAACCCAGCAAGCGGCGCAAAGCAGCTCAGATATCAATTTAACCAAAAAGGTTTGGCAAACGGCATCACAAGCGAACATTTACAGTTCCAAACTGCCCACTACTCTGGAGACTACCAGTACCCAAATTCGGACGAATCAGTCAAGAGATAAGAAGCAAAATGTCTTACCTTGCACAAATCTCGACATTTTGGGGTTTTATTAAAAAATAATCTGGTTTATAATTTTCAATGTCTTGGGAGTTGCGTTATAAGGAAGGTCTCTCGTCCTTCCCGGCAACTACCGATGTGCTCTTTCTCCTCCGATGTTTAGCTACTTAAGTATTCGTACAAAAACTATCAAAAACTGGCCTTTTAAAAAAAAAAAAAAATCCAGAAGACGGAAACTTGGTGGGACCGAGTCAGCCTAGGAACTCCTGGCTACTCTGCGATCCCGACACCACTGGGGGCCAGACTGGAGACTCCGGAAAAGGTAAAACCACACGAACTTAAATTTCATCAATGAAGAGGCGGACCTAGAGCGGCTTTTTCACCGCCCCCCACCCCGCCCGGTCTCCACGCCCTCTCGGGCAGGACTGCCGCAGGCCCCCGGCCGCACCCCGCGGCCCCCAGCCAGCCGCCGTCCAGCCGCGAGCTGCAGGCGCCCGGCGCCGCTCGGGAGGCGGGGAGGCCGGCGAAGGGGCAGCGCAACCTTTTCTCCAGCCCATAAATAGCCCGGACTCGGCGGCGGGCGCTGCGAATTCCGCACCCCGGCAGACAGCTGGCCGCGGCCTCCGGGGTCCGGCCTCCCACACGCAGCGGCTCGCCACGGGGGACCCGGGGAGGGGGGACGCCGAGGCCCAGCTCGTCCTTCCCCCGGGGGCCGGCCTCCGGGACCCCCCGGGAGGCCTGGCCCTTCTCGACACGCCCTCGGCCCTCCCGCCCCTCACTCTTCCACGCCCCACGTTCGGCCTCCCGCCACGCCTTTCCCAGCAGGACCCCCCACGGAGGTCGCCCGGAGCCCTCCCGCACGCCCGCCCCTTCGGTGACACCCACCTTCCTCTCCCTCCGGCGGCTCGGAAGTTGGGGGCCCGGGATCGAGTCTCGCAGGCTGCGCGAGGGCGGCTGCGGCGGCCTCCTCTCCGCTCCCGTCACACGCAAGCACCCGGAGCCCGGCGCCAGCGCTCGCAGCCCGTGTCCGCCCGGCCGCCGCCGCCTCCCGACACCGGAGCCCCCACTTTCTGCACACGCCTCCCCTCCCCCTCCGGTCGGAGCAGCCACCCCCATCCCCCCCCCAATGCGGAAATGTCTCTACCGTTCAGAGCGACAGGCGCAGCCGCCAGTCTGGAGCCGAAGTTTGCTCAGGGTCTGGCCAATGAGACGCGCGGAGGTGGCAGAGGGCGGGGCGTGTGGGGCAAGAGGGAGGCGGGCGCACAGGCGAACGCGGGAATCCCTCGCGTGGGAGCTGCGCGGCGGGCGGATCGCGGCCAGGCAGGGCTCTTTGGCAGTGGCTGCTTAATGCAGATGCCGCGAGCGTGTGAGAGGACCGCAGCGTGTAGTTGTGTGTGCACGCCACCCAGATTGGCCCGTTGAGGGAACCCCAGCCGCTGGCTTCTGAGCTCCCCATCACGGCGTCCTCAGTGGCTCCTGACGGCCCTGCCCACCGTTGGTTTGAGGAGAGCTAGGGCGTCCAGAATCAAGAGACCAGATGTGTGTGGCCTACCAGCAGGAAGAGCGACTTAGGGCGTCGAAGGAAGTGCCAAATGAAGGCTCCCCTCACCATAAAGAACCATATTCGCCTTGCCCGGGATCCCATTCCTTTTCTAGGCAATGTGAAAATGGCTTCTTACCCTTCGAGAGATGCTCTCCTGATGATAGATCTTGAAGTCCTCGAATGAAAGATGATCTTAAAAGCCGCACCAGCGAGGGGACTCCCCCAGATGTGCCCAGTCACAGCTAGTCTTGCCAACCCCACAAGCCTGTAAGACTGCCTGTCAGTGAGTGTATCTCTCACTCGGCATTCACACTTTACCCAGCCTGACCAATGATTGTCAGGTCCCTTTCAAGTGCCTCAAACCAAGTACTTCCAGAAAGGTTTGATGCATTATGCAACCAACGTTGTTCAGCCAAGGTAAATGAGAATTTCTAAATCACTCTCTAAGCAAAAGAGCTTTCATTATTCAGTTCATATGGAAATATTATTAACACAGAAAAGGAGAGTGACCAGGTTGCTTATGCGCAACCCAAGACCTTAGTCCCCCAAATATCTCAGCTGAGAAAATAATTTTCTCCAAATAAGTTTCTAAATAACCAATGTCTTTGATTTAATAAAGACATTTGGAGATTGGAGATTTTGCTTAGACTTTCAATTCTCTCTGAACAGTAGAGAAATTGTTCCAGCACTAAATGAGCAAATGAGCTGTGTTTATCGGTCAGCATTAGCACTAAAATAGCACCGAAGGCCTGGGGCTCCTAGTGTAACCCTGAAAAAAAAATGAGTGCAACAAAGAATCTTTAATTTTACCAGGCCTATTATTTATATATATATATATATATATATATATATATATATATATATATATATATATGAATGGCCAGTTATTTTTACTTCCACAGAAGATTAGAGAGAAAAAAAATTGGGCTTTAAATCCAGCAAAACATTTAGTAATTCCTAAGAATGGCATCTTGACTTAGAAGTGATTAAATATTGAGCTAGGACACAAAGAAGGCTGTGCACTTACTAATTCTAAAAAGTCCCCAGAAAGTAAACCACTACTCATCTTAAGTGGTTAAATTTATAGCTAGTCAGGGGTTGGTTCTTGGCCAAGTTGCACTCGAGAAACCACATTTCTAAATACTATTTTCATACAGTGCCTTGCAAATGGAATTTCTTTAGAAAGGGGCTTGAATTTAAATTCCAGATCTTCAGAGACTTTGTAGAGTTTCCCATTCTCTCAGAATGAGGAAAGTAGCTCATTTGACAAATCATGGGATAAGGAAACTAAACAAATCCTGAGGCTCTTCAGGACCATAAAGCAATTGCTTGTCCCCTCTTTACATCCAGCCCCCACCCCCACCCCCACACACACACTCATATCTCTGTTTGATCTTTTTTTTTCTTTTAAGATTTTTTTTTCTTTTAAGTGTATCGAGTGCACCATGTATATGCTTGGTGCCTGTGGATGTCAGAAGAGGGCATGGGATACCCTGGAGCTGGAATCTACAAGGTTATAAGTCACTGTGTGGGTGCCAGGAACTCTGCAGGAAAAAGTGCTCATAACTACTAAGCCATCTCTCTAGACTCTGGCTCCTTTTTTCCCATAGTAGATTACTGTACTATTCCTTAAGGGTGCATAATGTTGATATCTACATTGTTAGAAACCTGCTACATGGTAGTTTTACAGTGTAAACCTTTTTAGAAGCTTGGTAGGAGGGGGAATTTAAAGGAAGATGAAGATGGGAAGCTGGGAAGTAACATATAGGCCCAGAGAGGTCAAGTGAGATAACAAAACAAGCCTGTAAGCTCGTTTTTTCTCTGGTGAGCTATGCTGTTATTCAAGGATCATATAAATTCTGCCTCTAATTTTTTTCAGTCCATCTTTCTACTTCTCCATAGAAAAATGAGAAAAACTCATTTTGGTTTAACTCATCTCATGTTTTGTGAGCAAACTCAGGGCCTCACACATGCTACATAAGAACTCTGCAGAGGGCTGGAGAGATGGATCAGAGGTTAAGCGTACTGACTGTTCTTCAAGAGGTCCTGAGTTCAATTCTCAGCAACCACATGGTGGCTCACAATGAGATCTGGGTGACATCTGGTTCTCTCTTCTGGCATGCAGACATGGAGGCAGAACACTGTATACATAATAAATAAACCTTTAAAAAAGAAAAAAAAAAAAAAAAAAAGAACCCTGTAGATAGCTACAGCCATAGCTTCCAGACAGACACATTCTAATAAAAGCAACAACAAATAATAATGCCTACTCCCTTATTTTTGAGCATAGTTTAGGGTGCCTCTTTAGATTTAGCAGTTATCAGTGTTATGCCCGTGTCATGAGCCCCCACACACACACACACACAAAAGACCATCAGGAGTACCAAGTTCGTATGCAAAAGCAAAGAGCCTTTATTACAAGCTCTAGCTTGGGCTCTCCATCCGTTCTGACACAGCGGTTGGATGAGGGAGAGCCTCGAGCTCAGATGAAGCAGAGTTTTTAAGGAATAAAGGATGGGGGCGGGAGAGGCTGGTAGGGAATTCTGGTTCAGATGGTGGTTGAACTCCTGACTGGGCAGGAGTGAGGTAACAGGAGTTTTGTCAGTGATTGGTACTGGCGTTGCTGCAAGAAAATTGGAGCCTATATACAGATTATGTAAGCTATCCTTAATGTTCTAAAGCATTTAGTACTTGTCTCAATTCTGATTGGTCCCCCTCAGGGTACAGTTTGTGGCTTTCCCTGGTTATTGTAATGGTGAGGCCTAGTCCCAGTACTGTTAGTCTGCAGCCTGTCATGGCTGCACTGATGTTAAGTTAGGCCTCTTCATCAGTGTCTGCTACATGGCAAGTATTCTATACATGTATATTGAGTGATCAATTTAGTGCCATTACATCTTTTAATTCATAGTACGGTTTCCTGGTCTCTACTGTCAACAACAACTAATTAATATTTAGAAGTAATGATTCTAAAGTAATGATTTCTCCTAGAATATGAATGTGTGACAAAGTACAAGAATAAGGCAGCAAATATAACGTCTTGGTGACTTAATAAGTTGTATTAACTACTTACCATGAGGTTGTCTAATAAGGGATGATTTAGGTGGGGTTTTTTCGGGGGGGGTTGATTTGTTTTTTTTGTAATGGGGATTAAACCCACTACCGGCACACGCTAGGCAAGTGCCCCACCATGGAGCTGTATCCTTAGCCCATGGGGTAATTTACAAATTGCTAAAGTATATGATAGGCAATGTGTGTGGTCATTATTTATTTACTTTTATCATTCCTTCCTCATACTCTGTATACTCAAAAAAAAAAAGGGAAAAAAAGATACAGTATAGTTTGAAGAAACATGTTATAAAGAAAAGTTCAATGTCATGCCTGAAGAGTTGAGCCAAGAGTCTAGGCAACAATTAACCACTGGACTACTGCCCACACTCAGTATTGGCTCCCATCTATCCATCTCAGTCTGAGGCCACCCACGGGAAAGAGGAGAGGGGATTGCTGTTAGCAGTTGCTAGTTAATGACTAGATTTAATGGTAAGGTATTTTTTGAATCAAAATATAATTAAACAGAGTTAACGGGAAAATATACCAAATTATATCTATGAGATGAACTATTCATGAATGAGTGGTCTAAAAGTGAATACAGTTTCCAAATACTTGAGGGAAAGAAAGACCTCATTCTTTGCTGTTGCCAAACGCTGTTATTAATGAATCAGGAAGTTTGCTGAGACAAGTTGAGAATTTAAATTGTGACATAGGCTTTCATTTTTTCACAGTTGCTTTTTAAACTATCTAATAGTTCAATAACTTTTATAGCATAACACGAACTTTTATTTCAAATAACTGATGTTAAAAAATAAAACGTGTCACATTACAGATAGTTATCTAACAGGTTGATAAGCCAGTCTTAGCGTTGGTTTTAAGTCATTGGGTCCGTGAAAATCTGAGGACGACTCTTGCTTGTTGACATTTATCAGCAGTTTTCTTCTAGCTCTCCTTTGTGAGTTAGAGAGAGAGGTTCTTACTGTGGCAGCATCTGATACTTTTGTTCTATGCCGAGCTGAACATGTTAGTGAGAAACTGTATCTCTGTCATGGGTACCAACCTGTAGCTCTAGACTCCTTTTGATTTTAGAGGCAGAGGATTCATTCCCTTTAGTGCACAGGCCAGGGATAAACATAAAGAAATACTGTATGTGTTTCCAGGGTTTTTAATTAAACATAGATTGTTATGTGAACATAGTTTAGAAACATTTCTTAAAGCTCACTAAGAAATAGCGCATTTCTTACTAAACTAAGAAAGAATAAATATTATTCTGGTTTAATAAAGTGATTTGAATGTATTATTCTTACTGACTTTGAAATCCACAAAAAGAAATGCTATGAAGTAGACAAGTGTGCAGTTTAATTCTGTTTTTTTTCTTTCAACCACATTAGAGATTCCCTGTTGTGCATCCCATCAAACAACTTATGTGACTTGATGGTTTTCCACACATTTCCACCTCTTGTCTAACTCATTAAATGCCCTGTGAGTGCACCAGTGGGAAGTATAAAATAAAGAACGTCTGTTTCCTAACTTAGAGAGTTTAAGACTTTTATACCCACCTCACTAACTAGATATTAAAGAGATCATCTTTGGATAAGGCTTAAATAATTGGGCAATTATGTCATTAAATAAGATTTATTATTAGGAAATAAAAAGTAACTTTTCCCTCTCTAGAAGGAAAAGGAAGAGAGTTGTCAAATTTAGATGAAAGATCATAGGAAAAGTACTAAGTTCTGCTGCTGCTATAAATTGAATTTTATTTCAATATGAGGATAAACCTCTTTTGAAAAACAAATCCAAGCAGAGTAGTACCCAGAATGCCCACAAAAGGAGCAGTGCCCTGATGCTCTGTCTTTCTTTACTCCAGCCTTGACCATTGAAGAAACCATTTTTGTCTTGTGATGATTATTTCTATATCTCTAAATGCTTATATTATGTTATATTTCTTTCATGAATTATATTTCTGAATTATATATTTTAGACTATATGTTTAGAGTTCCTAACATAATAGAGAGGAACTTATATCCCCAACTCATCTTTTTTCCATTTTTTAAAAAAAAATTCTCTAGAGTTATACTCCTAAGCCTTTACCTCATTATAGCACAAAGACAAAATGCTGCTTATATGAACTTCTGGGATAACCCAGAGGAAATTTGAACGTGTGCTTTAGACTTGGTAAAAAATTATTTGCCTTTTAAATATATAAAATTATTAAAATAACAATGAAAATTATTAGAGGAAATGTTAAATATTTAATCCATATAATAAGAGATAAATCTTTTTAAAATATTTAAATGATAAATTTGGACTTCTCTACCTAAATTTAATCTTTCTGAATCATATTTTTAAACATTTTTTTAAGGTGAATATGTGTGTCTGTGTATGTGTGTGTGTGTGTGTTTGGAGGTCAAAAGACAAAAAAGCTGATTCCTTCTATGTGGGTTTCAAGAATGTAGGTGTTGGTAGCAGGTGCTTTATCTACTCATCCATTTTTCCAGACCCTGAATCATATTTTATGTTTCAGAAGCTACATTTAGTTTATGCTCAAGATTTTCAAATGACAGTTCTTTCAAATTCTTGATAGTCATTGTAATCCCTAAAGATATCCAGTTTCTCCTAATCTCTGGAATTTATGGATATTACCATTTGTGGTAATGGGAATTTTGCAAATGTGATTTAAGATTTTCAGATGGAGAAGGTACCTTGGATTGTCTGGGCGGATCCTAAATATAGTCACAAGTTTCTCCTAAAATGTAGTCAGAGGAATACTGAAGAGAAAAGAAGAAAACAATGTCATACAGTCACAAGCCAAAGAAGAGGATCTGAGGGTACCGTCCATCGCAGAAGGGAGAGCATGGTGGTGGAGAAGTAAGGCTGCTCTCTTACATCCTTAGCAGATTAGGAAGCAAGGATGGGACAAGAAGCAGGGCCAGCGATAAATATCAGGGCCCACCCCCATTGGCTCACTTCCTCTGACGAGGTTCCACTCACCAATAATTCCACCTCCTCCCACAACAGCACCAACTACAGCCAGTCTTTCTTTGGACTGCCAGCCTTCCAATAATGACACAGAGACTTTTGACTAATTATGAAAGCTTGACCTTAGTTTAGGCTTGTTCCCAACTTGCTCTTAAAACTTAGATTAACGTGTTTATACTAATCTACATTCTTCCACATGGCTCAATATCTGTCCTCAACACCATACATCCAACATCCTCCACGTCTGGCTGGTGAATCTTCCGCCTTTCAGATTCTTCCCGCAGTTCCTCTCTCTCCCTGGAAGTCTCACCTATCCTCTATCTGACTAGCTATTGACCATTCAGCTCTTTATTAAACCAATCAGAAGGTGCTTTAGGCAAGTGAGGAAGGACAGAGACATATCTTACAAAAAGATTTTCCAAACAACCAACAGCTGGGACCAGGTATTCCAACATGAGCCTGTGAGGGACAGTTCATATATGAATCATAATATTCTGATATGCTCATGGCCATGTCACACTGCAAAATGCAGTCAGTCTAACGTCAAAGGTCCCTTTGAAAGTAGTCATGCAGTCCTAACCCTTCTGAAAAGTCTAAATTAGTTTTCTGAGACTCAAGGCAAACTCTGACCTGTTTTTAAAAAATAGTTACATGCTTCCAACATACAATGACACAAAATAATCATTCCCATTCCAAAAAGGAGAAATTAGGACAATGGCAAGAAAGTATTTATTGGAAAAAAGAATGAAATCAGGTTAAACATCTAACCCAGTAGCTCCGTGCTGAACATCTTCAGCTCTTCACAGCATTGTCTGTGCTCCAAAGGCTTAGTTAGCCCCTTCCCTGCAGTCTCTTCAGTTCCTGCAGATTTCCTCAGACTTCTGGCTTTCTAATAGCCTGGACTCTCTATTGCAATGTAAGCTTCACCTTCATAGCTGCAAGCACAGTCCATTTGGAAACTGCGGTCAATCTGATTCTGCTACACATTACCTAACCTCAGCAGCTTTCTGGAACCTTGAAGTAATTCTCTGTGACACTCTCTTACAGTCTGGATTTTCCTCCACAGTCTCCAGAAGTAGGCAGCACTTCTAAATCACACCTAGAGAAACTCATTCTAGACTGGTGAGAGAGTTGATGTATGGTGTTCTAAGCGGCCGTTTCCTGATAATGTGTGTGTAGGAAACAGGTACAGGTGCCATTTATGTGAAGGCCCACAGAGGTTTCCTAGTGAGATCTGAGCTTGCTTTACCCAGTAGGGCTTCATTAGAGGGTGGCTTGACTATGTGCATGGTTACCATGTCTGTCTGCACTTGGCTGTGCTAGGGGGAGGGCCTTTGCTCCACCCCTTGGCATTCCTATAAAAAGCCCTTTAGAAGAGACAGAAGGGGCCGGTAGATATTTATCTAGGCCCTCCTGAAGCTGGCCTGTGTTTCTGTTTGTCTTCTCTCCCCTCTATCTTTCTATCTAAATATTTCTCATCCCTCTCCTCAAGAGTACCCTGGGGAAAAAGTGGGAGCGGGTCTTCCACACATTCATGAGAAATTTTAGAAAATAGGAAGGAAAAAAGTTTGTAAAAGTAGTTTCTTTTGAAGTCATTTAAATATATATAAAGATTGAAAATACATTCAGAACTGGGGGTAGTGGTATACGCCTTTAATCCCAGTACTTGGGAGTCAGAGGCAGGCAGATCTCAGTGAGTTCAAGACCATCCTGGTCTACAGAGTGAGTTTTAGGACAGCCAGGACTGTTACACAAAGAAATCCTGTCTCAAAAAAATCCAAAAGAAAATACATTCAGAGTCTAACAGCTTTTGTAGCAGTTGTTGACAAATGTATTATTGAGGGGTGTGGCTGTATTTTAGTGAACAGTTGCTTCCCTTACATGCTTGAAGCCCTGGATTCAATTTCCACCACCTCAAAAAAATAAATATAAACACAACAATGGAATTGAGTGTGATAAGACAAGTTGATTTTTAATCCAATTGAGCTGTTTTATAGAAAGCTATTTTTAATTTGTAAAATGTGCATGTATCAGTCAGACCAAATCTATGCTGGATAGTATTGAAAGGGCATATCAGCTGCAAATACTCGTAAGTATCTGCTGTTTGTCAAGTTAGAAGTTCTGAGCCACGCAGACTGTACCAAGCTGGCACTGGTGTGCAGAGCACAGCCTAAGAGCTGTTCTGTGTCTGGATGTCTGATCAGAAACCAGCTCCTGAGTACATTGCTGTTCACTTTGAGGACAAGGCCTGAGGAACTACCGGATATTTTCATTATCCACTCCACTTGTGCAGACCTCTCTTCAGCCATCCAGAAACCTCTGGTAAAGGTTGCTAGCCATTGACAACAACTAGTTCAGGTGTTCCTAACTTGTCTGCCCAAGAGTCTAAAAAAATTCATTCCTGTGCTTCATAGCTCTAAGCCATTTCAAAAGACAATGAGAAGATTCTAGTCTTACCCTTCCCACCGCTGCTGAACAGCTAGGTGGAAGGGGAGACTAATGCGGAGGAGTAGTGCTGAGGTCAGGCCATTCTCAGTTACTTATACGTAGCCAGAGACTCACAGAAAAAACAGCAGATGTCAACACGCTGCTGAAGCTCTAGCTTTGCAGATTTGTACAGTAACACACTTCAAACTGAGGCCATTCAAACAAAGAACGCCAAAGAGTCAGTCTTTCAGCTGTTTGATTCATAAACCTTTTTAACACAGAGCAGCATGGGTGATCAGACAAAGCCCTAAGTGCAGTGATAGGATAATGGAAGAAAAGAGAATCGAAACAAAACCTTACATTTGCATGTGTGTGTAAAATTACAATCTATCCTTTCTTACTCTAAAAAGAACGTGAGGCCAAGGTGGGTATAGCCCTTGCTAAGTTCATTGCTTAATAAAGATATAGTGTAGTTTTTTCTGTAGTAGAAATTCTATTTAGGCATTGTCAACTAAACTTTTTGTTGTCTTTAGGCAATCATGTTAATGATCCCTGTTATTCTTTAAATGACCTTTTCGTTAGTGTAGTGAACCCAGGTGATACTCTAGTTTCTGGTTTCAGAAATGTAAGAAGTAAACAAAACTTCATGCTATAGTTGGTAGACCATATCTATCTTTATATCCCCGAAGTAATTGATAATGCCTGGCATGCAAGAGGCACATACACAAAAAAAAATATTGCTCAGTGAGTTATCGAGAGAGATTGTGTGTGTGTGTGTGTGTGTGTGTGTGTGTGTGTGTGTGTGTGCTCAAAGACTGTAACCTAAGGGGACTACTTGCTGCTGCTTCCCTGCCTGCGGCTGCTGCCTCTTGCTGCTGCTGCACACTGTGGGAAATGAAACACTAGAAACCAGCACTTAAAGGGCACCTCCTTGGCTGCTTATGATTTCTGTCTAGGTAGAGCAAAAGAACCCTCGGACAGCTGGTTGGTGGCACGCTCTCTACTTCTGAGCAGTATGACTTTGGGATGTGAAAACCACAGGGGTGGCCTTTTTTTTTATTTGACTAATTATATGCAACAGAAATGATGTTTAATGAATCCTAAGCATTGGCCTTAAGAAGCTTTTAAGAAATAATAATAATAATAATAATAATAGTAAAAAGCAGCAGCCTTTCAGCTTTCAGCATTGACTGCTTGCTGCTTTACTACTCAAAGAATGACATTCTGACTTGTGGGAAATAACAGGCCTTATGAAGAAAGATGGTTTGTCCAGCTGCTATTCCTTAGACCAGTGGTTCTCAACCTTTCTAAGGCTGTGACCCTTTAGATTTTTTTTTTTTTTTTTTTTTTTTTTTTTGGTTTTTCGAGACAGGGTTTCTCTGTGTAGCTTTGCGCCTCTCCTGGAACTCACGTGGTAGCCCAGGCTGGCCTCGAACTCACAGAGATCCGCCTGGCTCTGCCTCACGAGTGCTGGGATTAAAGGCGTGCGCCACCACCGCCCGGCGGCTGTGACCCTTTAATACAACAGTTCCTCATGGTGTGGTGACCCCCAACCATAAAAATATTTTGTTGTTATTTCAAAACTGTAATTTTTGCTACTGTTATGTATCATAATGTAAATATCTGATATGTGACCCCAAGGATCACAACCCACAGGTTGAGAACTGCTGCCTTAGACCAAACAGTATAAATTTCTGAACATATATCACAATCTATTTCAGTCAAACGTCATGAGTGACCCAGGTAAGTCCAACAGAAGAATTACACAGCAAAGCTACATTTATTGCAGTGCATTGTTACCTTGTGGAGTATAGCTAATATACCATAATTGTGGCATCAAAGAAGAAAGCAAACCATAATCATTTACTTTTTTGCTGAGCCCTAGAACTCCCCAATCTTTCCACACAACGACTGTATTTTTCAGTCCACATATTTATCTCCTCTCAATTCTATTCTTTAAACCCTTCTGAGGAAGAGATTGCCTTTTATCATTTTTCTTGTCAAATTGGTACCCTTTACTTCAAGATCTACTTTTCAGGGGAGTAGCTTTTGAGATTCCTAAATGGAATAAGGTAGTTTTTGATTTAAAAATATGGTTTTACACATAATTTAAAACATGTTGCTTTTAAAAAGCTAAAAGAGACAAAAAAGTCCTTTGATTTAAGCAATGTTCTCTTAGGTAGAACATTAGCAAAGTGGTGTAGGCCCCGCTATTTTTCAAGGAATTTGATTTATTAGAAATTCCTACTTCCTTACTATACCAAATCGTCTTGATCTTCCAATTCTCTATCCTGCCAGCTTTTTCTATATTTAAATAGCACCGGGTAGAGCAGCAGTGGGCAGACAAGGCTGGCGTTGGTTGTCCCTTCTTGTAAGGGAAATGCTCAGTGAGCACATCTCTCCTGGACTGGAGAGCAGGGAACACAGGATGCCGACTGGGGCTTTTAACAGCTCTAACAGTTTGTTTTCTCACTGCCTTTCCTTGGTGTTCTAACGATGGGGGTTGGAGTACTGGTTCCAATTGTTCGACCTCCGTGGACTAGAAATTCTTAGTCCCTTTCTGTACTCAGTTTGTCTTACTACTAGTTCTGGAGTAGTGGGATAAGAGTTAAATCTGATCCGTTAGATAGATGTCCAAAAAGTAGAGAACAGAAAATTTCAAGAAGTAGAAATTAATGGTACATGAAAATATGTTTTCAGATAAAATGTCTTGTGAAACTCTAACCTGGAAAAATAAAACTATTTTCCTTTCATATTCCTATAAAATTTCAGAGTACAATTTTACGCACTCACTGAAAAAAAAATTGTTGAGACCTGCTATGATCTGCACCATACCAAGCCCCTAGTAGACCTGTGATTGATTATAATAGTGAAACTGACACGGAAGTCATTTACCCGAGGGAGAGTGACAGACTATGAATGAATGAATGAATGAATGAATGAAGTAAGAGTTAGCTAAGTAGTTAAAGACTAGATGAAAGTCTGTGAAGGAAAGAGAGAGTGCCTTGGTTTAGAATAAAAGAATACTAAAATAGCCACTCGGGGGCTGGGATGAAGCTGAGTTGGTAAATTGGCTGAATGCCGGACTAGTACGCAGGAAGCCCTAGGTTTGATCCCCAGCTCTCGAATATTATTAAGGACCAGCCTTAATAATCTTCCCAGGGCCCAGAAGAGAAGCTACAAATGGCGAGAATTATTTTCAGGAAATGAATCTAAGTACACCGAGCTCTTTGTCCATCTACTTTATTCCTCTGGGATAAAATCCTGTCTACACAGCTTCTATTCTGCTCTCATGCCTCGCTCCTTTCTTGCCTGGTTTCTCTCTACCTTTATCTGCTGCTTGAATTCTTATAGGGTCATAAATGCAGACAAGAGTTTTCCTCAGGCAGTGACCATCAGGCTTTCTTTTACAACCCAAAAGTGGAGTGGTAAGGAGGAGGTCAACTAAAAAGCTAAAATCGGTTAATGTATCAGAAAAAGGGAATTTATGTGCTCAAACTACATTCCTAGAGGTGATTAGGTAAATGTTAGGAGTCTATAATATTAGTATAAATACCACTAAGGCTGTATAAGAAAGGAGGGTCTGAGCTTAATTTGCCGTAATTCAGGAGACTGTTTGGCCTTGGATGCTTGATAGGTATTTCAGATAAAATACACTGTTGTGAGTTTTTGGAAGCATACATAGCATAAAAAAATCATTGCAGGAATCGGCTAATATATATACAAAAGCTAAAATATCATCAAGACTTCTTAAGCTATGGCTTGACCTTCGGAAAAGTCCTTGACCTTTCCAAGTAGTAGTTTTCGTGATAGTAGCTGAATTCCATTACATTTTCCTGTAGCTTGCAGCACCCAGGTCCTTATAAAGCCAGAAGTAAGTTCAAGGCCATCCTTGGGTTCATGAGACTTCATATAAATAAATAAATAAATAAATAAATAAATAAATAAATAAATAAATAAATAAATAAATACTTCTTCAAAGAATGAAAATACAGCTCAGTGGTAGAGTTCAGAGTTCAATCCCAGCACCAGAGGTGGTCTGTCTAGAGGTAGTATTTACATCACTACTTGCTTGGGGCTGAAATCCAGCCTGTGTGTGGTCTCAAAACGATAACTTTTCCTGATTCACATAGAACTGCTGTGAGAGTTAACGTGAACATCCTGAATATTTCCAATATAACCTACAGGAAGAAAGCTATGTATCCATGTATCATAAAAACCTGAGGAGAAAGTACACCAGACAGAGTAGTAAACATAGAGGCTTTGAGATAGAAAGAGCATGGTGTATGCGAGATGATAGAGGTGAACTAAGGAAGGTATAAGTGGAGAATAGCAAAAGGTAAGTGATGAACTTGGAAATGTAGGCAGACACCAGAAACAGGGCTGGTTGTTGGGGGATTTTATTCTAAATGCGGTGGGAAGCAATCATCACTTAAACAAGAGACTGGAAGTTTTGAAGGTGGAAATTACAGGAATGGATGAACTGAATGAGAAGAGTAATGAGATATGAAGGAGGAGAGAGAAGAACTGTTAGGGAGCCTTGTGTTGAAATGGTAAAGGCTGTGGGAGATCCAGATTTAGAAAGACTTCTATTTTGGTTAGTTTGAGTTTGAAGTGCCTGGGAGACATTCAAAGGGATGTCAGGAGATATTTAAAGATGTGAGTTTGGAACTCAGAAAGAGAATCTAGCTTATTGATACAATTTGGGAATTGCCAACAGATGGTTTGAAAGGATGAGAACGAATAAGATCACAGAGAGAGAAGACAGAGAGGAGAAAAGAGTACAGAAACTCTGTGTAGATGTCACAAGGAGAAAGAGGAAGGGTTAAGAGCCAGAGGAACAGGGCATCTGCTGTGAAATTGCACCTTGTGGAACTCCAGGGAAGCCGCCATATGGAGTCTAAACAACATGGCTGCCTGAACAAGACCTGAGCTAGGATGATCCCAACAGATATGCTAATGTGAAAGGCAGCAATCTCCTGGGACACTAACCCAAGACAAAGAACTGCAGGCATGAGTTCTGAGATGGGGAGAAACAGTCTTCCCTAAGGAGGAGTCTCCCTATTGGTTATTCAGTACCAGTGCTCTGCCCTGAAATCACGTGCATGCAAGTAACTTTATACAGGTGATTCAGGGTTAACAAAAATGGAAGAAGAGGCCAGAAGCCATGACTTTGAGAGAAAGAGCAGTGGAGGTGGAGGCTAGGTGGTTTTGGGGGAGAGGTTGGTGGAAACGAAGGGAGGGGGAAATGATGTAATTATATTTCAATTTCAATCCAGGATGGTGGTGTGTGATACAGAGCACAGGAAAAGAGTTTCTGGAATGGCCAGTTCTGAGAGCTCAGCTCCGCTGAGAACAGAAGAGCCAGACAAGTGGAAGCTGGCCATTCAGATTTCAAGAGCAGCAGATGGCGTGGAGACTGAGATAGACCCAAGTGTTAACTACCTGCCTGCCAGGCCGACTCGCAGATGGCATGGAGACTGAGATAGACCCAAGTGTTAATTACCTGCCAGGCCGACTTGCAGGTGACTCATTAGATTGTTATTAGGGTAGTGTTTCCAAAGTTATTTCTGAGGGAAAACTGCTTAGAACCTAGCATTCTGTAGATAAAATTCTCAGAATGAGGACAAATTCGGGATTGTTTTCACTTGTCTTTGACTCCACGCCACCCTCATGCACATTTTCAGGAAGAAATGACTAGCTTGTGTAAGTAAAAGAGAACTCAAAGAAATGTGAGACCCAGCAATGAACTCTCAGTAGCGAGACCTCATAAGGATCTACCCTAAGAATGAGACAAAGATATTTCAGGAGCAATAGTGAGGCCTTCAAAGTTATCAATAGCAACAAAACAGGAAGTTACAGCATTTCAAAAAATGCCTTTGAAAACAGTTTTACTTTACCAAAGTCTTGGTTAGAAATAAAAGACTGGAGGGATGCAGATAGTGATATTTGTCTTAGCAAGTAAATCCTCGGATCAATCCCCAGCTCCATTAAAAACAAACGTTTGATGCTTACTTCAGAGCGGCAAGTGTTTTCCTGTCATTGAGGTCATAGGCAATTGAAATCTTTTGTAAAGGCAAAAGTTGATAAGCCCTGGTCCAAAGATGATAATACACGTAATTAAGAGTAAGCAATGAACATGTGGGGATCCATTTGACACTGCATCTGGGAAATTCTCTTTCAGTAAGTTTTACTAAAATGATTTACACTTCCCTTTCCACAAATTGTTGCATGCCATTTGATCCTATAGCCATTAAGATTAACAAAATTTTGATATTGAAAAAGATCTTCAATTTTTAAAACAAACTTAAAGACAAAACGAAGACATAATTATTCTAATAGCAAATACAAATATTTAACATAATGAGATCACTTGAGAGGCAGTGACAGGGGGATCTCTGTGAGTTTGAGTCCAACCTGGTCTAATGGTGAGTGTGAAGCCAGTGAGGGTTGCACAGTAAAACCCTGTCTCAAAAATAAATAAGTAATAGCCGGGAGGTGGTGGTGCACACCTTTAATCCCAGCACTCGGGAAGCAGAGGCAGGCGGATCTCTGTGAGTTCGAGGCCAGCCTGGACTACAGAGTGAGTTCCAGGAAAGGCGCAAAGCTACACAGGGAAACCCTGTCTCGAAAAACCAGATAGATAGATAGATAGATAGATAGATAGATAGATAGATAGATAGATAAGTAATGAACATGTAAAATAAAAACATGGTATTGCTAATGATAGTTGAAACATGGAAGAAAGTGAAAGATCGAGAATTTGTTGATCTTGTATAAAGGGGAGTTAAGAGATTCTAACATCAGTGGACTAAGAGGTATAGGATAAACTATATTCTTTCAAACCTTTAATTAGAACTTAATGTAATATAATAAACATTGTAAAGAAGAGACTAGAAGAAGAAACTTTTTAAGTGAGGAATGGAACCAAAAGCAGTGATGTGTTTGAATTATTCTAAACCACTGGACCAGAGGAGCAGAAAATAGTTGATATATCTATTTTTAGAGAAGTAATTTTCAAACTGGGAATGAAATTGATTTTGTGGGATGTAACCTGTGGGTTTTCAAAGAAGAGGAAAACAGAAATATCAGACAGAAAATTGTGAAATGTTTTTCACCTTGTTATGTAGAAATTTGTTCTATTTAATCTTGATCAATAAGTGGAAGCAGAATTGGTTGTGAGACAGTGATTAGGCTGTATTTTGCAGGCTGCTCAGTGTCTTTTATTTTTCTACTCATCTCTGTAATTTGAGTTTTTAAAACCTACACTTTTATTATGATAGTTTAAAACTTTTTTTTGTTTTTTTGTTTTTTTTCGAGACAGGGTTTCTCTGTGTAGCTTTGCGCCTTTCCTGGAACTCACTTGGTAGTCCAGGCTGGCCTCGAACTCACAGAGATCCACCTGGCTCTGCCTCCCAAGTGCTGGGATTAAAGGCGTGCACCACCACCGCCCGGCCACTTCTACCTTTAAAGGGCAGGGGTTCATAAGTGTGTACCATCCTACCTGGCTTCTAGAGACTTCTTCCTTTTTGTTTATACTTTAAGTCTATGTAGTTTGTAGAACTTCTGTAACTGTCTGAGGATTTAAGTATAACAAAATCATAGAAATAATATTTGAATTAGTAGCTGAGATATAAGTATTAAAGAATAAGATTGTACCAAAACAAAACAATACCAAAAAAAAATCCTTGCTTGAAAGGACGTGTGTGTGTGTGTGTGTGTGTGTGTGTGTGTGTGTGTGTGTGTTAAGCAAATGCCTACAATATTTAATGAGGCATTGCAAAATAAGTCCCTCCACCCTGTCACAAGGGAGGCAGAGTCAAGGTTCAGACAACTCTGTTTAGAAACTTTGGAACCATGTGTTTAAAGAATGAGAGAGGTTTGCCATGACTTGCTGCCAAGCACGTCACAAGCTTAGCATGTGCTGACTGCCTGCTCCCAGAAGCCGTCTCCACAAGCCCGCTAGCTGCTGACATTCTGAATGCCGTCTAGCTAGATCTCAAACTTGTCACCACTCCATTTCCCAGAAGGTCTCCAGAACTGCTGTCTTCTCCATCTCTAAGAGTGCTGGTTCTGTTCTAGAAAATGACCTTAAATTAGGTCATGATTTCAAATTTATAAATATGAAAATCAATTTAATATTTATGCTAATCTCATGAACATCTCATGTTCTGTTGTGATGTAGAATTCCATCTTCACAAATACCTTCCCAAAGAAAGCTTAAGTCATAACAAAAACAGCTAAATGTGCACTAAATGCTCTGGATATCTCAGGCATTGTGCTTTTGAAAATCCCTTTTAACTCTCATGGGCATCTCTGAGAAGAAAATGACTTGAAAACATCTTCCTGATCCCCCACCCTCACCCCAGTCCCTTACTGCAAGAATTCAGGGACTAAAAGCAGCCACCAGAGAACTCTTGATATAACCGGTATTTCAGAGGAGCATGAGAGTTGGCTACAGGAAAGGGCAGGTGTAAGAACATGCAGCCTGTTATAAGGACAAGGTGGTGCAGCCTCCTCCCTAGGGCCTGAGAAAACGCTCTCTCTTGTGCATGGAGAGCTGGAGAAAAAAGAAGCTCCTTCTTTTCTCAAGGAGGGGGACCTGATTTTCCAACTTGTCCAATATTGTCGTGAAATAGTAGTTCTTGAAATCTTGTTTCAGACCAGAAGCAATGACATCACCTGGGAACTTGTTAGCACTTGTTAGAAATGCAATTTTCAGACCTTGACTGCAAGCCTATGAGTCAGATCTCGGAAAATGGGACCTAGCATGCTGTATTTTAATGAAGCCGCCAAGACTGTGATAAACAAGACAGAGAACCCCCTTGGCTAGGAAAGACAAGTTAATATCCTCTGCTTGGCTGATTTATCCGTGTTAGAGAAATAAGCCATCTGGCCTGTCAAGATGTTGTAACCCTCGTAGCCATTTGTAAAGTACAGAAAGTTAAGTGCACGTGATGAGTTTAGTAATTTCAGGGAGATTCACCAGCTGACCAGTCAGGGAGGGAGGGATGGAAAAATAAAGATGGGTAATAACTTTAATCCCAGCAATAGCTGTATTAGCTTCTCTAATAAAACTCGAGACCAAAGAAGTTTTATAATTTGTTCAAAGTCATACCACTAAGTAACAGAATCAGAATTTGAACTCTGGACTATCTAATTCAAGTCCTTTGTCTTGCACTTCATATTCTAATTTAGGCTTAAGTATTTCTCAACTGTTTCTATAGAACATTGTTGTACATTTGGCTTTGATTTAAATTGTGATATAACGTTACAGAGCTCACATGAGGAAAGCACATATGTGTGCATGTATATGATACATATATATGATATATGTGTGTGTGTATATATATATATATATATATATATATATATATATATATATATAGAGAGAGAGAGAGAGAGAGAGAGAGAGAGAGAGAGAGAGAGATGGGGAGAGATCACTATATATCTATATATGTTTCATTGCCCAGCTAACACTTATGTAATTATCACGTCCCAGAACAGCATCCAGAAACCCCCAGATGCCTCTTTTCCCCTTGAAGGTCACCATGAACTGGACTCCCATGGTTACTGCCTGTCCTTGCTTTGATGATTATTCTCAAAGACATAGACGGTTGTTTTCTTCTCTTGCTCTGAACTTTATAGGAAAGAAATCATACCGCGCATGCTCTTTTGTGCCCTGCTTCTGCTCAGCACTGTTTGTCACGGTCATCGATGTTGTATGTCATCATTGTCATCATCGCTGTGTGTGTCACTGAGTTCTAATAAACGTTTTTCCTATTTCTTCATTCTGTCACTTCCAAGGTCATGAATTTGGTAAAAAGATTTATTACCTAAATTATCCTGGTGGCCCCCAACTCTTCATCTCCAGGCTGCCGGTCTGCAGCCACAAGAATCTCTGTAACACAGATCATATCCCTCCTTTAAAAGAAGCTATGGAGAAAAAGGGCTGAGAGGTTTTCGGTCACCACACTGTTCGGGGCACCTGGACTCTTTGGAGGATTGTGGATTTTATTCTAAAGGCCACTTTTATTCTAGTCTCAGAAAATCCTACCCCAAAGTCCCCAAACTCTCCGATTAGACCTTTTGATGATTAGAGCTGCAAGAATACAGCCAAGTTTCCCAGCCTGCATCATGCTCTGGTTTACAGACCCTGGGGATTTTAACCAAACACAGTGGGTTCACCTCTTGGTTAGCATAAAAGCTGATAGGCACAACCAGAATGTAAAATAGAGAAGAGAGGTTTTTTTCTTGCTTGCTGTACAAGGAATGAGAGCACTGGGCATAAGTCTTCACTTGAGAAACTCAGGGAAGAAGGACTGATCATCACATGTAGAGGTGGACACATTCCTGAACATCATGTCTTACATAGTCCATGTTCAAAACTGGCAAATGAAAACAGTGTCTGTATGTATGAGATTATAATGAGCAAGGTTTCCACTCTCAGGTGTGTCCATCCTGCAGCCCATGGGATCGCATGCTACAAAACTGCTTAGTCACTCTGACTCTGTCTTCTAGATGATATGGAGTGAGCTTTGTTCATTATAATCTCATATATTGTTTAGTGCTCCACTTTGGAGATTTGCCAGTTTTGAACATATGATATATGAAGAAGCATGATATTAAAGTGACCATGTTCAGGCATGTGCCCACCTCTGCATATGGTGAGCGATTTTCCCGAGATGAATAGAAAGGCCCTCGCTTGCTTTATCTGGAGAGAGACTTTGCGTTAGCTCTCATGCCCGTGCTCCTCTCTCCCAGTTTCTGGTGGCCCAGGGATCCCTTGGCTGTGTCAGCACAACGTCTATCTCTCCCTGCGTCTTACATAGCTACTTCCTTGTATCTTTATCATTCCTCTCTTGTGTAGACAGTGTCATCAGACTTACTGCTAATCCTAGTCAAGAATATTGTTCCAAGGTCCTTAATTGTATCTCATAAATAAATACACAGAGACTTACTCTTATTTAGGAATGTCCAGCCTTAGCTTGGCTTATTTCTAGCCAGTTTCTCTTAAATTACCCTGTTTACCTTTTGCCTCTGAGCTTCTACCTTTCTCTATTCTATATACCTTTCTTTCCTTCTTACTCCATGGCTGGTTGTGTGACTGTGTGGCTGGTTGTGTGACTGTGTGGCTGGTTGTGTGACTGTGTGGCTGGTTGTGTGACTGTGTGGCTGGTTGTGTGACTGTGTGGCTGTGTGGTTGTGTGACTGTGTGGCTGGTTGTGTGGCTGTGTGGCTGGTTGTGTGGCTGTGTGGCTGGTTGTGTGACTGTGTGGCTGGTTGTGTGACTGTGTGGCTGGTTGTGTGACTGTGTGGCTGGTTGTGTGACTGTGTGGCTGTGTGGTGGCCCCTGGTGTCCCCTCTCTTCTCCTTTTCTCACTCCTTTTTGTATAATATTAGAGGGACCAGCCTTAATATTAAACATCCCAGGGACTCAGGAGAGAGAACTACTGATGACGAGGACTATTTTTGAGAAATAGAATCTCAGCACACTGAGCTCTATAGTCCATTTGCTTTAATTCCTCTGGCATAACATCCTTTATACACAGCTTCAGTTCTGTTCTCGTGCCTAGCTCCTTTCTTGCCTGATTTCTCTCTATATTTATCTAGTGCTCCCTCTAAGTTCTATCTTAATTCTCTCATCTTAATTCTGCCTCATCTAGGTCCTTTTCACCTTGTTCTTACCCAGCTAGGACATCCCCATCTGACTCTTCCTCATCTTCCATCTCGTCCACACGTACTCTCTGGTCAAAATCCTCCTTATCCCTCCCCATTTTCCGTCTCTCTCTTCTCCACATTCCTCCTAAGTCTCCCAGGAATCCAGTTATAAACCCAAGCAATAGCAAGCCCCTGGTCAAGCAAGGTCACCAGGCTTGAATTCTAAAGGGTCATAAAGGCAGGTAAGAATTTTCCTCAGGCAGTGACCACCAGGCTTCCAGGGTCAAACTGAGGGGTGATAAGAATCACATAGAGGGGCAGTAATTGTTAATTATCATTTGCAACCCGAAAGGGAAGTGACTAATGGGGAAATGAATTAACTAAAGGCTAAATTTGGGTAATATCTAAGAAGAGGGATCTTATGTGCTCAACTATAATCTTAAACGTGATTGGTAGAAAATGTTAAGAATCTGTAAGTTGCTAGGTCAATGGGAGAAAATAAAACTGCCTTCTTTTTTCCTGTGGCTCCTATCTGTCCAAGCTGTCTGCCGTTTTTTTCTGCAGGGTGGGGGAAAGTGCGCTTGGTCACTAGGCAACCTGTGTGCAGCTGGATGCCTCTGGTGATAGTTAAAGGGAGATCTGGAACCAGAGGTAAGGTTTGGGAAAGGAGGAAGTTAAGCTTAATTGGCACATCTGCCAGGCCTTCTTAAACAGGTAGCCTAGATGCTTAAGTCTGTGCTTAGAGAGTACAGAGGTATCTCTGATAAGGTACTTTCCTCCGTCTGGGGATGGACCTGGCCGGATGCTGTCAATGATTATAATTACAGGAATCTTGAACTGGGAGTTCTGGCTGAGCATAGCTGTTAGCGCAGGTTATCTAAATGTTCCTTTGGTAGAGGGGAAATGGTGCCCAATAAATGATGGAAAAGCTACAATAGCACACAAGAAACTCTTATAGCAGGAGACGGCTGATAATCAAAAGTCAAATATCACCAAGGCTCCTAAAGCCTCAGCTTGACCTCTGGAAGGCCCTTGGAAGAATCCAGATATTAGCTTTGTCATAATCAGCTGAAATTCTATTTTGTATATTTTTGCGGCTTACAGCAACTCCTCCTTCTCTCTCCTCTATTTATTCTCTCTGCCTGCCAGCCCCACCTATCCTTTCTCCTGCCTAGCTATTGGCTGTTCAGCTCTTTATTAGACCAATCAGGTGTTTTAGGCAGGCACAGTAACACAGCTTCACAGAGTTAAATAAATGTAACACAATAGAATGCAACACATCTTTGCATCATAACAAATATTCCACAGCATAAACCAATGCAACACATCTTTAATACTCCACTACAATTACCCATAATGAGATTTTTAATTTTGGCTGAAATTCCTGTAATGTTGATCAATCTACACACAGGTTTCAGAAATATTTTATATAAGTCTTTTTTTTTTAAGATTTATTTATTTATTATGTATACAGCATGTATGCCTGCACACCAGAAGAGGGCATCAGATCTCATTACAGATGGTTGTGAGCCACCATGTGGTTGCTGGGAATTGAACTCAGGACCTCTGGAAGAGCAGTCAGTGCTCTTAACCTCTGAGCCATCTCTCCAGCCCCTTTATATAAGTCTTAGAGATCATAATGCTAAAATAAATGATTTAAAATCTTTCTTATTTTTGAAGAAATTAAATATCTTCACTACTACTAAGTGGGCTGAGGGCGCATCTCCATGCTGGTAGAATACTTGACTAGCCTAAAAGGCCCTGGGTTCAGCCCCCAGCACCAAATCACCAGACAGACAACAGATAGTGTGACTCCATTCTATCACTTCTTTTGTTCTGAAATTTTATTAGTACTTGCAAACATTATTTATGCTAAATTTGATACATCTGTCTTATATGGGAATAGCCACTACTGGCCATTCCACTGGCATGGAAGTCAAATATCATCCCTCAATTAAAAAACAAAACCAACCAAGCAAACAAACAAAAACAAACAGAGCCATGCCCTGGCTTCCCTAGCCCCAGTCTGTTCTGACAGGTCCATCTTTAGCAGAGCTACCTGCATATGATTAAACTTGCATATGATTAAAGCCTTCTGCCTGTATTTACATGTATGTGTCTGGATGCCATTCCACAATTCTATAAGGAAGCTTCTTAAAGGGTAGGTACTCTGTAACTCTGGGCACAGCCTAGTGCTTTCTTTACCTTAGCAAATATTTCCTCACCAAATAGTGCCTGTGTGTGTTTGGGGGGGTGGAGGGGGAACAGGACAAGGAAGAGAATGCAAGCAGTTCCAGTGAATCCACTTCTTAGAAAAGGTTTTAATGAAGTTTTTATTGGGAACTCATAGGATTATTATTAGTTACGTTGGTGGGTTTTGTTGAATATTTGCTTCTTTTACTCAAAAGTTCTAGGGACAAATTAGGCCCACAACTTCTTTATGAAAGCCATTTAGAGCATTGCTTGGGCTGTTGACACTTGGTGAGAGAGAAAAGCATGGAGTGCTTACTGCTCTTTCCAGACAGTTTCAAAAACCTGGTGTCAAGGGTTCTGTTTTAAAACGAGCCCAGAATTGCGCAATGCGCTTTGGCGTTACCACTCTAGTCTTTGGAAATGTCTGTAAGTCCAACACTTCGCTTAAAAAAAACCACAGGTACAACTTTGTTCCAATATAGTTTTACTTTAGAACTTGAAAGTTAATACACTTGGAATTTTTGCTAATTCTAACTTCATATGTTTACTTTCATCTGTTCCTTTAAATTTCACTTTCATAAGCCTATCTCTGAAATCAGACAAACGCTCTTTTGAAACCATAGTTTCTTCATTTGGGGGATAACTCTCCACAGGATGAGGTTTAACAGAAAAGACAGTGAAGACTTTGTCAACGTAGTCACAAGCTAAACACCCTCTCTCTCTGTCTCTCTCTGTCTCTCTCTCTCTCTCTCTGTCTCTCTCTCTCTCTCACTCACACACACACACACACACACACACAGAGACAGACAGACAGACATAAAAACGCTACTTTAAAAACAATTTAAAATAAAATATGCATTTTATAAGTCAATCTATAAATACTACTTACCAAATTGTATTATTAGCCTACCTACCTTTTTCTGCTAGTTTATATTTTTAGCGACAAGTAACAGAATAACAGACTAATAGTTCTTAGCTGCGTGCTGGCACTGAGGAACTTTAATGACGGGACTCCGGGTTGATAGCTCCATGGTTTGCTTTGTTCTCTCTTTATTGTAGCAAGATAAATACAAAAATCTCCGGCATCACAGCTGTTCTCCCAGGCAAGAAACAGGGCGCCAGGACAGAACTTCAGTTTGCTTCTTTTTCTTATCAGGAAAAAAAGTAACCTTTCTCAAGTCACCCATTCAGTAGATTTCCTCCTGCAAAACCATGTCACAGGGCTATCCCTGACCCCGAGGGAAGTGGAAGAAATGAGTGTCCACTTTCACCTCCATAAGGAAGAAGAGTAGAGAATGGCTCTTGGGTAACCATGGTAACCATGTTGTAAAACTCACGTCTGGCAGTCGGTGAGTGTAGATCCAATGATCTTAAACGGAGTAAACCTCATGGATATGGCCCCCTTTTTTCTTACTTGTTAAATTCCATTCTCTTTGCCTCGTTTTTTTCAAAAACAGAAATTCTTAGAGTGCTTTTCAGCAACTGCTATAGAATACATTAATATTTAGTGGGGAGAGATTGGGTATGGCTTTACACATGATATTTATCAACTCAATCAGAAATACTCATTGATGTCTAATATGTACCAGACACTGTTCTAGATTTTTAGCTATATGTGGGAAAAGGGAGCCCCGAATCAATGAATCCTAACAGATCATTGTCCACCTTTTAAATGTGAGTAGGATTTTCATAAGTGTGCAGGTGAATATATTTTCTTCAAAGGGCACATGTGAGTGAAAACGTGGACATGTGGACCTGTCAGTCTGGTCAGAGGGGCACCAAGTAGTCCCATGAGTGACAGAATATATAACCCTCTCCTATATTGGAAGCATAGGTGACTGTCAGGTTGTCATGAATTATGACCAAGGAAATGCGAATGTTGCCAGATCCACTCAGATCTATTGGGGGGTTTATTAAGGAAACTCCATGGGTAAAAAGGAGGCTTATTCTGGGGTAACTTACAGCAAGTAAAGGGCTTGGTTACAGGATCCGGGAGAGGTGAAGTGCAGTCCAGCAGTGTTCTGTGGAGAACTCTGTTCGGTCCACCATCCAGCATCCAGGATCATGGGGAACCAAGAGGGCTGGCACATCTAGAGCTCGGGTCTTAAGGGCTTCCAACTCGGTCCTGCCTCAGGGGCAGGACATAGGTAGGCAAGACAATTACCGGAAGCCTCATTGGGGGTAGTACTTCCAGGTCAAAGCTGGAACAGCTACCCACTACACAGATCTCTTATTAGTACTTGCTAGCTAGCTTCCCTAGGACTTCTGACAGACACTTGGACATTTTCTTATCGCAAATGGACTCAATACATTTGTCCTGAAATCTGCATTTCCTAATTTGTTAAATGGCACTGCAATTTTCCTAGTTTAAGCCCTTGCTGGCTTCCTGCCTCTAATCTCACACCCATCTAATCCATTCTCTCAAGTTATTTTTATTGTTGTTCTATTGGTTGCTTATTTGTTTTTTGTTTTAAGAAGGATCTCGTTATATAGCTTTGACTGTCCTGTAAATCACTATGTAGACTAGACTGACCTTGAATTTGCCTCCTCCCTGGTGCTGGGATTACAAGTATGTGTAACACATCAAGCTATTTTGAATGTGACTTTTTCTCCTAAAATGTATGTAATCCAGAAGTCAATTTTGAGCACAAAAGAAATACCTATAAATTAGGGCATGGGGACTATGGGAGGAGCTGTTACATTTGTATTGACTTGCTGTTGCTGTATAAGAAATTACCACAAAGTTAGAAGCTTTTGTTACTTCCTAGTTTCTGTGGATCGGGAGGCCAGGCAAAATGTAACAGGTTCTACGCTTGGGTCTCAGAGGACTACATCCATGGGTTGACAGGTCTGTGTAATCATCTGGATGCTTGACTGTGAAAGGATTTGCTCCAACTTGGCTCAGTTTGTTGGCAAATTTATTGGATTTATATGATTGTAGAGCATGTGCTCCAGTTTGTTTCCGGTTGTTAGCTGAAGGCTCCTTCTCTCAGCACCTAAAGGCCTCTGGTGGTTCCTAGAAGCCAGCCCACTTAGCAGTCTCTAAAGTGAGTCTGTCAGCAACACAGAGATGCAATTATGGGAATGACAGCCTAGCATTCTCAGCTTTGCTGAGTTTTATTAGCTATATAAACAAGTTACAAGCCCCGCCCACTCTTAGAGGGCTGTAAGTTCTGGGATGTGAACACTAGGAGACAAAGATCACAGGGAGCCAACTTTGCATCTGCGCCACGTCCTCAGTCTTCCCTGTCCTTGGGACTTCCTGTGTGTACTATCTCTAGGACTGGTTTCGAAGTGAGGAAAAGAAGCAGAAGCCAGCGTCCTGGAGCTGGCACTTGAGAGAGGACAGAGCAGTCAGGGTGCCTTCACCATCGTGCTGGTTTTCTAATTTCTGCCCTTTCTCTACAGTTGTCCCAGGAAGTCCCTTTTCTCTACAGAAAGCGCAGCAGCCCAGCCCATCTGGCTTTCCACTTATAGACAGACACATCTCTTGAGGGCTAAGCAAGACAATTCCATTCATGCTCTTTATAAGGCAGTTGGAATTGTTATAACAGCTTTTTTTTTAAGTTTAAGAACCCCTTTGTTGCTTCTCTGTTGATGCATACTAAGAATAAGAAATATGCAATAAATTCCAATTCCCAAATATGACACATCAGGCCCTGCCTATTTCTAGCCATTCAGTTTTGAGGAATTATTTTTCAGGTTGTTTTATAATTCAGAAAGTTGACTGCTAAACTTCTATCTCCCTATAATTCCAGACTTCTTTCTCCTTTTCTGACATCCTCCTCTCAAATCTACTACAATACTCATTATATCCATGAAGCTTTCTCTCTCTTGCTTTTGTAACTCCCAACATTTGGTATGAGCTGATACTAAGATTTTATAACACTTCTGTTAACTTTTTATATGCCTTTGTCTTTTTGTGAAACTATAAACTTCCCAGCGAGGTTATCACAGGGGGACAGTAAGTTAACACAGCAGCAGAGCGGCGGTAGATGGAGCACATACCTGAAAGAGTTTTATGTGTAAGGTTGTATGCTAAGTCAGGGGAGTCGATGACAGCTCGTCCAGTAGAGAACAGGACAGATGAAGCAGTGCAGCCCATAACTGAGATCACAATGGACTTGCGTTTACAGTGTTCCAGGTCTTTCAATATTTATAATTACTTAGTGTGTATGTATGTAGACATGCATGCATGTGCGTTCAGTACACACATGTGTAAGTCAGAGAAGAGCATGGGGCAGTTGGATCTCTCCTTTCACTGTGTCTGTTCAGGGGTCAAACTCAAGTCCTCAGGCTTGGTGGTAAAATGCCTTTTGCTTCGGAGCCATCTTGTCAGCCCAGGTCCTGAGATACTTCTTTATTGCTTACTTGTTCATTACTTTAAAATGATTTCACTAAAGAGGTTACAAATGGTATAGACTAGTTTAGACACTCACTGCAGTCTAAATAAGACAAACTGTAGATGAAATTTTTATTTAGTTGAAAGTATTTCCAAGAAAGGAATTCAATTTAAGTAAGTCTTAAATAAAATACTCTTCTTTATATTTGGGCAACTTGAATAATTTTTAGCATCTTTACAACTTAACTTCAGTAAATACCTGTCAGAAATAGAACTGTGGTATTTGGACCATATGGTATAAGCTCAGTCTTGTCATCGCAGATACTTTATCAAGTGATGATTCCTGAGTGAATTAAAGGCCATAATGTGCAGCAATAAAACTTACATTCTTCGGGCTTGTGAAATTACTCTTGATCATCATCTGACAAGGATAGTGAGTAACTCTTGCGGACTCGCTGCTGCCCCTGCTGGTTGGACTGTTTTCTGACAAATGCTTTCCATAAAGTATCTGTGAGCTTTACTAATCTAGTGTACTCTCATTTCTTGAGATTAAATTTTGGATCTAAAATACTATAATTTAGGAGTAAATTATAAGCAAAATTCATCTTCATTTTTATCTCAAAATTCTTCAACATAGAAAATTCTGTTTTCAGTATTCTTTCCTTCAAGATAATTTTTTTTGTTAAAATTGTGTGTAATTTGACACGTTGTGATAACAATCGGAGAGGAGCCTTGCTTCCAGTGGATTTAGTTTACTAATTTTTATTGATATATCTGAAATAATAGTAAAAGTCTTTTATATATTATTCAGAATAAACTGTAGGGTTGTGTTAATAATGTACTGCTGAACTGCTGTGGGGTGTTCACCGGAGAAGACTGCTCAGACATGGGTTTAAGCCAATAGAAAGTCTTAATTAGCCGGTTGGTGAGTACACTGGGTTGTCAGGATCCCAGTGTAGCCCCGAGCCTTTCTCAGTGTGAGCTTTTAAGCACAAAAACCATGTTCTGGATCGACATACTTTAGTTAACAAGAACAGTTAGCCAGAAGCAGAACTACAGAAGCCAAAAGGCGAGGTTAGTACACTGAGAGACTTTCCCACACTATGAACTGTGATGGATTAGGGCTTTGTTTTAGTTCTGGCAGGTGGGTGCTGTGCTGAGTTTTACAGCCTGAATGACACTTCTGTCGTGGAGTCAATTGTGCTAAGGTCTGGGGCCCTGTAACAGTATGACATGTTCCTGTTAAACTGCTTTCAAATGACTTAAAAATGAAACAGAAGATTTTATTCTCTTGAATTCTTGTAGCGATGCCTCTTGGGAATGTTGGATGCCCTGTACTATTGTTTCTGTTTCTGCATGAAGGGACTTCCCAGAGTTCTCTGTTCCCTTTCCCCACTTGATGGGCGGCCAAGAGCTATGAATGTACAGACCATAACTGGGGGAGGCTTAGCTATGGCGTGACTGTAAACATGTGTTTTTCCAAACAGTCCATTGCAAGTTCCGTCCCAGGGGCTGAGGAGGGACAGAGTGAGGAGTGAGGAAAGGCAGGGGACAGCAGAAAGTACAAAGAGCTGCATTTATTCTCAACCCTATCTGTCATTTCACGAGCAGCTTTGTCAATACTAAAGTCATATTTTACCCTAATTCCCAATGCTAGCTAGAGTAACTAGGATCTCCTGCAGTTTCGAAAAGCAGTGATCTTAAGTGGAATTAGATGGATGTATTTGCTGAGTACATAAATTCCCAATAAGAAGCAATATTTATGTAAAATATATCAGCTTCTTGATTTAAACTGCTGCCATTGACGCGTTCTATAAGGGAGAATTAAAGCTATGTGCATTTGATGTACCATGGGCAATTTTCCTTTTGCACTCATCTCTAGCTGTCTTCTGCTCTTTGTTCCCTGGCATGACCCAGTTATCTGACAAGGCTAAACCATCAGAGATCATCCTGAAGAGCAGGGTTAGGGAAGGCAAATTTCCCACCACAGCTTTTGAGAATGCTCCTGTGTGTTCTAGATGCTCACCATGGTGCTTTGTAAAGATGAGATCCAGCTACAGCAAGAAGGAAAAGAAAATATAAATGGAGTTAGGATAGGAGCATCTAGCTAGTTTTCCAGAACATTTTTTTATGCTCCCAAAGCCTGAAATATGAACTAAAAGTAATGCTTTTCCTTAATGTGCTTGGGAAAGTATGGGGTAAGCACTGTTCTTGATTGAAGAGAAGAATTAGCTAGGCAAAATTTCATAGTCACAATCATATAAACAAGAGAATTATTATCAGGACTAAGCCTTTTTGAAAGAAAACTCCCCACGAGGCAGCTAATTCAATGTCATTTTTTCCACTGTGTCTGTCACATGTAGTGTTCTAGTGATAGCTGAAATGTGGAAAATGAACATTGGAAAACCAATGTAAAACTAAATGTAGAGGCATACCATTTGTCACTGATATTTTCTGCATTTCTAAAACTAAACATTAAATTTGTGTGTGCCCGTATTCAATAACTTAAATTTCTAAAACATGTCTAAAGATGCTTTACACATAGTTGAACACTGAATTTAAAACATAGAAGAATAAAACTGAGGAGCACCCAAGGCCAGGTTCAATCCTCCAAGTGTTTCTTAGCAGTTTACTAGAATGTGCCATCTTTTATGTCTGTTTTATAAAACTAGTGCAACATAAGAAGTATAATATTTAGTAGTAATTTATATATTAAGAACTATTAAGCACAAAAATCTTTTAAATAGAAAAATGAACTAGGCGGTGGTGGCACACGACTTTAATCCCAGCACTTGGGAGGCAGAGGCAAGCAGATCTCTGAGTTTGAGGCCAGCCTGGTGTAAAGAATGAGTTACAGGACTGCCAGGGCTACACAGAGAAACCCTGTCTGGGAAAAAAAAATAAAGGGTTTAGGACTTAAGCAAATGGTAAGTGCTGGTGGATTAAATAGCTTACTACACAAAGTTACACACAAAGATTTTAATATGATAGCTCTATACTTTTCAATAATATAGTATGGAAACTAGTACTGTTTAAGTTTGCCTTGTACAAATTCTGTGAAAAGAATACATGCTATTTTAGTACACATTCTGTGAAAGTCAGCTTTAGATGGTAACTTGATGCAATCTGTAGCCACCTGGGGAGAAAGAGTCTCAATGGGGTATTGTCTGCATTGTGTTTGCCTGTGGGCGTGTTTGTGTGGGAGAGTTTAATTGAGGTCATTGAAATGGGAAGCCCCAGCTCACTGTGGATGGCACTGTCCCTGTGCTGGTGTCCTTAACTGTACAGGAGTGGAGAAATGAAACAGAGGGAATAAGAAGTGAATATATGTACATTAACTGCTCTCTGCTCTTGACTGTGGATGTGATCTATAGCTGAAGTTCTTGCCCTGACTTACCTACAATGATGAACTGTAACTTGAAATTTTAAGACAATCAAACCCTTTCTCCCCTGAGTTGACTTTTGTCAGAATATCTTATCACAGCAACAAAACCAAAACTAGAACATATGCCATATATATATATATCTCAAATAAAATAATTATTTATAAATTTAAGCAATAAATGTGAGGCTGGAGATACAGTTTAGTGCCAGAGAGGGCTTTCATGGCATGTATATGATCTTAATGCTTTATTAAAGTTATACAGTTTTCACTATATCTCATTGATAACTTTTGTTCCATTATATCTAGTCAAGTAAATGTGTATCAGAATATCTTATTATTGCTAACCTATGTAGTTTTAAAAAGAAGATATGTGAACAGATATTATGATTTCCATTTAAGAAAGTAACATCTCTGAGTGTGGTATGTAGTTATTGTTTTATTTTACTCTTTGGGTCTTTTGGGGGGACTGCCACTGAGCTCTCAAATAAATACACAGAGTTTTATTATTACTTGTGAATACCTGGCCTTAGCTTGACTTGTTTATAACCAGCTCTTCTTAACTTAAATTATCCCATCTACCTTTTGCCTCTGAGCCTTTTCCTTTTCTTCCCTATATCTTACTTTCACTCTTACTCCGTGGCTGGCTGGGTGACTGGATGGCTGGCTGGGTGGCTGGCTGGCTGGCTCCTAGTGAACTCCTCTCCTTGTTCTCTTCTCCTTGTTCTCTTGCTCTTCTCATTCCTCCTTTCCTCCCAGATTTCTCCTTGTATTTGTTCTCTCTACTTGCCAGGCCCGCCCATCCTTTCTCCTGCCTTGCTATTGGCCATTCAGATCTTTATTAGACCAATCAGATGTTTTAGACAGGCACAGTAACACAGCTTCACAGAGTTAAACAAATGCATCATAAAAGAATGCAACACATCTTTGCATCATTAAAGCAAATGTTCCACAGCATAAACAAATGTAACACATCTTAAAATAATATTCCACAACAGTGGTGGAATATGCTTATAATCCCCGACTGAGACAGGACAAGGATTTCAAGTTTAAGCCTAGCCTGGGTTATATGGGGACTCATTAAAGGGAGAATAAAAGGGAACAGGAATAAATGAAAAAGAGAAATCCTATTCATAGTATATGAATATAATTATATATATATATATATATATATATAAATAACCCTAGTCATATGTATATATAATTTAAAATACTTTGTTGTTGTTATATTAGAGATTGAACCTGGGGTCTTGGGCATGGTAAGCAAGCGCTCCATACTGAACTAAATTGTTAGCCCTTAAAGCACATTGTTAAGGAAGTAGTGCCTGGAGCTGGGACATTATTCTATGCATGGAACAAGAGGGCTTGAGGTTTGATGTGGTCACCAAAGGATTTGGGCATCTCTAATGTCCTGGCAATTAACTAAGGTAGACCCTCACAGATTCACACATTGCTCTCAGGTACCTGTAGGGAGTTTTATCCTTATCATCATTTCCTGGCTTCCTCTTCCTTCTTTTGACATTTGTGTGGAAGCCTCTATGATTCCATAACCCTTGCATTGTGTGACTTCAATTCCCGCAATATGGTCCACATGTCTCTAGCAGCCCTGATGTGCCTGGCTAGCCTGGAGCTCTCTGGTCAAAGCAGTCTTTCAGATGAATTTAAAACCCTTATATATTTCATCCTGAAATATGTGAGCCTGGCACATTCCTGAGATGCCCTCAGGCATGTTTCCAGTCGTCCCAGTACAAAAAACTTGATTTGTTTACACTTCCTCTAATGTCTTTAGCACCAACACCCTCTCTGCCTACAACTTCAAACATGATTCTTTTTCGAGCCAATTGCTAGTTTTTCAAATCTTTCTGTTCTCCCCCGAGCCCCATTCTCATTATAAACCTGGCCAAAGCACTTAGCAATACCCATGCTATAGCCCAAATATGCCTTGAAATCTCCTTCACCAAACGAATTACACTATTGAGTTTACGTTCAGCCTTACTCAAAGCTTCAGGACTCAGATAAAAAGTGTGGTGATATATTGTGTACCTTAATAAACTTGCCTGAGGATCAGAGGACAAGAGCCAGTCACTAGATTAGACACAGAGCCAGGCAGTGGTGGCACACACCTTTAATCCCAGTACTTGAGATCTCATGCCTTTGCTTGGGAAGCACACACACCTTTAATCCCAGGAAGTGGCGTCTGGGCAGAGAAAGGTATATAAGGTGTGAGGAAGCAGGAACTCACTCTCTTTAGACGGAGGATTTTGTACAGGTAAAAACTAGTGGCTGGCTGCTCTGCTTCTCTGATCTTTCAGCTTTCACCCTGATATCTGGCCCTGTTTTTTTTTTTTTTTTTAAATTAAAAGGCCATCTAAGATGGGAACAACAAAAAATAGGCAAATTCTTGACCAGAATGTCACATGCACGGCCTCTATCCGACTCCCAGTGGAATCCTGTTTCCATCTGAAACCTCCTGAGTGGTGCCTCTCTGTGTGCATGTGTATGGAAGACTTGGGGGATAACAAAGGTACAAATGGAGACCAGAGGTTGAAATTGGGTATCTTTCCTCTATCACTCTCCACCTTGTATTGGAAACAGGGTCTTGTACTGAGCCTCTGGTTCACTATTTGATCTGGACTGACTGGCTAGTGAGTTCCTGGGATTTGCGGGCCTCTGTCCCCCACCCCCAGCACTGAGGTTACAGGTGCACACTGCCCATGCCCAGCCTTTTATGTGTGTCTAGGAATCTGAATTCAGGTCCTCGTATTTATGCAGCAGACGTTTTACCCTTGAACCATCTTTTTACTGTTCACATGGATGTCAGCATTGTGGCCTTCTAAGCACCGACCAGAACCAACGTTCAGGTCTTCATGCAGCATTCTCGGCTTTCTCTCTCACACTTCTCCACACTCGCCCTATAAAGCAGCACCAACGATTTGAGAACCACATTGTCGAGTGTGGTCACAGTGACAGCTCAGCTTTTCCATCACCAGATCCTTTCATTACCTTTGTGTAGCTGTGAACAAAATGAACAGTGGAAAAGAAGAAACTTTATGTTTTTCTCATAGTTTCAGAGGGTTCTGCTCAAGGTGGCTTGTTCCATGTCCTGGTGGCATGTCATAGTGACAGGCTGTGTGAGGAGTTCTTTACCGTGGTGAGCAAGAAGCAGAGAGCAATGACAAGACACAGGACAAATCACATCCCCAGTGACCTACTCCCTCCAGTTAGACCTTACCTCCTAAGCTTTCCAGACACCCCCCCCATAACCCCACCGCTGGGGACTGAGTGCTCAACATACGATTTGCAGAGCACATTTCATAGTTATAAAAATGAGAGGGGAGAGGAAACACCTAAACTTCTGGCTGGGGTACATGAAGTAGCTTTCAGAGCTTGACTTACTTAGACATTTAAATATAACCCCCCACCTGATCTTTCTGCTTCTCTACCCCCAGTTAACCAACACATGTACCATCGAGCAGTTTAAATATCTGGGACCTGCAACATAGTGCCATGTTCAATAGATGTGTGCACACATTTTAGAGCTTTTGGATAGTAGTAGAATATGGAGAATACAGAAAAGCAAACGGTGTGGTACCCTCAGGGCTGCAGCTGTGCAGTAATAACAGGAGGGAAATAGCACTCATTCAGTTGAATGCTCAAGGAGAAATACTCCTTTTGGAATATGTAACAGGCCTGGTTCTTCAGCTTGTGTACCGAATGATCCCATTTTTAAAGTAATTTTCTTTGTGGAAGGTAAAATAGAAGGTGATGACTTGGCCTGGTTTTCAGGTCTCGTGTTGTTTTATTCGCTTTTCAAATCTGAAAGAACTCCACACCACAGTCTACCCACATTGTGTCCATTCTGCCTGAGGCTAGTTACCATAATAAATGCTATTCTCTGGGCTGTGCTTGCCCAGTTGTGGGAGACACAGAAGTGTGTAGTCCTGAGAAGATAGCTGTTGTTAAACAGAGTGGCAGGTGTGTTGAATCAGACCCCGAGGGCTGATTAAAACACCGTGGTTCTCCCGCTGAGGTCCCTACCTTCTGTTTGTTATGCTACAGCTCTGATCAGGAAAAGTATGTCCTTGGGAGTTCTGTGCTTGGAAGGAAATTATGTAACAGGAAAAATATCTGATGAAGAACAAAATAATCCTTCTATCTGTTTCTTCCAGATTGTATTCTAGCTACAGTTTTCCATGACCTACATATGAACCCATTCTCCTTGCTTCTCTGGGGATTGGAAGTTTGTCTCAAGGTAATGTAGTGCTCCAGTCCTCCTCTGGGCCAACCACTACACAAAGGCCTGGAAATCACTCTGTGGCACCACATGTTTAGGACTTAAGCAGGACAGAAACAAACAACTCGGCATAGCTAAAACATGATTGCCAGGACACAGGGCTGTCCATAAGAATCAGAGACAAGGCTGTCAGGAGCCCAGAGAAACAGCTGTGGGCGTGCTGGAGGCAGATGAGCAAAAGACTGCAAGCAGGGCCTGCGGGAAGAGGACAGTAACTTGAAAAAAGCAGGGTTAGCATTGTATTTTACTTGAAAAATGAAAATAGATTTCTCTAGTACAAACGGAGTAAAGCTTAAAAAGTTGAAATTGGTAGTGGTGAAGATGCAGGGGTTCTGAGTATCAAAGGTAGAGTTGAAGGTAATAAAACACTTTTATTAAAAGAGATTATGGATTTTTAAGACTCTGAGAAATTCCACTCAGGCTAGTAGTGGATCCTGATGTATAAAGAAAATGTAAGCTCATTGCATTGCATGTTCACAGATAGTTTCCATGGAGTGTAACAAGAGATGAGGCGCAGGGACCGAGCAGGGAGAAGCAGGTGATCCTGATGATGCAGAGTTTAGCGGACTCTTGAAGGATGGGCAGAAATTCAAGTCAAGGGAGAAGCGACCTGTGGGCAGAGCTATCACAGTGTTCCCAAGCTGCTTCATTTTAGAGGGGGTTTGTTTGGTTCATGTGTCCTTATCAAAACTAGCACAGAGGTCCTGAGTGTGACCCACAGCCCTGTCCAAGGGTCCAAAGGTTTTTCTGCAACAATAATAAGTTACTTTTTATCCTGTTTCTCTCACACATAGGATAAAAATTGTCTTTATTTCTGTTATGTAGGAAACAATACAAAACATATTACTTATGTTAAAGTGTCATAGGCTTTCAATTAATTAATGGATCAATATTTTTAAATTGTCATAATTTTAATTTCTAATATAAAAATATTGGTTCATTTTCTTTAGAGCTTTCAATAATTTTAAATGTTTAAAGAGCCTTATAATCGAAGAACCAATACAACTGGTTACCAGTGGTGATATTAATTAAAGAAAAGGTAAGGCATTGTTAATCTTGAGATTTGCAAGAGAGAACCAGTTCCACAATTTTGAGCCCAATTTGAAGCAAGCTTTAATTAGATACTGACCAGGTGGACTTTGGTCAGGGCCACTCCCTGGAATTCCCAGCCAAGACACGGTTATAGGGGCTTTTAAGGAAAAACCCATATGGCCACCATATTTTCCCATGATTCTTTTCTGTTATTTTCCAAGAACTACTACTCCCAGCATCCCAGGAAGTAACCTGGTCCTTTGGTAGGTGGGGCTTACAGGTTAACTTTGGGGTCTTACAGCATGACTCTCATAAATACCAGTAATAAAAAGGAGATGTCACTGTATATAACATGAGCATTAAAATATAAGCCATTATAAATGCTTTTATCCTAATTGATTTGACAAAATAGACACAAAAATAAATAAATAGAAAATGTAGCTCTATATCATTTCTGTATTTCTGTATCATCTAATCTATAATTTAAAACCTTCCATTGGAGGCATGTACAAAATCTCCAACTTGCTGATGTATTCTATCAATTAAGCATCTGTCTTATGCTGATTTAGTTTAAGAGAATTGATTAAGACACTTGCTAACCAGATTAACGAACCCATCCAACACGGTTCCAAAAGTCACAAATGCAATACAAGAAAGGCCAAACAGATGGCCTATGTCTTTCACAACAGCTGCAAAAGTCCTCAATAAAGCATCCACAAGCTTACCAGAGTATGATGGAGCATAGTTACAACCCTAACACTGGGAGGCCTAGGCTAGAATCAGTGTTTCCTTGTCTCAAAACAGAATGAAGATACAGACATATACACATATACAAATTAATCCAAGCACATCTAATGGGATATTATATTTAATCAGATTGGATTTATTACATGAATGCAATGCTGGTGTAATATTTGAAAGTCAATCAGTGTGATTTATAGTATTACTAGAATAAAGATTATCTACTTTATGCTCAACTAATGGGTAAGAGGCAACAATAAGAATTACTGATTATGCTGTTGCCTTTTCATAATCCTACAAGCAGAGAGTGTTTTTTCCTTGGAAATTGCTTTGGCAGAATTGCCTGCTTCTGTCTTCTGTTTCCCAACGCCACCATAACAGTTATGAGTTCCCTATCATGAACTATGCACTGAAATCATGCCAGAATATCGCTCCAAACAAATTGGACAATTCAGGGCAGGAGGTGTTCTTAGAGCTAAAGATGGCTAGAGGTGCTATTTCCACCTGCCCAAATTCTGGTAGAAAACCAGATCCTGGTGTAACTGGGATTTAGACTCCTCAGCGTGGTTCAAGAACTTCCTGGCTAAAGCTTTTCTGCTAACAAAGCAGACATGGTAGCACCCTTCCTGCACCAGAGGACTTGGTGTTGTGCAGGCTTTCTTGTGCAGATGTGCAAACACGTGTAAGCACAATCTGAGCCAAGAAATTGCCCACCTGGCAGTAGCCAGCTCTGCTAACACTGTACCCTTCAATTTTCATTTCTGGTATGAGACTTGGTGTAGATTCCAAAATAGTTCTGGAGTTTCTGGAAGCTTTTAAATCCACACATTTGGAACAATGTTGCATAGAAATCGGAGACAGTTGAACTGGCTACACTGATGGCCTTGCGCATTTAGCTAGTAAGAGAGTCAGCTACTTGCTTAACCCATCTCCAAAGCCCTACAAGGTCACATTTCAGTTTACATCTCAACAGCCTTGGAATTTGCTAGTAGGACACTCACCTGGGAAGTGAAGTGAAGTAGCCTGCTCCTTTGTAAGCGGGGCCATGATGTTTTTCTCTATAATTCTTATGCTGTGCCCAATAGTCTCATACTCAATCTCCTCCTACCCTCAAACAACATTTATACATGCTGTGCCTGTTACCCTAACCATTTGCCCTTCCCAATTCCTTATCCTTCAGATCTCAGCTGAAATACTGACCCATGGGAAGCCTTTGCTGTTCTTTTGGAACAGGGCTGGATTTCCCTGGCATGTACTGCTACTGAACTAATCATCGCTAGTCTTATTTTTTATATATAGAATGTATATGCAATCCTATTTTGTTCATCTTTTGTTTGTGCGGTTATATGTTTAGATTTGTGTATGTGTGGGTGAATGTGTATGTGGGGTGCACATGAACATGGAGCCGACTTTGGGTGACGTTCCTCAGGAGCCATCTACCTTGTGTTTTGTGACAGTTACCTACTAAGCTCCGGGGATCCCCTGTCTCTACCACACCCAGCGCTTTATGTAAATGGTGGGGAACAAACCCGGGTCCTCTTCTTGCAGGGCAAGCACTGTACTGACTCCTCTACCTCTTCAGCTCCTGCAGTCATTTTAAATATCTGTCTGTAGACTGTAACCCTGGGGTGGGGGCGGGGAGAGAAGGACTAAGTACGGTCCGTTACATCCTGTGTGTAACAAGTTCCCGACACTTTCTGAAGCTAGGGGATTTGTTGAATGGATGCCTCATCCCGCCTCAATTAAGTCTAGAATTCCTCCTTAGCTAAGTAGTTTCCAGTGGTTACTTATCATATTCCCAAATCAGGAAACTCAGATTTTATTTCAAGCCAGTTTCCTCCTTGCTCTTTTCTTTAAGATGAGTTTTCTTCTCGGAGATCTTCAATCCATCCCCCAGCATATATTCCTCATCAAGAGAGGTCAGGTTGTAAAGAGGCAACCCTTGGTACCTACTAGAGAGAATGCAGTGTTGTGGCACTATGAATCCATACTTGAAAAAAAAAAAAAATCACTTGCTGCATTGATTGTCTAGTTTTTTAAAAACGTGTGTGTGTGTGTGTGTGTGTGTGTGCGCGCGTGTGTGCATGTGTGTGTGTGTGTGCATGTGTGTGTGTGTGTGTGTGTGTGTGTGTGCATGTGCGTGTGTGTGCATGAGTGTGAAAGAAAGAGGGAGGGAGGGAGGGAGGGGCCATCCCTTCCACAGCTCCAGTTCTCATCAGCTGTTCCTTTTGCCTGTTTTCCGTGGCTCAGAGGCCAAGTGCTCACCACCCTCACTAGTTCACCGGTCTCCTCAGCCCCTCTTGTCCCATGGGCTCTCTAGTTGTACCAATTTTCCTGCAAACGGTATGATTTCAGTTCTCTTTATGGTTGAAGAAAATCCCGTGTGTATTTGTTCCATATTTTCCTTATCCATTCATCTGTTTATGAACATCTAGGGGGTCCATTTCAAAACCACAAAAACGGAAATCAAAATAAACCAGCCAAAGACCAGTTAAGACAAAAAAAAAGCCCAAACAGTAAAATGAGACAAAGGTCTACAAAAATGACATAGTTTTGTTGTGTGATATTTTGTTTGTGTTTTGACAAATAAATCTTGCTTGGAGTCAGAGGGTGAAGCTAGCCGCTAGTTAACCATAGAGGTCTGGAGGACTGTAGAGAAAGGGACAGGAAGTGGTAAGGCAGGGCTGGCCTTTTGGTCAGAGAACAGAAGAGGTAGAAAGTCACTGGTGGCTGCTCCCCTGCTTCTCTACCCCAATATCTGACTCCTGGTTTTTATTGATAAGATTAATTAGATTTACGCATCAGAATTTGTTTTGTGTTGGCCAACTACTCCTGGCAGGGGGTCTGCCTTGTGGTTAATATACCCAGTGAGACTCCATTAGGGGAAACTAATTTTTTCTTTGCTAGCAGGTATCAATTACAGATAGTTTCTTGGTTAGGAATGAGACCCCATGTGCACTTTTCCCTTTCAGAGCTGGACCCACTCTGGCTTGAACCTGTGCAGGCCCTGTGCATGCTGCTGCCACAGTTTCTGTGAGTCCATAGGGGCACCAGCCCTGGCGTATCTTGGAAAAGACTGTTTTCTTAGAGTCAACCGTCACCCCTGGTTCCGACAGTCCTCCGCCTCTTTTTCCACATGGATCCCCAGCCTCGAGGGAAGAAGGGTTCCCACTTAGGATGAGTGCTGCAGGGTCTCTCACTGCACATACCCCTCAAAGCACCCATCTTCTTGGGACCAGTCTTCAGCTCCGTTTCTTTTTAGGGGAGCCCCAGCATCACACCCACTGCTAAGTACACTTTGTTTCTATTCTGCTTCCTGGTGGCTAGCAGAAGTCTTTTAGAAAACGGGCACAAGTCCAGTCACCTACGTGAAACAGTCACAAGAGCAAGAAGCTGAAATTAGTATGAGCATCTATAAAGTGACCCTCGTTAGGAAATGTGCAGAAGAATCACTGTTTTAGGTCCGTCACTGTCAGTTGCTTTTGAGAAACAGAAGATGACAGTATTTTCCTGGATAAGGGTTTATTTGAATCTTTCCAGTGGTATAAAAAGCCTGGATTATACTGACTTCACCCCAACACCATTCCTCTTAGCAATGAGAGCTGTCAGTGTTAATAAAAAGACATGAATGGTGAATGGTGACAGTTTTGAAGTGTCACTAGGAAGCATAAGGGAAAAGGCTGCAGATATCATTCACTAATTGAGGATTTAGAACATGTTCATAATACAGAAGTATGTATGATCAGCTCTAATAACATATGCTTTTAAATTGTGTTTCTTAAATAAAGTGTGTTTGAGGGAGTACCACATATTTTGGTTTTCTTTGAGTGAGGTTTTGAGTATATTTTAAATCATTCGACAAATATTGAAGACTTATTAAGTGCTAGGCACTCGACTCAGTGCTTACATCAGTGAACAGAACAAAGAACTTGTGTTAGCCAGGATTCTCTAGAGTAACACAACTTAGAGAATGACTCTCCATACATATAGAAAGGGGATTTATTAGAATGACTCACAGGCTGCCATCCAGCTAACCCAACAACGGAAAGTCTAAGAATCCAGTCGTTGTCCAGTCCACAAGGCTGCATGTCTCACCCGGTCTTCAGTCTATGCCGGAATCCTGGAGAAGTAGGCTCTGATGCCAGTGAAGGAATGGACTGGCTAGTGGGGGTGAGGGCAAGTGAGCAGAGAGCACGCTTCCTTCTTCTGTGTCCTTACCTCGGCTGCCAGCAGAAGGTGCGGCACAGATTAAAGATGGATCTGCCTACCTCAAAGATCCCAGTTAGAAGTGTTCTTCCCACTTCAAGTGATTTAATTAAGAAAATAATCCCCCACAGGTGTACTCAGTTACCTAGGTTTTAATTAGTTCCAGATGCAGTCAAGTCAACCAAGAACAGCCACCACAGAACCCACCCTGAAAAGAGCTGAATTGTAAGTTTGGAGAACTCTGCAGCAGCCCTAGTGTGGGTGAAGTCATCAACTGAAGGCTGCTTTACGTACAAGAGTAATTCATAAGGCATTAGTACACCTCCAAATTATGAGACCCTTCCGTTCTCAAAAGCTCAGTCAAGTAATACATCCAACTGTTGGGGGAGATGCTTGCATATAGTCCCAACGTATAGACTGGCCTTCTTTGGGGCAATATGAACCCAGACTTGGGTGAGCAAGAGATTTTCAAGAAAGCAAATTAGTCATATTCTTACCAAAATACCATATTCTTACTCAATTTGAATGTAGTCTCCTGTGTTTTGGGGGGAAATGCTTTAAACAAATCCTAGTTAATAATGAGTTTCCCCTCTATCCCCACCTCCAAAAGTAACATTCTAAAAAGGAATCCATCAAAGAGAACTCTTAAAATCGTGATAAGGATGCTGAAGTGTCGCTCTCCACAACTGATGGTGGAGAAGGACTCAGTTTCTTTAGGGGGCTGGCCACGGGGAGTTTGACTATGCTTCAGTGAGTTTATGAGCAATACAAATTGGACGTTTTTGTTATTTCTATTTTGGGGGGGTCACAAGGTCAAGGTGCGAACATGGAAGAACTGGGAGGTGAGTGTGACTGGGGTATATGATGTGAAATTCTCAAAGAAACATTAAAAATATTATTTTGAAAAAATAATTGGTTTCCCCTTGTATTTGCCATTTTTTGTCACTCTTGTAGCTATCAAAGATAACCCCTAAACCTAGGATTCTAGAGAGAGATTAACCTAAAGAGCAAGTGTGGATAAAGGCTTGTCCTGTGTGTCCTTGTTCTCAGTTGGTAAAATTGTGTGTGTGTGTGTGTGTGTGTGTGTGTGTGTGTGTGTGTGTGTGTGTTGAGGAAGGGCTGCAAAGACAAATGCTGCTATTCAAAGTCATATGAGGCTTTAAACATGTAGTTTATTAGCTTAGTGCTGCAGTAACAATTTTTGTGACTCACAGTAACGGGAATGTATTCTCTCAGAGTTCGGGAGGCGAGAAGTCTGAAATCAAGATGTGGGCAATACCATGCTCTCTCCAAAGGCTCTGGTGGGGATTCGTCCCTTGTGTCTTCCACATGTGGGTATATCCAGCTGTTAACTGGGGTGTGGCTGCTCCACTTCTTTCCTATGTCTCCAACTTCATGCAACTCCTATTTGTATGTTGTTTATTCTTTTGCAGGGACATTTGTCATCATATTTAGGATCCACCCAGATAGTCCGGGATGGTCTTGCCACAATATCCTTAATGTAATTATATTTGCAAACACCATTTCCCAAACAAAGTCACATTTACAAGTTAAAAATCCACCAACCAGCCGGGCGGTGGTGGCGCACGCCTTTAATCCCAGCACTCGGGAGGCAGAGCCAGGTGGATCTCTGTGAGTTCGAGGCCAGCCTGGACTACCAAGTGAGTTCCAGGAAAGGCACAAAGCTACACAGAGAAACCCTGTCTCGAAAAAAAAAAAAATCCACCAACCAATCCATTCAAAATTATGGGGAATGAGGAATCCATCAAAGCTAAAAGTGAGTCATGCATCAGGCCCTCTCCTCTCCAGGATTTACCGTTCTTATTTGAGAAGTGGATGATGCTCTAGACTTGATTCTACTTCTGGTTCTGTGACCTAGTTCTTCAATTATTGGTCCTCATTTTGTCTTAATCCCTGGAAAAACTCTGGATATGCTGTGGAGTATTCCCCAGAGAAGGTTGCTCAGACATGGTTTAAGCCAAAAGGAAGTCTTTACAAGCCGTCAACTACACTGGGTGTTCAGGATCTCAGTGTAGCCCCGAGCCTTTCTCAAGGTGAGCTTTTAAGCACAAAAACCATGTTCTGGGTTGACATACTTTAGTCAACAAGAACAGTTAGCCAGAAGCAGAACTACAGAAGCCAAAAAGCAAGGTTAGTACATTGAGAGACTTTCCCATACTATGGACTTTTCGCAACATAATGGACTTTGATGGGTTAGACTTTGTTTTAGTTTGGCAGGGTGCTGTCTATATGCTAAGTTTTACAGCCTGAGTGGCACTTCCATCACGAAGTCAGTTGTGCTAAGGTCTTGGGGCGTACTAAGTCTGGGGCCCTATTACAGATATATCCTTGCATAAATGCCTCACTACTAACGCTGCATCTGGTCCCTCCTCCTGTGCTCAGCATGTCTTCTTCCTCACTGACCAGCCTTGCTACCAATAGGATGCATCACAGTATTTCACTTGGCTGCCCCTGGTTGTTTGAAGGCATAACCCAGTGAAAATTCCCAGAAACCAATGCCCTCCCACACCCCCTGTGGTATCCTTCATAATAATGTACAACCCTAGATTTGTCTTGGAGCTTCTCCTCCACAACCCCAGCAGTGACAGGACGTGTTCCTGGGGCCTCTGTAGCCCATGGCTTCCTTGTTTCCTAGGGTTCTTTTCACACTGAAGGACTGATTTTGAGTGCTGGGGACTTAGGATAGCCTTTAAATAGTTGCATTTCAGTCATGGCTTCAGACAGACTCACTTGCCTTTTGTCTAAATTCAGTATTTCCTTTTTTTGTTTGTTTGTCTTTTGCTCTCTGGGTGATAGTTTCTCATTTTTTCTTCTTAGAGAATGAACCAATTATAATTTTCAATTTTTTGTTTGTTAATACATTTCATTACCTGTTATTCTCTGTTTTCTTGATCATTTGGTGAGAACTGTGTTGGTTACTCCAGGGTATGGTACTATAATTTTCTTTGAGGGTGAAAAGTAAATATAGAAACAAGCCTGGCATTTGGCTGCAGCTTTGGCGCTAGACTCCTGAACACTGACTGTATCGTGTGACTTTGACTGTTCCACATCCTGACCTTTCCCGCCCAGAAGTAGTCCCAGAGTTCACATGTCAATCCCTGCAGCCTTTGCTCCTTAAAGACAGGGAACAGCTGTAAAGACAAATGTTATACACGTTGTTGCTCAAATATTTGAGTTTATAATCTTGCCTTTGTAACTACTGCTTTAGTTAAAATGACCTCTCATAACTAAGGAAGTATGAAAATGTCAATTTGATGAACATATCAAAGTAGTACTGGAATAAAATGAAGGTTTTTTTGTTTTTGTTTCGCAGAGTGCTTGTGTTAGTATCAACACTATATATTTACTTCTTATTAACTGGACTTCCGGTGTGGCAGCTTATTTCATTAGCGTGTCTGCTTGGTAATAAAGTGCTCCTAAACTCAAACTTCATTCTGCTGTTAAGTGGTTTATAGTTATATAGTTATGCTATAGTATGTTGTCCTTGCCTTGCCTAACCCTCTGGGCTTGAAAAATATAAAAGAAAATATGTAATCAGATGAGTCCATAATAGCAACTTTCATTCCAGGGTCCATGTTTATTTTCTAATAAAGCACTCATAAGGCAGGGTATCAATAGCATCTCCTTTGGGGTTCAAGTTACAGCCCAGTTGGAGTGCTCATCTAACATCTACAGTGACCTAAGTTTAAGACACACACATATATATATACATATATGTATGTTTGTATAACCATGCACATACACACACACACACACACACACACACACACACACACACACACACACACACACACGAGCGCGCGCGCACGCGCACACACACACACACATATAGCGGGCCTCTAACACCACCTGTTATGAGGTGGATCCAGAAGGATCAAAAGGTTAATGTCATCCTTGAACATATCAAGTTCAAGGACAGCCTGAGATATATGAGACACTATCTCAAAACAGTGTCTCCTCCACACTCCCTGCTCTTCCCTTGACTGCTCTCTCCAACCCCAACGCTTTTCCAAGCAAGGGTTTAGCTGTGGCCCACCACACAGTAGTGCTGTCCTCAGAACCAAATGTGTGCAGAATTCAAATATCTTTTTTTTTTTTTTGCATGTTAGTTTTTCTCAGTTTCAGCCAAAAATTTTACTGGTTGATAACCCCAACGCAAAAATTAGAAAATAGCAACCTACTGCAAGAAAAGTTCAAAACTAAAATATTCTTGATCACCTTCCACATTTGTACAAAATGTGCCTTTACCTGGGTACATCATCAGAGAGATTGACAGATGGAAAAACCCCATGAAAGACCCCTGGCATCAGCACCTGGCTCACACCTTGGCTATCCTTCTCTCTTGGCAAGCAAAGGAAATCTTTTGTAGCCATTCTTGTTGACAGAAATTCATTGCAAATTTTTGCCTTTTTTTTCTCTCTGAGGCAGGTTCTCATCATGCAGTCTTGGATGGCCTGAGACTGCAGGTATGGATGGTGTGGCCTTGTTTTGCAATTTTTTTTTTGTTTTTCGAGACAGGGTTTCTCTGTGTAGCTTTGCGCCTTTTCCTGGAACTCACTTGGTAGCCCAGGCTAGCCTCAAACTCACAGAGATCCGCCTGGCTCTGCCTCCCGAGTGCTGGGATTAAAGGCATGTGCCACTACCGCCCGGCTTGTTTTGCAATTTTTAATAGCAAAATATTTAAAGACTTCTCCTTTTGCTCTTACCATTTCAGTTATCCCTTTAAAATCACAGACTTGAAAGAGTATCCCCCAACTGTGACTAAAAGCAGTGACTATTAAAGAATATATGATAAAATATCATTAAAAATTTTTTGAACATTCATTCATTCGTTACCAGAGTATCCAGTTCAGTCGTCTAATAAAAAAATTGTGAAAAGTATAGTGTTGGGGTTATATACTTAGATATTTACAGAAGTTGAGTCTCAAGTTCTGTTGTTGTCTAAAACAAGTAACAGAAGAGTTACAACAGCTGACCTTGCTGGTCACAGATCCTGTTGAGACCCAAGATTCGCATCTTAAACATAGACTATATTTCCGGGAGAGCCGGCCAATGAAGTGCTGAGGTGTGTGAGAGAGCAGGATGCTGAGGAAGGCACAGAAAATCCCAGGAAGTCTGGGTGCCATTCCACTTAACAACAAGCAGGATAGCGACCTACTGACCTCAGTGGTGACCACGTCAGGATGCTTCTATGGACCTGCTGCAGGAAACTGTCACTGAAAGCTGACATCCATGGCTTCAGGATGCTAAGCAAGCATTTACAACTGTATCTTCTGGACAGGCCTAAGGCTGGGGCCATATGATGGAGGTCTTTCTTGCCGAACAGGAATTCTTTAGTAAAGACTGTTTTAGGAAAAGAGTTTTTTAATTCTTCTTCAGGGATCATTAGAAGGACCATCACATTGTCTCTATTTTTCTAATCAGCCAGGCCACTAATTCTCCCCTCCCCTTGTCAGCTAGAAGAGATATTTACTCTGCAATTTCCATAAAAAAAATCTTGCCAGCACTAGCTGGGTAGTGGATAGACAGCTTCAGTTTCTTATTAAAACCTCAAAGGAATGCTACATGGGCACACAGACAGGCACACCCTTTTCGTGGTTCTCTGCTGGGTCTAATATGCCTAACAGGCTGGCAACGTTCTGATTCTTAGCGTTAATGATGAGGAAGGGTGACTTCGGTAGACACCTCACCATTCTTATCTTTGCTCTAGGCAAAATGGCCCTCAGCACTGTCTTTTGAAAATTCAGCCAACACACCGTTCCTTTTGACAAACTCCAGTGCCAGCTTTATGGTTCTGCCAGGACGATCAGGGTCACGCACAGTGGCACAGCAAGTCTGAGGGGAGCCTGGGATACATGAGACCCAGTCTCAAAACACCACAAGGTGAGGTAAACTTCTGTGGTAAACACTGGGGCAAAGTCCCATGGGTAGGAGAGGAGAATGCCCCACGAGTCTCCCAGAAAGCTAAGGCACCCTGGTAGCCTGGAGGCATCTCTCATTATGTGAGACACGGTTCTGGGGTTGCCCTCCGTATCCTCATCTGTTCTTCCCACCCCAGACTCAGAGAAACGGTCATTTCAGGGTTCATCTAGTCCCTGTTCCCCTCCTCCTCCTCCTCTTCCTGTTCCTCCTCCCAGCCACCCCTCCCCTTGTGGTGTTTTGAGACTGGGTCTCATGTATCCCAGGCTCCCCTCAGATTTGCTGTGCCCCTGTGCGTGACCCTGATCGTCCTGTCAACACTTCTCATCTGGGTCTCAAACGTCTCCTGAAGAAGCATTTTCATCTTGCTTAGTGTCTTAATTCAGTCTCCCTTTTAATTTGTGCAGCCAAACATACTCCATTGTACCTGAAGTCTCTGTCTCTCCTCAGGGAAGGGAAGGTGGAGGGTCAACACCCCATGACACGTCCAGTACCTCAAATGTAGGTTCTAAATTCCAGCCATTGCTCCTCTTCTCTCCCCGCCCCCACCCCCTACCCTGGCCTCCAGCGCTCACTGGCCTTACTTCCCAATGCCTTAATTATTCTTGCCTTTCTGATTTTGTAATGAATGAAAATCTTGTCATTCTTTGACCCTGAGAAGTAGAAAATTCTTAGTTTTACTTTTACATTAAGAAGGTCAATGCAGGGCAGGCAGGGTAGCTCAGAGGGCAAAGAACATTTTCTTCTAGGCTTGATAACCTGAGTTCGATCCCCGGGACCCACATGTCGGAAGGAGAGAACTGACTCCTACAGATTGTCCTTCGGCCTGCACATGCATACTATGACATGTGTGTGCGTGTGTGTGTGTGTGTGTGTGCGTGTGTGTGTGCATGCACACACACACGCACACACAGAGAGAGAGAGAGAGAGAGAGAGAGAGAGAGAGAGAGAGAGAGAGAGAGAGAGGGAGGGAGAAGAGAGAGAGAATGTAATTTCAAATGTTTTAAATTCAAACAAACATGAACAGAAATGGATTGTTTTTTTGGGCACATCATCAATTGCATTTCTTTTCATAAAAAGCAATATATCAATTTTCTATGGAAAGTACATTTTTGTGTGTGAAGCATGAAAAAATATTGCTCCCGAGCTCTGTAGCTGTCCGAGAAATGAATGGCTCTTCTGTTTTGAAATAGCACCCAACGAATATGAGGGCTGGCTATAATTCTTGTCCGGTCGGGCTCCTGTGTGTGAGTCTGCTGTGTCTGAGGCAGCTGGAGCAGTCTCCCTTCAGGATCTGGTGCGAACTGTTTTCTGCCCCCGAGGCTCCAAGTCCTGTTGCTCTGGACTGCACGGTGTTCTGAGTGCACAGTGCTTCAAGACAAGAATGACATGTGCTTCTCCACAGTTGCCTTCACCTCCTAAGTCAGACATTTAAAATGAGGAGGGGCATCCGGTGCATTCACAGTGCTGTCACTCATGAAGAAGTTCTGTGATAGCCACAATGCCTTGCATATCAATCTTCTTCGTGTCTCTGTATTTACCTACTCTGTATACAAATGCATTCACACAGTATGTGACCTCTTATGTCTGGTTTTCATATAGAACAGTTTCAAGTCTGTCTACATGATAGCAGGCATCAGCACTCCATTCCCCCTTGTTTTTGTTATTTATTAAGCGGTGCCATGTTATTCATTAAGCAGCGCTGTTCACCATGCGAGAAAAGCCATAAGGTACAACAAAGCCTACTATAAGAGTTTATTAAGGGAAGGGGGCAGAAGGGGGTGCTTAGGCCTATGGAATGATCGTGCAGGAAGAGAGGGGAGGAATAGATGGGACCACTTTTTTATAGGTCTCCCCTGCACATGCGCATGTGGCTTACGTAGCTACACCACACATGAGCATAGATTGCATGATCACACTGCACATGGATTATGTAGACCCTGGGATGACTAAGCATCTTGCCTGGCTACTGGACAGCACATGTGTGGTCACGTAGCTGGGGGAGTGGCCAGGAATTCTAACAGTTTTGACTGATTACTATTACGCTGTATATTTCACCCACAGCTTGCTTATCCAGCCAGCCACTGACAAGTACCTGGGTTGTTTCCACCTTTTACCTGTTGTAAATGGTGTCAATATGAACATCTGTGTGGTTGTATTTGTTTGGATACCTGCTTTCTATTTTTTTAGGTAGAGTGGAATTGCTTGGTCATGTGGAATTTTATGTTTGACCTTTTCAGTAACTGTCAAAGTAGTTGCCTTCACATGCTCCAGAAAGGGCAACCACAGCATTAATGAAATGAACTTATCTTAGCAAAGGAAGCAGAGGTCTCTCTCCATGCAGAGACATGTCTTGAGAGTCAAAAGTCACATAGCTGTTAACATGTTTCATCTCACTGACTCCTGCTCCAGGACAGACAGGATCAAATACAGTCTGAACAACACACAGTAGCCACAGTGTCCATGGAATTCACAGTGTCCATGGAATACCACGGTGTCCATGGAATACCACAGTGCCCATGGAATACCACAGTGCCCATGGGATACCACAATGTCCATGGGATACTACAGTGTCCATGGAATACCACAGTGCCCATGGGATACCACAATGCCCATGGGATACCACAGTGTCCATGGAATACCACGGTGTCCATGGAATACCACAGTGCCCATGGGATACCACAGTGTCCATGGAATTCACAGTGTCCATGGAATACCACAGTGTCCATGGGATACCACAATGTCCATGGGATACTACAGTGTCCATGGAATACCACAGTGCCCATGGGATACCACAATGTCCATGGGATACTACAGTGTCCATGGAATACCACGGTGTCCATGGAATTCACAGTGTCCATGGAATACCACGGTGCCCATGGAATACCACGGTGTCCATGGAATACCACAGTGCCCATGGGATACCACAGTGTCCATGGAATTCACAGTGTCCATGGAATACCACGGTGTCCATGGAATACCACGGTGTCCATGGAATACCACGGTGTCCATGGAATACCACGGTGTCCATGGAATACCACGGTGTCCATGGAATACCACGGTGTCCATGGAATACCACGGTGTCCATGGAATACCACGGTGTCCATGGAATACCAGGGGGAGACATTAAATCAGCTTGAAAGTGAATCCACTTAGTTTGTCTTGTTTCTTTTTTCTTTTCTTATTTATCCTCCTACTCTTTCTCCTCCTCCTCCTTCTTTTTCTTAGTCCTTTTGAGCCAGAGTCTCATGTAGCCCAAGCTGGCCTTGAGCTATATAGCCTAGGATGACTTTGAACTCCTGATCCTTCTGCCTTCATCTTCTAGGTGCTAGAATTACAGGTGTGTTCTACCAAGCCTAGCTCCCTGACTCTATTGTGTTCCTCCTTTTCTTTCTTTTCTTTCTTTCTTTTTTTTTTTATTGCTTGCTTGTGTATGTGTACCACATGCATGCCTGATGCCCATGGAGGCCAGAGCGGGTGTCGGGTCCCCTGGAACTGGAGTTACACACATTTGTGAGCTGCTGTGTGGATGCTGAGAACTGAACCTGGATCTTCTGCAAGAGCAACAAGTGCTCTTAACCCCTGAGCCATAGCTTCAGCCCTGGTTATTTCTTTTAGATGTTTGTTCAATAGCACAGAATTACTACCTTTGGCCACATTGCTGTATAATTGATCTCAAACCCCGTTAGGATAATCCCTTCAAGTGAAGAAGTCAACTCTACTGAGCTTTGTTCTGGGAAGACCTGAAGAGAAGTCAGGCTTATGCCCAGCCTCAGATTGTCCTGCCATCCTAAGTATCTACATGTTGAATGTTTGACTAACTGTGGTTGTTTGAGTGTAATTGGCCCCATAATCTCACAGGGAGTGGCACTATTAGGAGGTGTGGCCTTGTTGGAGCAGGTGTGGTCTTGTTGGAGGAAGTGTGTCACTGTGGAGGCGGGCTTTGAAGTCTCATATATGCTTAAGATACCACCTGTTGTTTGAGACCACTTATTGTTGCCTGCAAGACGTAGGACTCTCAGCTACCTCTCCAGCACCATGTCTGCCTGCACGCCCGCCATGTCCCACCATGATGATAATGGACTGAACCTCTGAACTGTAAGCAAGCCATCTCAATTAAATGTTTCCTTTTATAAGGATTGCTATGGATTTTGTGTCTCCTCACAGCAGTAGAAACCTCCACTAAGACACTAAGTTGACCAAATTCATAATTTAATTGACATGTAGGAAAAGATCTGTCTACTTTCCCAGAAACTACTACTCTATCCCTGAGCAAATTGGCATAAAGACCGCTCTAATTTAGCTGTCATAGTAGTAGCCTTTCAAAAATTCTTGCTTAATGTTCAATTTTTTTGCTGTTTTCATTGGCCTTGTCACTTGGGGCATTATTTTTGACTTGTATGATGCCTGAGTGATACACAGCTAACGCCCTTCGTGCAGTGCCAGTAAAAGGCTGTAGGAACAAATACCACGACCTATAATTATCCACTTGATCAAGTCATGCTGGCTGGCTGTTGTAGGTCATAGAATTACAACCATAGCTGTGTTAGAAGAGAGTGAATCAGAGTCTAGATCCTTGCCCTTTCCTGGAGTCTTGGTTAAGAGTAGTATACTTAAGATGATGTATCCAAATAGCACACCCAGCAAATGAGCTCACCATCATAAATCTTGTCATTTTGTAACTCAGAATTACAAAGCTATTGCAGTCCAAGTGGCGTGGTTGCCATGGAGCAAGTCCTCAGGGAACCCTAGATAGCCCAGTCCAAGGAGTCACCCCTTGGCTGCTAACGCACTGTGTCCAGAATAGTTCAGCCCTGATCCCTGACATTATGCTGTCCAAGTCACATGCTTTGGGAAAAGATGACTTCAGGTTTAATTAGAAAGTTCAAAGGGGGACAGGGAGGTGGGGCAGCATGAAGCTAGGTAGATGCAGTCTTTGGTTAGACGGTAAATAAGGATAGATGAGGCAGAGCTGACTTTGTGGGGTCTTATTTTCTTCCCATTGGAAAAGGCTCAGGGATCATGAACTCCAGTGAAGACAGTGAGTATTATGTCTGCAAAAATACAAAATGTCTCTGAAGTGGAACTTTTTTGAAAACTCAATTGTACGTAATTGGTTGTAACACATAGTAGAAAGCTGAATGCTTCAGACTTCAAACATACTAAGAAATATTTGGTTCACAGAATAATTTATATTCAGACTCTAGGACTTAGGTGTGTGTGTGTGTGTGTGTGTGTGTGTGTGTGTGTGTGTGTGTGTCTGTGTGTCTGTGTCTGTGTGTGTCTGTGTGGTGTGATATATGCTCACATGTGTGCGAGCATGCATACCTGTGTGCAGAAGCCAGAGAAGGATGTCAGGTGTTCTACTCTCTCCATCTTCTTCCCTTGAGACATGGTCTCTCACTGAACCTAGAGTCTTACTGGTGGCCTACAAGCTCTAAAGATCATCCTGTCTCTGTCCTTCATAGCAGTGGAAGACTTACAAGTGCACACTAGCATGCCTAGATATCTACACATTCTCTCTCTCTCTCTCTCTCTCTCTCTCTCTCTCTCTCTCTCTCTCTCTCATGCTGGTGATTTGAATTCAGATCTTTTACCCACTGAGCCCTCTCCTGTTCCAAAACCCTATGATTTCAACTCCCAGGATATAACTTTAAGATAACAGGCTAGTCTGACCCCTAAAATTTAATTAACACAAGGACAGAATTTATTCCTTGTATGAGTGACAGCATTTATTACTCAGTAATTTATCTCCTTGAGCTGTTGCAAAACATTTACAGGAATGTATCTGATCCAAATTAATAACTTGCAGCAATATTTTTAGATGATGCCTGGAATTACTACTTGTATAAACCAAACCGAGGTTCCCCATTGCATTAGAGATATCAGGTGATATTCTTTCCTTAGGCACATGGGTTCTTCTCTTGCCAATGTAGAGGGCAAGTTCTTGGTAAACCTTTGAGGCTCATATGACTAATGAGAGTTGATTTGGCTCCTTATAAGATTCCAAAATAGGAAAAAAAAAAGATTCCAAAATAAGGACCTTGATATCACATCAACTCTGTGAAGTACCCACAAATCATTCTTGTCTCTAATACAATGGGAAATGATTGGCAGGATCTAACTGAAACCAGTTAGATCTACAGATTCCCACTGGATCATGCCTTCTGACCCCACCAGCAGTTCCAAGGAATTTTGTGGAAGGAGGGCCTGGTTTTTCTAGTAACATTCTCAAAAGATCAGGAATGTGTTTCAGACTCTACCAATAAATTCCTGCTAATTTGCCAGACACGTTTTATCTGACCCTTTAGAACTGACTTCTGTAATCCTTATATACCCAGCTTTTCAGTGTTTGTCAATGTAAAACATCCTTCAGTTTATACTGAAAATGTCACAGCATTCTCTGCTGTCAGCCCTCTACCTCTCTCAGTGTGCTGCCATTGTGTCTGAAGCGTTACTGACTGGTACGACCTCACTCTAAATCAGACCTGTCCCATGCTCTCCTTCCCTTTGGCCTTCTCAGCCTTTGACATTTAGGGAATTCATCCAATCAAAGGCTCATTTCTCTCCACTGATGCTCCCTGTTTGCTACTCCCACTTCATTTTAGGAAAATGAACCTTGGTCCTTTGGTCCTGACAATATATACGCTTTGGGTGGAGCTAGAATGCAGACAGACACAAAGGTGGTGATGGCTCATGCTGTCAATCTCAGCACTCTGGAGGTAGAGGCAGGTGGATCTCTGAGTTTGAGGCCAGCCTGGTTTACAGAGTAAGTTAGAGCCAGGGCTATGCAGGGAAACCCTGTCTCCAAAAACCAAAAATAGATAAATAGGAAGAAGAAGAAAAAGAAGAAGAAGAGGAAGAGGAGGAACAGAAAGAGAAAGAAGAAGACAGGAAAAGAAGAAGAGTAAGAAGAAGACAGGAAAAGAATGCGAGAGACACATACCTTCTGGACCTATGGGTTCTCTACCTGAAGTTCCCATCAAAATGTGCGTGTTTCCTTCTCTGGACTGTAGATGTAATTCTAAACAGTCTTATTAAATAAGAAACACAGAGCCAAATGCAGAGTTAAAAGCTCCGAGATCGAGCAGTAGCCAAGAGCTAAGACCACCTTGTCTTACCACTCGCTGCTGTCCTTCCCCTGAGAGACCTTCTTCCTGTGTCTTGTCTTTTTATTGCCTTTCTGTTCTGCCTTCTCATTGGTTCTAAACCCAACCACATGACTTCCTTATCACTGCCTGTCTATACAGACCTCCAGATCTCTATGGTTCGTACTGAGATTAAAGGTTCGGGTCACCTGCTTGGCTGTGTCCTTGAACACAGAGTTTCTGCCTGCCATGTGATCAGATCAAGGGTGTGTGCCACCACCTCCAGACTTCTGCTAAAAGGCTTGCTCTTAGCTCTGATCTCCGGGCAACTTTATTAACATACAAATATAATCACATTTCAGCACAAATAAAATATCACCATATTGGACTGCTGTTTTCTCTGTTAGGATTCCTGACAAAAACAGATGATTGGGCAGCTCAGCCCCAGCCTGAGCCTCATTCAGACTTCTCTATACTCCAAAGTACAGCACTAAATGGGTCCTTCAGTCAAAGGGAGACAAAATCCCCACTTCCATGGGTCATAGTCTCAGTTTATCCCCACGTGGGGACTGTGCAATGGGAACAGCCACTCTTTATATAGAAGAAGTCTATTTCCCCTCAATCTTTCAGCCTAATAGGTTCCCTTTAGTCCCCCAAATACAACTTCAAAATGGTCTGATACGGCCTATTCTGAGAGCTAGTGTTGCTCTCTTTTGTCCACGATGTCTGCCTTCAACATTCTAGTTTCAGGGATCACTGTGTCTGTTAGTATCTCAGGGTCAGTTACCAGTCTGTGAAGAGTTGCAATACTCCACATGGGTAGTTGAGAGGAATTCACAATTTGTTGTTTGTAAGCCATGAACCTTGTCTACAGAAACTGGGAAGAGTTCATGTAGTGTCTGGATTTAGCAACAATGAGAGGCTGCTGCTATCCCCTGAGTTTGGCATGAGACTGGAAGATTTTACCACAACCAAGAAACTGGATGCAGACGAGCTCCCCCAACACTGTAGAGCAAGAGAGCTGGAGAATAAATATGCAGGGTTCCCTCACCTCTACTTTCCACAGCATCCTTTGTCTCCAGCCACTCAGTGAACCAGTACTGAAGTAGAAAGCAGGGGTGCTATGTCCAGCCTAAGCATCTCTTGGGGTGAGCAGAGTGGAGGAGGATGGTAAGTCGGTCTGGAGGAACAAAGGTGTCTAGCAAAGCTACCCATTGTGAAACCCTACAGTTTTAGATTTTCTTCTAACTTGATTCATAAACGTTTCAATAGTGTGCCACCCAAGGATTCGGCCAGTTGATTCTTTCCTCTTGGTTTTAGCTTTAACCATGCCTCCGTCCTCTAAGCCATTGGTTTCTCCAAACTCAGGAGCCCCAGTTAACTTTTGCTACTCTGTATTCAGCATCAGCCCTTTCTCTTCAAAACAATTCTTGTACTTCTTTGATCCTTCTGAATTTCTCTCAGGAACAGGAATGGGGCATTTGGTCCTACAACCGTACATCCAAAGGTAACAATGGAAATATGCTAGTTCCATGGTGAGAATTTAAGAGCAACAAAATCGAAACAAAGTTTGGGGACGTGATACTTACAGCAGAGTTAAAATTTGGAGCAATTTTAATTTAGGTCATTAGGAATTAGGACGGCCATGAGCTGAAGGTCAGCAAAGGGGTGTGGGGGTGTGGGGTGTGGGGGGTGGAGTACCTGTGGTCTCCAAGTGCTTTTGCTGGCTTCTGATTACTCCTACTAATCCGGAATGTTTTTGCACAGCACAAACAGCACCCATGACTAGGTACAAAATGTACATGAGTCTGACACCCAACTAAAAGTCTAAATGTGATCCCACCAAAGCTTTGAATAGGGTGGGAGTGAGGATGAGGATGGGGGGAGGGGAAGCAACTTCCATTCTGTCTTCGGGTGGATAATGGTTAACTTTGACAAAATGTGAGCTGAAATATGTAAGGGCAAACGCTAGCACTCTAAGATGGGCATCAGACTTGATTTTTACAGGGTTGGAGGTCAGATGCAGGTCTCAGGAGTGTTGTTAGGCAAGCACTGTTACTGAGCCCTGCTCCCCGTGTCTTTGCAGTATTTCTTACAGCGCTTTCTTGCTTACTTGCTTTGATGAGTCGAATCTTTTAAAACTACATAGGGGAAGAAAAGAATTTTTAAAAATAGCATTATGTAGTAAAAACCAGGAGATAAACAAGGTGTGGCAAACACTTGCCTTTTATCTCAGCATTCAGGAGGAGGAGGCAGGATTGAAGGTCAGCCTGGATTACGGAGCAAGACCCTGGCAGAAGGAACCAAGATCCTGCAATCTGTCTTTGATTTCTCACTGAGTCACTCTGCCTGTGACGTTGTCTGGTGTCTGACTCTTTCCATTTCCACACCCTCCCCAGTTCCCTCCACCTATGCCGATATGCTGGTTCGAGCACGAGATAGCCCGTGCCAGCCTTATCTAAAGCAACTGAAGAGTTGTAAGGCAGACCATCACACCCCTGCTTAGAAGCCTGTGGAGGCTTCCTGTGTTGTTTTTGTTTGTTTGTTTGTTTGTTTGGGTTTTTTTGTATGTGTGTTTGTTTGTTCTTGAGAGATTCTACTATATAATGCCCCCCATAGGTGTTTTCATTAACTCTGAGCTGTATATTTTTATATAAAAAACGTTTGAAACATTTCTGCAATCGAGTGCATTTTACAATAAGCTCATGGCATCTTAGGCTCAGTTCACTGTGGCTACAGGATGCCTCTATTATGGAAACAGGATTTTTCTGCTACCCAAAGATTCATTCTTTCACAACTTCAAACTTATTTTCTCTGTTTCTGCCTCTGTCTCTCTCTCCCTCTCTCTCTCTTCTCTCTCTCTCCAATCTCTATCTATCTATCTATCTATCTATCTATCTATCTATCTATCTATCTATCTATCTATCTACATATCCATCCATCCATCCAATCATATCATTTCCCCTGCCTCCCTTTCTAACTTGATCTGTGAAAATCCAGCCCATGTTTAAGGTACAGCCCAGAGAGCCTGCTTCAAAGAAAGCTTTGCTTATCATAGCAGCTGAGCAGCCAGCCTCCAGAGGACTCAGCAGCTGGCCTCTTATACTTCCCGGTAGTTTAAATACTTGGATACACGTTTGTCCCTCCCTCTTTAGAGCCCTGGAAATTGCTTGAGGGTGCAACTGAAATTGTGAGTCTATGAAAAAACATAAGTTTGCTTCTCAATGCAAACTGAAGATATTTTGAACAGACTCTTTGTTTGCTGGCTAGCTTGCTTTTAAATCTAAGCACTCTTTCTGAGCTCAGGAAGAATCCCGCTCTGAGCTGCCCCCTTGAGGTAGCAAGCGTCTCGGCAATGAGGCAAAGAAAGGCCGCGGAATGCAGATATGCTCCCTGATGCTCCTTTGGGATTGAGAGTGGGGCTTGAAGGGAGTGGCCGCTTGTGGAGGCTTTCCTGGGCTTTGGGAGCGGCCTGGGAAAGGTCAGGAGTGTTGTTTAGACGGCCAGCCCTCTCCACTAGACATGAATCACTGTGAGGTCTTGGGACGGTGGGACCAAAAGAACTAATTGCTTCCGTCAGGAACTCCAGACTGGGCTGGAAGTCCAAAACAGGTCTCCACAGGCGCTTATGTGGAGGTTCTAAATGTGACCAGCCCTTTTGGAAGGTGTGGCCTGGAAAAAGAGAGCTACACATGCACAACGTTGCCAGTAGCGGATTCTTCTTCATCACAGTGGATGTGGAGCACCCTCCGCCAGTGATTCACACATCGATCTTTGCTGCAATAATGGGCATCAGCACCTCCCCACTTTTTCTTGCTTGGCAAAGTTGTGTGTCCACAGAAAATAAAAATCTGTTCAAGTATCTTCTTGCTATCACCAGGGCATTCTGGGAGTAAATTTTAAATACTTTGTAAATTTGTTGCAGAGTCACCGAGGACATTTTCTGTAAGGCTACCCAGTTACTAAACTTGATTTTCAGTGCATAATGTCTCCATTGTTGGTCTCTACCAACACTCTGAGGGGTTAGGTTTGAGAAGTTGGAGGTTCCTGCCTCAGCCAGCACTCTACATCTGCCTGATACTCACGGACCCCACCTCTTGGCCTCTGCGTTCATGCACTAATGACTTGAGGCTCATTTTTGTCACGTGATCTGCATGTCCTTTGAAAGCTTTTTTACAGTGTGATACTCTCTTCACATTTCACAACAAACAGCCCCGTACAAAGATCACATGTGTCGAGCTTATTCTACCCACATAATTAATTTTGTCTTAAAAACACTGTCTTCATTAAATTACCATAAATTTTATTGTGGAAAAGGTAGGAAATGTAGAAAATTATAAAGGAATAAATATTTAATTGTAACTGCTTAGAGGTACTATTATTAACATTACAGTATGTTTATGTAGCCTTGCAATAACCTGTATAATAATAATTTTTTAAATGTTTGCTATAGAATGGGAATTAGACTTTTCAAGCTATTTTAACTTAGTTGTTAATGTGTATGTGGCATGTGTGGGTATGTGCATGTGTGCTTGCATGTGCAAGAACACATGTGTGTATCGGTTCACGTGCATGTGTCTTGTGTTCAACCTGTTTCTAAAGCCTGTTTTTCTCCCATAATAATAAATGATTAACATTTGCTTTTGTTATGTAACAGTTCACAGAATGAACTCCGACACTGGCTCGTCTACGTTGGAATCTTGGCTGTCATTTAATTGAAATAATTGCTTTACAGATTCTTCACTGGAGGTGCTAATGGTTCCTATTTCACACAATTGTGAGTATCCAAGTAGACGTTTGCCAAGTACTAAGAGCAATGCTTGGCCAGAGTAAGGGCTTCCAAAGTTTAGGAATAGTGACTGTAACTATTACTACATTTCCTTCTACATCTTTTAAATTTGGATGGAGCATAGTCCAAACATTGTTGAACAGTGTTGGCAAAATATGAGAAGCTTCTTTCTGGTCTGTAAACAATAGTGAAACAAACATCCTTTAAAAGTATACTTTATTGTGTATATTCAACATATGCAATGTGCTATAAAATACACATGTATATAACAAAATGGATTTATATGTGCATGTATAGTGAATGTATATGTAAACGAACTTAGCATAGTCATCACCTGACAGTTACTCATTTCCCTCTCTCATGTTAAGGGAAGCTACATCATTTAGTAAAATCTCTGAATACAATACCCTGTTATTGCTTATGACTGTTCCCCATCCTTCTACCTGTTCGTCTGATAATTCCAGACACCTTCTCTCCATCCTGGTAGTCACCGTCATCCTCTACCTCTACGCATTTGGCATTTTGTTTTTAGATTTCACATATAAGTGAAATATGATAATTTTTTTCTTGCTGTGCTTGGCTTATTTCATTTTGCATAATGTTCTCCAGGTTCATCCACATGGTGGCAACCAGCAGAATCTTCTTTTCTAGGCTAAGTGATATTCCATTGTATAAATTGCTCACAGCTCCTTGGTCCACGTATCGTTGACAGACGACTGGGTTGTCTCCTCGTCCTGGCTGCGGTAACTAATGCTGCAATGAAAACAGAAGCACACACAGGCGTCCATGCTTCCCACTGCAGCTGTAAGGGAGTTGGCCATAGCATGTAGCACAGGAGTACCAGGCGGGAGAGCAGGAAGATGCGTTTTACTTTACTGGCTTCGGGCTTGGTTGAAGCAGCAGAGAGGATGCACTGCCTCATTTTTTGCCTGGAAGGCTGCTAATCAAAATTGTCTAGCTTTCTGGTGCCAGGCAATCAAATATCCTCTGGTTCTTTCTAAATTGGGTCCCTAGTGAGCCTATCTTCAGATTCTGGTCACAGGTGGATCTGTGATTCTTCTCCAATACCTGCCATGGAGTGACGCTGCCCTGTTGACTTTGCCTGAGAGAGAAGCGTTAGTAGATACATTGTGAGTCCTGGAACCACTGTCTTTTCCAGACTGGGGAGGTTGAATGTCCCATGGGAGACACTCCTTTTTGGCGCTCAACATTCGTGGTATGAATTCTCGAAAAATCTACTTGCCTCTGGGCCTTGTGGGCCTTGTGGGCCCCAGCACAGGCCCGAGCTACACTCGGCTGGCGAGGTGAGGATAGCTGTGGCTTGTTCCGTCTCTCTGATCTACCAGCATTGACCCCAATAACTGGCCTCGGGTTTGATTTTATTAATAAGAACTTTTAAGATTCCTGCTACACCTTTTTTCTGAGGGTCTTCTTGTCGATCTCCTGGAGAGAAGCCGGAGCGCCTTGGGATTCTGGGTCCTGATTACTCGCATGCCTGTCCTTAAGAGAACGGTTTCCATACATTCTGGTATCCGTCCTGCAAATGGAGAGACTTGGATGATGATGTGGTCACATGGAAAAACCTTAAGCAACAAACAGCTGTGGGCTGGAATCTGCTACTGTTGACGGACTCATCTGAGAACATCGCTGCTGCATTTATCTGTGTTCTCGCTTTTTATCTTTTGTTGAACTGTTTTCTGTCTTTCGGAACTTGGCTTGTAATTTTTAACCAGATGGCACTTGACCTCTTCGCTGGACAATCAGTGTTTTCTCTGACTTTTCTTATCTTTAACTTTGATGGGTTAAACTTTGAAAGTCAGTTTGTTATCAGTCTCAGGAAGGCCTTGCTCTCCCTGGTCTCTCCCCACTAACGTTAACTAACACGCATCTGGTACAGTTCACCCCGCTTCCTAGTTAATTGGTCAAATCCTTTCTCATTTCCTTTCCTTTTCTTCCTACTGTGATAGAATATGGCATGGACGCTCTGATGCTTTGGCACATTTTCAGGACAGAGACAGCATGCTTTTGGAATAACGGTGTCACAATCTTTGTTTAGGGTGGACTTCTGAAGTCAAGAATGATTTTTCAGGGGTTGGGAATTGTCTTAGTTAGGATTCCTAGTGCTGTGATAAAACACCATGACCACAAGCAGGTGGGGAGGAAAGGGTCTATTTCCGCTTCAACTGTCAGGTCACACTCCATTACCGAGGGAAGTCAGGGCAGGAACTCAAGCAGAGCAGGGACCTGGAAGCAGAACTTATACAGAGGCTCCAAAGGACGGCTGCTTACTGACTTCTTCTCATGGCTTGCTTGACCTGCTTTCTTATAGCAGCAGGACCACCTGCCCAGGGGTGTCACTGCCCACAGTGAGCTGGCCCCTCCCACTTCAATCATCAATCAAGAAAATGCGTCACAGGTTTGCCCACAAGCCAATCTGGGGTGGGGGTTATTTTCTCAATTGAGATTCCCTCTTCCCAAATGACTCTAGCTTGTGTCAAGTTGACATATAACCAGCCAGTGCAGGAATATAGCTCAGTTGGTATAGAGCTTGCCTAGCATGCATAAAACTCTGGGTTCAATTCCTGGCATTGCATAAACTGACACATCTGCAGCACACATCTGCAACCCCAGAACTCGGGGAGGTGGAGGCAGGAAGCTCAGGTGTGTGAAGTCGTTCTTGACAGCATAAATGAGTTTGAGGTTCTATTGGTGTATGTGAGACCCTGTCTCAAAAGAGTGATTTTTAAAATTATCTTTTCATTTAAGTAATAAAGACATGGCTTATAACACTTGGAGGGAAGAGGAGAAGAAAGGACGTACACCTACGTCAGGGAAAATCACAGGGTGTCTCTCGGTGACCTTTACTAGGAACCTATGGTCTTCGGCCTGAGTGTGCCAGTCTTTTCCAATGTTTGTGCTTTTTTTAAAGTGTGGGTAAGTAATGCATATTTCAAGTTGTATTACATCATCAAGCACTGATCTATGCTAAATGGCTTCAGGAAATTCTTCCACTAATCATCTTTCAGAGAATTCCTAAAAAGATCTCTTTCTAAATCATAAAAGTGACATATGTTTATATTAAACCTTAGCCTCTATTACTAAGTTTCTCTGTTAAAATATCTTTGCTGAAAGAAAGAGGCAGAATGGTGAAGGCATAACATGTGTAGAGAAGAATTAAAAATACACTAAGATAAATTAGTATGAGGCACCGTAAATGAAGCAGAGAAGCATACATCAAATAGCTCTGGGTTTTCAGAACACTTCATAAGCATCAGGGAAAACTCCATTAATCCATAAATGACTTACACAATTGGAAAAACATTAACATTGTAATACTTTTTTCAACTCTAACAGGTCCCTGCACTTGTAGTAGTCACTTGGAATAGATAAAGAAGCTTCCAAAAGGGGCTAGAGAGATGGCTCAGAGATTAAGAGCACTGGCTGCTCTTCCAGAGGTCCTAAGTTCAATTCCCAGCAACCATATGGTGCCTCACCACCATCTATAATTTAATCTTGTGGTCTCTTCTGGCATATAGACAGAGCACCATATACATTGCTGTGGATATTGCTCTGTATAAATAAAATGCTGATTGGCCAGTAGGCAGGCAGGAAGTATAGGCGGGACAAGCAGAGAGGAGAATTCTGGGAAGTGGAAGGCTGAGGCAGAGAGAAGCTGCCAGCCGCCTCTATGAGAAGATGTTAAGATACTGGTAAGCCACGAGCCACGTGGCAACTTATAGACTAATAGAAATGGGTTAATTTAAGATATAAGAACAGCTAGCTAGAAGCCTGCCATGGCCATACAGTTTATAAGTAATATAAGTCTCTGTGTGTTTACTTGGTTGGGTCTGAGCAGCTGTGGGACTGGCGGGTGAGAGAGATTTGTCCTGACGTTGGGCCAGGCAGGAAAACTGTAGCTACAATACATAATAAATAAATTTTTAAAAAAGGAAAAAAAAGCTTCCAAAAATGTTTGAGGTCATTTGCAAGGCTTATCAGTCCCTTGTTCTTATAGTTTCTAATGTTTCTTTCTTTTCTTTTTGTTTTTTGAGTCTCTCTATGTAGGCCTGGTTGTCCTGGAACTCACTATGTAGATCAGGCTGGCTTCAGACTTAATGGAGATCTGCCAGCCTCTGCCTCTCGAGGAATTAAAGGCTCTGCCTCTGCCTCTGCTGGGATTAAAGGGGTGGGCCACCATGCTTGATCATTCCAAACATTTCTAAGCCATTCAAAGGTCTCCAAAAATTGTTCCCACATAATTTTCCAAATGTGTTTTTCATAGGCTGTTCTGTAAACTGTTCTGACTGGGCCCTTTTATTTCCCAGATAAGGTACTGTACCCCAGGAGCTCTTTGTCCAAACACCTCTTGCCTGCTTCCTCTTGCCTGCCCAGATCCTCCCTGTGTTCAGGCCTACCTCTGCTCAGCTCTCATCACTACGGTTAAATTTTATCTGCCTGTTCTTGTCTGTACTCAGCATTGATTTTTGCCTAGGTGGACTATTCAGTTATTCCGTACACCATCAACATGACATTTTATTACTGCTAACCTGTGCCATCGTTGATGGTTCCTTCCTTCCTTCCTTCCTTCCTTCCTTCCTTCCTTCCTTCCTTCCTTCCTTCCTTCTTCCCTCCCTCCCTCCCTCCCTCCCTCCCTCCCTCCCTCCCTCTCTGTTTCTGTCTCTCTCTCTGTCTCTCTCTGTCTCTCTCTGTGTCTCTTTCTCTCTCTCTTTCTGTTTATTTCTTTCTTCTCCAACAGATCTGTTTTTAGAGGAATGGCCTGGGGTGTCAGGGAAGTCACACAAGTATGAACTAGAAAATAATGTAAACTGTTTTACTAATTATTTTATAAGCACAAACTTGTACAGAGGATGATACTCTGTACAAAACACAACAGATTCAAAATGAACTGCTCCCTTAGCAAGGCTGAAGACTCAGTCTCTGGTATTTGGAGTTTAGGGTACAGTCCTGGGCTTGAAAGACAGCTCAGCCCGTAAAGACTAGGCTCCCAATCAGAAAGACAGACGCAGTCCTTGTTTTTGGATGGATCACTGGGCGTTTGGCACAGTCCATGCTTTAAACCAGAGTTGAACAGAAGAATGGCCACCTGACCCAGGTAGAAGCAGGTAAGTGGTTGGATTCACGTGCCACATAACTACTGAAGTTCTACCCCACCATACAGTCCAGGGAGGACTGTACTTCCTGTCAAACTCCTTCTTGATAGAGATTTTTCTGTGTTGTACTTTCTCCAGTGCCTGAGTAGTGCACTCCACTGAGACTTACTGCTGATAAAACACTGAAAAATAAGTGTCTTTACTGAACATGTACAGATTCCTTCCTTATCATTATTGCCTAAAATTCAGCTCAACAGTTATGTAGCATTTACACTGTATTAAGAATTAGCACTTAGAGATAATTTCAAGTATTCAGAATAGATGTAGGTCATCTGCAAATCAATATCATATCATAAAATGGGCTCGAGCATTGCAGATTTTGGTCTCCATGAGGATCCTAGAACCTACCCTAACTACAGAGAAACAACTACGTATCATTGTCTTCATTAATTTAATATCATCCCACCTCAGATGGAGACTGGACTTGTGTTTTGTATGATGTCATGGAAAGCAATGGCGTTTACAGATGAATGGATGCAAGAGACCACGGGAGTCAGAAGTAAACCACTTGCTTGCAGATGAATGGGCGCAAGAGACCACGGGAATCAGAAGTAAACCACTTGCTTGCAGATGAATGGGCGCAAGAGACCACGGGAATCAGAAGTAAACCACTTGCTTGAAGATGAATGGGCGCAAGAGACCACGGGAATCAGAAGTAAACCACTTGCTTGCAGATGAATGGGCGCAAGAGACCACGGGAATCAGAAGTAAACCACTTGCTTGCAGATGAATGGGCGCAAGAGACCACGGGAGTCAGAAGTAAACCACTTGCTTGCAGATGAATGGGCGCAAGAGACCACGGGAATCACAAGTAAACCACTTGCTTGCCTGCCCCTTATCGTCTGTCTGATTTCAAACAAATTACTCTGTACCTCTGTTTCTTATCTGAAGAACAAGACATCTATGTGACAGAGTAGTGTTGAAAATTAAATCAATTCACACATATATAAAGCATCCCAAACAGCTTCTATAGAACATAGCAAGCATTCGTTCAATGGTAATTACTTGAGTGATTGAGAAATAAAGGATTTTATGCAAAGTTAGAGAGAATTCTACTATATTTGTCATTCCTAGAATTGTGATTATAAAATAACACATATCATATAAAAATGTTAGGGAAATTAATGTATCTTCTTAAGCTATAAGACATATTTATATATTTTTCTTAGATGTGTTATTTCAAATGAATTTTATACCTATACCATTTTATATGTTTAATATTTTAGATTTTTAAAAATCAAATAAGACCAACCTAGAAAATGTTTTGTACATTTCATACTTCTTTTATATGCTAGCTATTCCCAACCTCTGTTTATATTGTTCCTAAGAGGGTACTTAACAAGGGCAGTTCATTCAGCGTGGTTTACTCTTGCTGTCTGGATTAACTGGTGAGAGTCAGAGATGAAGGTGGGTAGATAGGTCGGTGTATAGACAGTAGAAGTAAAGAAAAACTTCACACTGAGTTCTTGACGAGTGTTTGCTTCTTAAATTTTATAAGGGTATTTATCTTACATAATTCAACAAATCAACCTTTTTATTTAATCAATTTAACATGAGTGTGAAAGTGATTTGTACAGTGACAAAAAGGTTTCCAGCAAGAGTAACTTACACATACATCACCCTTTAATAATTGCCGATGAGTTTTTGTTGCTCTGTGGAGCCATCTTCTGGTCAGTGGTGTATTACAGCTAATGTAAGCTTTTCCCGTGAATCTGTAGTTAGACTCTGTAAAGACCACATACTCCCCGTAAATGTATAGCTAGAAATCTGTAGCCCAAATAACATCAGAGGAACAAACATTTCATTCTAGAAACAAATAATCGGGGTCACTT